>NW_028324165.1:7390481-7701341 GCF_054372755.1 Phalangium opilio
AATCCACTTATCAAATAAATTACCTCAAAAATCTCATAGATTTATACATCGATGGAAATGTGTACATGTTTATGATATCTATGCTACTGCTTATATTGAATTTACAACTTACGAGAAATACTCCAATCCTATCACGTGACTGTTTAGGGGGAAAACATACCGATATACCGTTTCTTTGTTTTTCTGTTTTAATCTTAGGCCTTTGCCAAGCATTTAAAACCTTATATTTCCGAGTCATGGCCTCGAGTGACGAGGTCACAAAGGTCAAAGGGGATTTGACCTCTCTCCTTAACGCGGAACGTGCGATGGATGCCGAAATAGCGGACTTAGAAAGAGAGGGTCTAATCGAGAGTGAATTAGACTGGCATATTGATAAATTACACGAGTATAATGAACTTAAAGATGCCGCCCAAATGGTCATGGGTCGTTTGGCCGAAATGGAGGGAACCACCACTAAAGAACAGTACCAGAAATATGATTTACAACTAAATGATTAATTGGGGTTTGATTAATATTTCCCGCATTGTTTCATTAAACTTAATTGAATTGTATTAGAATCGGCATTATTCTTATTATTAAAAACTTACCGACAATAAAAACTAACGAATATAAATTTTTAATTAATATTAATAAATATGTTTTAACCTCTCCGAGTGACGAGAGGTATTACATTGGACGTATCTGTGTGTCTGTAAATGCTTTCGCAGTTGGCAAATCGCGGCAAACGTGTTTGCAGATAGCAATTTTTGGCTTCTACGTTATTATCATCGTTAGGATTAAGATTTACGCGGCGATCGGCTATAGGGTTACGAGAAACGTCTACCCTCGCAATGGCAGGGCTTCCACCAAAGGTTCATGCAATTGCGCTTTTTCTTACCATTATTGTGAATCAATCGCCTTATAAACCCTAAATTTCCAAAAATTGTTAAAGAGGCATACGTTTGAATCCAAACGTCAACAATAGCTATGTTTAAAATGATTTTAGAAATAATATTTTTTAAAACGATTTAACTAATATTAAGGTAAATTAATGACGATTAAAATCATTAATATCAGTTATATTTATTAATTTAATTACTTAAGAAAAACCTCTTAATTGCGTTTCGACTCGGAGAGGTGTATTTTGGTTTCCCACCAACTTGTTAATTAATTCCAATAATGTCTAGCTGTTTTATTTTATCAATTTAAAATTCAATAAACGGAAAGACTAAGCGTAACTAATTAAAAATAATGATTTTAACGAACTTGAATATTAAAAAAATAAAAGAAAAGAAACAGTCGTTAAAAACTAATTTAAAACTAAGCTAGAGGAACTGATTAATTAATTAATTAAATACTTAATCACGTCCCGCTCATTAGGGCTTTCGTTAATGACCTAATTTAAACTATATACAAGAATTTCCAGAGAGAGAGACAGAAAGAGACTGGTCTGAAATTGACTCATTTTTAATATGCTGCAACATTAACTCCGTACATTGGCTTTTGTTAGTTTTAACATAAGTTATATTTAACAATAAGTATGACGCTTAGATCACATTGTTGTAATGCTATTTTTTTAAGAATTTAAGGTATTTCCCACGGTATCTGTAGACGTTTTTGCGTCCTTGGGGCTTCATACTTATTGGCTAAGCTCTGTCTCACTCATCAGGAGTTGATGGCTTCCACAAAAGGCAGTTTTGTTGACAAATAACAAGCTGAACGTATTTCATTTAGTGTCATGCCTTTCCCAGGGCCTTTTTTCAATTTCGGTTACTAGAACCCACTTTTTAAAAATTAATCACTATTTCACACTTTCTGGATTTTTGAGTCTTAAGATTGCAGTATCTCACGGACCGCCCAAAGAACATCTCCCTTAATTTGTGGCAGACTTATCTGAAACAACCTGTATTTATAAATATTAAAGAGAAGGTGAAAAGATGCAAATTTCTGTGTTTTTTTTTTTTTTTGTTTATTGGTTTATTGAGTCAGTACTTTTAGACCTTGATTTTCGCTAATTAGTTCAACGTTATCTTTGGAATTAAATGACTGAAGCTTCAGCCAATCAGGGAACGTTTCTCAAGCGATAAGAAGTAATCAATTTACTTCTATTTTAATTGTTTAATATCTCTATATTTACAAATAAAAAGTAACGAAAAATTTCTTTTTAATTAACAATTAACATTGGTCCTTAAACGTATATTTAAACTTATATATAAAGTGTATGAAAATATTTATCTTTATTTCAGTATTTATACATTACTTAATTACTATATTTATTACAATAATTCAGTGTTTTGAAGCCAGTAATAATTAAAACATATCCGTCACCCAATGCCTTACTGATGTCTTTTATTAGCATTCATGAAGGCAATAAATCTGCATCACCAGCCTTTAATGAAAATGGTTTTCCTTTTGTTTTAGATAAGGAATTCTTTGATCGAAGTTCTGATCTTTTAGAACGCAGTAATTCCATAATCGGTGATCTCTCATTATTCGCAACTATAGAGACGAAAGAACGACTTAGAAATAGAAAATAACTGTTGCAGATTTCATATCTAGTTACATTTGAGGAGATTATTTATATATGTTTATAGGTTTAATGGAATTTTCAATATATTTGATATTCATGATTTATATGAATTAAAAATTTTCCCCTATAATTTCATGATAATTCCTTTAATTTCAACTCGATATGGTTTTTATAGCCAACTACTCAAAATTTAAAACGAAAAACACTATCCCTATAAATGAAGATGATGAACCAATTCCTTGGAACAGCAAAACAAATAGTTTATTGTTATGATCTATGTGATAATTCATCACTGACAGATTAATTTCTCAAAAAAAAACCTCTTCATATATTTTTCATGCATTTCTTCCAATATTTTCCTATAAATCCTATAGAATCCTATTTTTTTAACCTGTCCTACTCCTATAATATCCTATATTTTTGACTTAGTCTAAGTTTTCGTATAGTTTAGCAACTCTTTTATAGAGATCACATTTGACAATACCGAAATTGCGGAGTTCGCTCGGGTTTTTTATATGTTATATTTCAATTAAGTTTATCTGAATTTTCAAAGTGAAATCCAATTTGTTTTTCCTTTTTTTTTAGATTTTTCTACATTAATTATGCCAAAAAATATTATTTATGAGCATTTTTATTCCTATAAAACACATTTTCCCCTTATCAAATCCTATAATTCCGGAAAACGAACAAATCCTATGATTCTGGAAAAAAAATATTCTATTTTTCCTATGAGTAATTTAAAATTTTGACTGGGCTCCATTATGTTTCCTTTAAAATAATTTACAATTTTCAGTGGTAACCCTAGATTAAATTCGCAATCTCGATTTAAGTGCAATCAGAAGTGAGATGAGTCCAGAAGTACTGAGCTAACCAAATTCTTCACTCGGCGAAAGTGAATATTCTTGATAACACACCAACGATTGGCTATCTGGTGGCGGTTTCAAAATTTCCCCTCCAAAACGTGAGACGCTCGCGGTGGTAGACGGCCGAACTAGATTCAAGGAGCCGGGTCCGTGTTCCGCGGCTTTAGGTTGAGGGGAAGGGGGTAGGAAATGTTTTTGGAACTCGACCAATTTTTTTCTCTCTAGTTTTAGCGCGTGGGAAGCGGCATAAAATCCTCAAATTTGTTCACTAGTGCCAGGATCCACTATCAATGCTAGAGCCCTTCACTTCTAGTCTCATCTCACTTCTGGAGCAATTAAATAGCGTTTTAGCCTTAATCACTCTCTGTCTGTTACGGGACTGTTCCTTTCCTCAGTCTTCAAATTCTGTTAAATTTATTAAAACATACCACTTTCGGCATTGGATGCATCCAGCATCGCTACCACCAGCAACAAAACGCAAAAGCCAACCAAGTACTTGCTGTTCATCTTAACGTCAATACGTGTAGAATTTTTTTCGGAAGTAAATTTCCAGCTGTCTTGTTGTTCGAAATTTGTTTCGGAATAACTGTACTAAAGCCAATCGCGCTTTTATTTAGTTTGTGCATCGAGGTCCATGATCCCGTGATCCTTTCAGCTAAATTCTCTTCTCGTAAAAGCGGAAACATCCAAATTCATCTGATAATATTAATTGGAAATCACTCTTAGATTCTGTATGCCGTCCCATAGAGAACCGCTCTTTTTCGTATTAAAAATATCGCTTCTAACATTCCACTACTAAAGGCAATACGTCGATATGTGTCGAATTTTTTCCGGAAGTAAATTTCCAGCTGTCTTGTTGTTCGAAATTTGTTTCGGAATAAATGTACTAAAGCCAAGCGCGCTTTTATTTGGTTTGTGCATCGAGGTCCATGATCCCGTGATGCTTTTACCTAAATTCTCGTAAAAGCGGAACATCCAAATTCATCTGATAATATCACTCTTCTTCCGCTTCTAACATTGCACTACCCTATACAATCACCTGTCATGCTGAGTTACAGTTGTATTAGTTAATCATGGATATTCCAAACCCTATAGAGGATCAGAAATTGCGCCACGAGCAATGGCTCATTTCTCATTTGGTTGTATCAAGAAGCGATATCTAGTTTACTTTGGAATTAGAATGTCAATGATTTTATATTGAGTGCAATGTTTTTTGACCCAATATTTGTCGAGCAAAATGGCCCTCTTTCTCATTTATATTTATATATAAAAAAGTTGGTAAATGTGATGAATGTTTATTACTAGGCCAACCAGCAAAATATTTCTTTTATTGCAGAAAAATATTAACAAAGTTATTATTTGAAAATATTTATTTATATAATTTTTTGAAATTGTTTTAAATTCAAAAAAAGGTGAAGAAAAACAAATCAAATCAAATATTCCCGCGGTGTTTTAATAATAATAATAACATCAAAATAGTGTTTATAGTACCGTAGTAATATAATACTTGGAAAAACAAAGGGAAATAACCGGCCACCTAATATGGTCCACCTTTTCTTAGTGTCTAAATCTTTTACCAGAAGCTTTTCCAGGTCTCAGAAGGCCCTCAATGCTTGCGATGACGGTAGTTTTCCAGTTTTTTTATATAAGGAATGCATTGCTCGAAATTCGGATCTTTTAGGGCGCAATAATTCTCTTGTTGGTGATTTCTCGTGATTCGGAACTAAATAGAGAAAAAACAAGATGGCCCAAGGGCCTTATTAGTAGCCACATCGTTATCTATTTAATTAGCGCATAAATAAAAAGAAAATAAATATAAAAAACCTAAAAAAAATGTAAAGAAGTGTCCGACCCCACAGATAAAAATTCAAAAGTATCCGACCCCACAGATGGAGAGGAAACCCCCCCCCCCATCCCCGACACTTTAGAGATAAACTAAAGGATGAAAACTCGAACGTTCTATCGTGTCTCTATGGTTCAGTGGTAGCGTGTCTTACTGCTGCCAGTGGTCCCTTTTTGGTTCCTACTTTTAAAATTTAGGTCCCTATTTTACAATATTTTTATCGTGAAAAGTCCGTTTTCCCCTATTTATTTTTGAGATTTTGGTGGGAGCCCTGAAAAAGGGGTCTCTCGCCTGGGAAGAATCACGTTACACAACTAAAGCATTAAGAGGATACAGAATTTCATCCTTCTTCTATTATCCCCTTCTGATTTCACTTAATCATCCTCCGATACGAGACTGCCCCATTTATCAGTCTTCAAACTCTATTAAATTTATTAAAACATACCACTTTCGGCATTGGATGCTCCCAACATTGCCACCATCAGCAACAAAACAACGCAAAGGGCCGCGAAGTACTTGCTGTTCATCTTGAAGGCAAAATAATGTAGAATTTTGTTCAGCAGTCCGGTTCCTGTAATATCTCGGAATAACAACGATACCGCCGAGTGTCCTTTTATACAATTCGTGCATCGAGGTACATGGTCTACAGTTGTAGACAACCTTGGCGACAAATTATTGTTTTCGAAAAAATTAAACATCTGGCTAGTTCACTGGAAATCACCCTTAGAAACGGCATATGTTCCCATATAGAGAACGGCTCTTTTCCATGTAAAATATAACCCTTTTAAGATTGCACTTTCCTGCAGTGGTACGGATTGTACAGAAGTAGAATTTAAACGCTAGGCTGCAAAATATTTTTTGAGCACGATATTCGTCGAGTTAAAATGGCCTACTTTTCCAAAGAAGAAAAATATTGGACAAGAAAATATGGATTCATTTATAGAATTTTAATTATCTTAATTGAAGTTGTACCGGCTACATTTTTTTTTACAATAAGAAGCTCAAAGCTGGGTGTTTCTTATAATTAAGGGGGATGTTTTTTGGGCGATTTGGAGTGGGATGGTTCTATGGGAATTGCATGGGAAATCAATTTTGAGAACCGAAAATGTAACTTGTATCGCCATGTTGCCCCGGAATGTTTTAGGGATGACCCCTTAAATTTATCGTTTGGGTAACATACACAATTTTCACCAACCAATCACTTGGCGTTTCAAAATCGTAAACAGAACAGAGACTCGGTAGTTTTCTTAGAAACTTGTAATTTTTACAAATATTTAACGGAATATATTATAAATTCGGGAAAAACACTTTAAAGTTTATTGTCTAATTTCATTAAGTGTATGATAATATTTCTCTTTATTTCAGTATTTATACATTACATTAAACATTATTATAATTTACAATATTTATTATAATATTTGAAAGTGTTTTAAGTTCAAAAATAGGTGAAGAAAAACAAATCAAGTATTCCCGCGGTGTTTTATTTATAGCAATAACATGAAAATAATATAATAGTGTTCATGGTACCGTAGTAATGCTTGGAAAAAACAAAATTGAAATAAGCTGACAACTAACATCATCCTTTATTATTGGAAAGGAAATCTTCTTTCTTCTGTCAGCAAGGGCATCATTCCTTGTCTATCCGATTCAGATAAAAACCGCCTCGGTCCAAACCCCATTGATGATTTCTCATCTAGATGAAAAACAAGATGGTCAATACCCATATTCAAGCCACGTCATTCCCATAACTCCAGCTCTTATTAGGCATACTAACTATTCTGTTGAGAACAAACGGGAAATCAACGGATATTTTATTTTTAGTGAAAATACCTTAATTTCAAAAGGTGTCTTTCTGTTAAAATCAGTGTGAATTTTTCATACATTTCGATATCTGCACGGGAGTCTTTCATTCCTCTGCCTACAAACTCTAAAATATTTATTTAGTAAAACATACCACTTTCGGCATTGGATGCATCCAGCATCGCTACCACCAGCAACAAAACAACGCAAAAGACCACCAAGTACTTGCTGTTCATCTTAAAGGCAAAATAATGTTGAATTTCGTCCACAGTAGAATTTTCAGTAGAAAGGTTTTTTTTTCTAATGACAACACCAACGCTGGTGTGCTTTTATATGATGTCCCCATCAAGGTACGTGGCTCAGTCAACTAGGAGCATTGTGTAGTCGGTCTTGTCAAAAACCTTTCGTACGAAAAGATGCATTGCATTTTATATTAAAAAGTGCAAATCACCCTTGGAAACTGCGTGTTTTCTCTTAGGGAACCGCTCTTTTTCATGTAAAATATAACCCCTTCTAAGGTTGCGTTACCCTAGACTGTACAGAAGTACTCTTTCATAATGAGTACATCTGCAAGGCGGTAAAATGCTTTTCTACTTCGGTATGCGTCAAGTTAGACTGGCTTACTTTTTCGGTTTCCAAATTATTGGTAGGAAGAAATACCAAAACGTATTCCTTAATATTTTTATTAACAATTTCAGAAACGTTTCGGGCCGCGGCCCGTTATTCAGTCTCTGAAATTGTTAATAAAATATCTTATTTAATCACTTGATTCGACCTCTTTTAATCTTAACTACCGTGATATCAATAGCTATGATAAACCTCCTTAATATTTGTTGAACTTCTGTCTTTCTCACGACCCCGTCACCTTTGCCCGTAAATTGAGCATAGTTGATTGATTCTTAAATACGAATAACAGTCCTTGATTTGACCTCGTGACCCATAAAACATTTTGTTCAAACAGCAACCCAATTTATCTCTTCCAGCGTTAGGAAATACGAAGTTAGAAATTGCTCAAAATGAATTTACTATTTGAGTTTTCTTTCAATAGGCTTAGAATTATTCGGAGGAATTTTTAAAGAATATTATTATATTTATTGCGTTACACTATTAAGCTTTTATTGCAGAAAAATATACATTCGTACAATTTTACAATATTTTTTTTATATAATTTTTGAAAAAGTGTTTTAAATTTTTAAAAAAAGTATAAGAAAACTGAAAACAAGTCAAATATTCCCGCGGTGTTTTAATAATAACAATAACATCAAAATAATCGAATAGTGTTTATAGTACCGTATAATACGTGGAAAAACAAAATGAAATAACCATGCCGCCTTTTCTTAGCCTGAACGCCTGCCATTTCGTCTATTTCTGCTCTGTTTATCGTTTTTACCGTTACTATTCCTGCCCATCAATGCTCGCGAAGAAAGTGGTTTTCCCGCCGTTTCGGATAAGGAATGCATTGCTCGAAGTTCGGATCTTGTAGCGCGCAATAAATGCATCATCGGTGATTTCTCGTTATTCGCAACTAGATAGAAACGAAAATAGCGATCAAATGGAAATATATTATACAGAAAAGCGGACAACTAAATATTAAAGAAATCGGTTGAAACGCCAGATCAACTTTAAGGTTTATTTACATTTATGTTCGCCATTTTTCAAGATCCTATAATATCCTACATTTTTGGTCGAAGTTTTTTTTATAGTTTAGCGTCAAATTTATCAAAATTTAGTTCTTTTATCGAGATCACATTTGACCAGACGCGGAAATTATGGAGCTTGCTCAGGATTTTATATATATTAAGTTCCTCTTTCCAAAGTAAAATCCAATTTATTTATTTTTTTTGAGATTTTTCTACATAGTGTAAGTCAAAATAGTAGTATATACTATATATGAGCAATTTTAGTCCTGTATTTTCCTATAAAAAACATTCATTTTTCTCTCCTATAAAATCCTATAATTCCGGAAAAAAAAACTCCTATTCTTCCTATAAGGAATTTAAAAAACTCCTATTCTTCCTATAAGGAATTTAAAAAACTCCTATTCTTCCTATAAGGAATTTAAAAAACTCCTATTCTTCCTATAAGGAATTTAAAAAACTCCTATTCTTCCTATAAGGAATTTAAAAAACTCCTATTCTTCTTATAAGGAATTTAAAAAACTCCTATTCTTCCTATAAGGAATTTAAAAAACTCCTATTCTTCCTATAAGGAATTTAAAAAACCCCTATTCTTCCTATAAGGAATTTAAAAAACCCCTATTCTTCCTATAAGGAATTTAAAAGCTGAGCTTCCTGAAATTAAAATTTGAGTGGATGCCCTATCCTAAACAGTGGTAAAGTCATCCTTACTTCAATAATTCACTTATGTTATAATTGTAAAAGCGCGACAAAAACAGACAGAAAGTTGAGTTAGTAGCCCCACGAAGCGCTACCTTTAACAGTGCTAAAATGGTAACCCTAATCCTTACTACAATAAGAGTAATAGCATGCATGACACAAACAGAAAACTTCCCTGCCACTTCCTTCAGATTCAGTAAGATTTATTAAAACGTACCACTTTCGGCATTGGATTCATCCAGCATCGCTACCACCAGCAACAAAACAGCGCAAAAGACCATCAAGTACTTGCTGTTCATCTTAAAGGCAAAGTTATTGTAGCTTTTCGTTGACAGTAGAGTTGACTTTGTAGCAATCAGGACTCCGTTGAGTGTTCTGAATAACAACGTGGACGCCAAGTGCGCTTTTATATGGTTCATCGATGTACGTGGTTTAGACAACTGCTTCAGAAAAGTTTAATAAAAGAAGCAATTATTTGTAATTGCAGGTTTATGGAAAACATTTTGAATTTTCTGCTATGGTTGCGTTAACCATGTATCTTTAAACCAGGAAGTAAAAACGGCATATGTTAACATAGAGATAAGCTCTATTGTACAAGTAAAACTGTAAAATATAACCCTTCTACACTACACAAAAGGCAGGGACGGACGCGAGGCTGCAAAGTGTTTTTCGAGAAAAATATAAACTGGCCTACTTTCCAATTTATACAAAAATATAAGCGTATATTTTTATAACTGGTTTAACATTATATATTTTTCTTGCAAAGAAAGGTGAAATGTTTATCTAAAATACATTAAAGTCGGTATAAAGTCAATAATGAACGCCCAGCCCAAACCTAGAACACCGAAATTTTGCAGATAGATTTTTCATCCAATCCGCCGCCATCTTGAAAAATGTCTGCCAGAAATGTAACCTAAACCTTCTATATGGATTAAAGGGACTGCGAAGAAGGCATCGGCGGGTGGGTAGAAATTATTTGAAATACGTCACAGACATCACGTGATGCCAAGATACAAATAGGCTCCGCATTGAGTGGAACTGAACATCTAGTCCTTGTTTTTCGCGAGATTGCAGCGCCAATTCCATGAAGTGGTAGTTTTCGAAATAAAACGAACTAAGCTTCTTTGAACCACGCCTCTCCTCGGTCACGTGCCTCTGACGTATTTCAAATAATTTTTACCCACCCGCCCATGCTTTCTTCACAGTCCCTTTAACGTCCGTGCATTTCAACCGATTTCAGTAATATTTAGTACACTGGTTCCCTATAACCTATAGGCGATGTACGAGGTTACCTCCCACTTCTTAAATTTTAGTGAGCGAATTCTGTACTTTGATTTTAATCCGTATTTTAAAAATGGCCGAGGACAACAACAATCTTTATGACACTGAGCTAACCCTTTGTCAGGTCCCGAATGAAGTTTGCAAACCCGCGATCTCCACTCCCTTAAAACCCTATCACTACTTTTACAGTCAAGAACGGAACATGTTCTACCCCAACTTGCCATTTTTTATTTTTCAAAACTTACTAACTACCAATGAGAATTAAAAAAATATGTTCAAATCACCGGATTCACCGTGCCAAAGGATTTCAGACGATGGTTTTGAACTTCCTGCTTTTGAACGCTAGATGGCTTTAAACACCGACGTTTAAAGAGACAAAAATACCGAATTTTACGCTTTACTTCGACGCTAGATGGCGGTAGCAAAAACTACTAAGACGCAATGGCGGCCCCACTGGAATTTGCCTGGTAAACGACGTATTGATTTTTGGCTTCGATTTTCTGTCATCTTTAAACATGGTGGCACGAAAACTGATAAAAATGTCCTGGTACCTTTGCTATCGTTCCATTTATTGTTTTCTATCGTTCCATTTATTGTTTTCTATCGTTCCATTTATTGTTTTCTATCGTTCCATTTATTGTTTTCTATCGTTCCATTTATTGTTTTCTATCGTTCCATTTATTGTTTTCTATCGTTCCATTTATTGTTTTCTATCGTTCCATTTATTGTTTTCTATCGTTCCATTTATTGTTTTCTATCGTTCCATTTATTGTTTTCTATCGTTCCATTTATTGTTTTCTATCGTTCCATTTATTGTTTTCTATCGTTCCATTTATTGTTTTCTATCGTTCCATTTATTGTTTTCTATCGTTCCATTTATTGTTTTCTATCGTTCCATTTATTGTTTTCTATCGTTCCATTTATTGTTTTCTATCGTTCCATTTATTGTTTTCTATCGTTCCATTTATTGTTTTCTATCGTTCCATTTATTGTTTTCTATCGTTCCATTTATTGTTTTCTATCGTTCCATTTATTGTTTTCTATCGTTCCATTTATTGTTTTCTATCGTTCCATTTATTGTTTTCTATCGTTCCATTTATTGTTTTCTATCGTTCCATTTATTGTTTTCTATCGTTCCATTTATTGTTTTCTATCGTTCCATTTATTGTTTTCTATCGTTCCATTTATTGTTTTCTATCGTTCCATTTATTGTTTTCTATCGTTCCATTTATTGTTTTCTATCGTTCCATTTATTGTTTTCTATCGTTCCATTTATTGTTTTATAACAATAAATGGAACGATAGCAATGTCGTATTTTATTTAATGTAGTAGTTTTATTGCTCCATGGTTAAGACAACCGTACATCTATGTTTTATAATGTACGCTTTGTTTTTCGAAAAATGTCCGCGAAGGTAGTATAATCCATGTACCTTGAAGAATGAGCTGTACCCTTTGAAACCGTATGTTTTCGCATAGAGATCGGGCTCTTTTACGTATAAAATATAAGGCTTCCAAGGTTGCACGACCCTGTACTGCTACGAATCGTATAGAAGTACAGTTTTGTATTATGGCGGTGTATAACGATGGACGAGTCCATCTTGTTTGCAATGTTCTGTGTCTACCCTTTTTCTTGGTTATGATAATGGTCCGTTGAAGAATTCTTTAGATGGCGCCATCAGTCCTATAAAGAACTGAAATGCAGCTACCCAAAGACTCGCGCTAAAAGAGCCGTCTGTCGCCAATGAGCGGAAACATAATGTGTTTTCTCTTTAATAATTAATACTTATAACTGTGACGCCAATTTTAGCCTTTTAACGCTACTTGGTCTATAGGTATCCTACTCCAACCCTTAAAGCAAGCATTTCTATCCGTGTTTCTGGCCCCGGGTACACCAAAAACAATCGTGGATAGAAACAAATTAAAGGGGCTGGCCGGAGATGTTGGGGTGAAGGGGGGGTCAAACTGTTGGTTAGCATATTGCTTACCCGCTCCCAGCATCGCTACCACCAGCAACAAGGACATTGTCTAGTCAATCTTGCTGAAATATATACGAAGACAGAACTGCTTCGTATTAAAATGTTGAATCATCCTTTGAAATTGTGTATCTTCTCGTAGAGAACCGCTCTTTCCCATATAAATTATACCCCTTCAAAGGTTGCTTTACATTGTACAGTACGAATTGTACAGGAGTGATCTTTCAAACTGTGAAGGCACACGTCAAAAGAAAAAAAAAAATTCTACCATTTGTCAAAGTAACCTGGTCTACTTTTCAATTTATTGAATAACAAATTATTGTGCAAATTTCTTGAATAACAAATTATTGGACAAATTTATTGAATAACAAATTATTGTGCAAATTTCTTGAATAACAAATTATTGGACAAATTTATTGAATAACATGATATTGGACAAATTTCTTGAATAACAAATTATTGGACAAATTTCTTGAATAACAAATTATTGGACAAATTTATTGAATAACATGATATTGTCAAATTTCTTGAATAGCAATATGAATATATTGGACAAATTTATTGAATAACATGATATTGGACAAATTTCTTGAATAGCAATATGAATATATTGGACAAATTTCTTGAATAGCAATATGAATATATTGGACAAATTTCTTGAATAGCAATATGAATATATTGGACAAATTTCTTGAATAGCAATATGAATATATTGGACAAATTTCTTGAATAGCAATATGAATATATTGGACAAATTTATTGAATAACATGATATTGGACAAATTTCTTGAATAGCAATATGAATATATTGGACAAATTTCTTGAATAGCAATATGAATATATTGGACAAATTTCTTGAATAGCAATATGAATATATTGGACAAATTTCTTGAATAGCAATATGAATATATTGGACAAATTTCTTGAATGACGAAATATTGGACCAATTTATTGAATAACAATATTGGACCAATTTATTGAATAACAATATTGGACTAATTTATTGAATAACAATATATTGGACAAATTTCTTGAAAAACAATATATTGGACAAATTTCTTGAAAAACAATATATTGGACAAATTTCTTGAAAAACAATATATTGGACAAATTTCTTAAAAAACAATATATTGGACAAATTTCTTGAAAAACAATATATTGGATAAATTTATTGAATAACATGATATTGCACAAATTTATTGAATAACATGATGTTGGACAAATTTATTGAATAACATGATGTTGGACAAATTTATTGAATAACATGATGTTGGACAAATTTATTGAATAACATGATGTTGGACAAATTTATTGAATAACATGATGTTGGACAAATTTATTGAATAACATGATGTTGGACAAATTTATTGAATAACATGATGTTGGACAAATTTATTGAATAACATGATGTTGGACAAATTTATTGAATAACATGGTATTGGACAAATTTATTGAATAACATAACGTGGTATTGGACAAATTTATTGAATAACATAACATGGTATTGGACAAATTTGTTGAATAACAAATTATTGAGCAAATATTGAGCAGTCATATTTTCTAAAGTTACAAGAGTCATGTCCTTTAGTTTTATTGCTCCATGGTTTAGATAACCGTACAACTAGATTTTATAATTTATGCTTTGTTTTTCGGAAAATGTCTGCGAAGGTAGTATAATCCATGTACCTTGAAGAATGAGCTGTACCCTTTGAAACCGTATGTTTTCGCATAGAGATCGGGCTCTTTTACGTATAAAATATACGGCTTCCAAGGTTGCACGACACTGTACTGCTACGAATCGTATTGAAGTACAGTTTTGTATTATGGCGGAGTGTAACGATGGACGAGTCCATCTTGTTTGCAATATTCTGTGTATACCCTTTTTGTTGGTTATGAGAATGATCCGTTGGAGAATTCTTTGAAGTCAAACTATATTATATATTCCATGAAGTAGCAGTCCTTATTAAAATTAACAAAATTAGAAATCAAATTATAATCTTTTATATTGAAATATTTTTCCGATTTTATTTGTCATTTGTTGTAATTTTCCAATATACTTTAATGCATGAAAATTATTTAACTATAAATACAAAATACGCGATTGCTACTCTTAGATGGCGCCATCAGTCTTATAAAGAACTGAAATACTGTTAAAGTCGGTATGAAGTCTGAAGTCATCTATTAGAAATTAGAATATGTCAATAATCAACGCCCAATTTGTAATTTTTTTTATTAATATTTCGTTATTCGTTGGTCCAGGGATAGATTTAATTTTAGAAGTAGGAATGGAGAACGGTTAGTATTTACTTTGGTCCGACTCATAGACCACCCAGTATAGAGTCCCTCCCTCCATCACGTAACGAACAGTTTAAATTATCTTATTGGCTCACTTAAACTACGTTTTGATGACGTTGCTGACGGGAAAGGCGAAAAATACGTAATTCCTTTTTACCTCTGTCGCTATGACCCGCCTCTTCTTTCATACCTCCCCCCTCGTCCCGGGAAAGGGGGTCCGGGATTTTGACGCGCGCCCAGATTACTGTGTTCTCCATTCCTACTTCTAAAATTAAATCTATCCCTGGTTGGTCTTTATGAGTGGGCATTAAATATTCGGACGGTATTTTAAATAATTTAATATTGAATGACACTATCTTCCTTTTTATTGACGAAAAATGTACATTGCATTAACCGTTATTATCAAACAATATTTTTATTTTAAACTCAAAAATTAAATCTAATTTTAAGTAATATCCATCATATTTCCCGCCCGGTGCATATATTAATCTCCTTTTTTATTAATTAATTTAATATCAGTTAGTTTACATTCCAATGATAGAATAGTGTTTAAATTAACCCTTTAATGCTTAAAAACTTCAATGAAATAACCTGCCACCTCAACTACCTTTTGTTAATATCATTCATCAGGACACCAACTAGTGTCCACCATATGCCAAACCTAATTTAGGTTTTAAATAAATTCCCTTTCCTGCATGATTCGGTGAGGAATGCGATGATCGAAACTCGAATGATCGTTTAGATCTCAATAAATCCATTATTGGTGATCTCTCCTTATTCGGACCTATAAAAACAAATTAATCCTGATCAAGATTTTATATCTTCAGGGAGATTTATAAATTAATAGAAATTTCAATAAATTTTGAGATTTATGACTTAAAAACAGAGGTATTGCGAGTGACCAATTAGTGACCCACCACTTGCTTTATCCACTATTAAAATCTCGCGCCCTGTGCTTCGAGTTTATCTTCGTTAGGCCCGTTATAGTATTTTATCAGTAAAAATCGATTAAAAAATTGTTGTCAGATCATTTCATACTCAATTTAAGTTTTCAAAACGTCTTTCAGTCTTCAATATAACGTATTTTTAGGTGATTAGTTCGCAGTACATTAGTTATTTTAATTTATTTTCTCGATTAATTAGTATTAAGATTTAATTGAGATTAAGTGAAATCAAACAGTGGTATGGGACACTTTCATTTCTCTGCTAAAGATTTTATAACATTTATTTAAACATACCATTTTCGGCAATGGATGGACCCAGCATCGCTACCACCAGCAACAAAACCACGGAAAAGACCACCAAGTACTTGCTGTTCATCTTAAAGGCAATATTGTAACGTTTTGTCGACAGTAGAATTTTTAGTTGTTTGGGTTCTGAAAAACAACGTTTACGTGTTTTTATATTGTTCATCGATGTACATGGTTTAGACAGGTACTGTATAAAAGTTTAATACAAGATCCAATTATTTGTAATTGCATGTTTTGCTAAAATATTTTCTGCTATGGTTGCCTTAACCATGTACCTTTAAACCTCGATATAGAGTGCTGTCAGTTGTGACGTCAGATCCAAGGTTAAACGTCACGAGTCTGCCTTTAGCAATGGGCGGCCATGACAGTTACCGTTTTTATTTTGTCGCCATCTATGATGGAGTCAAAATATTACGGAGACATAAAACGGAAGATTAGCTCCGCCTTCGTCGTCGCATTTTTTCGTCGTCGTCTCTTTAAACTACTACCTTATCACAAGCGACTTTGTCGCCATCTATGATAAGTTCGCCGCTTCACTCGCGCTCAGCGTTGCCAGATGTACCATAATTATGGTACAATACCATAATTTCACCTCGAAATTCACAGTGTACCATAATTTCTACTATGTACCATTATGGTACGCAAAAACACAATAATTTTGATATTTGGTACCATAAATTCAATAATTTTTTAAATAGTACCATAAATTCAATAATTTTACTGTTAGTACCATATTTTCAATAATTTTTCAAGGTATACCGTAAATACTATTCCTAGAAATTTATTGTATACTACTTCTTGGAAGTTGCGAGACGAAACCCAATAGAGGTCTCACGGCAAGGATGGATGATAGGGTAGGATAGGAAGGCGGCTAGCACGTCCTTGAACATAGCCCACTTGATCACGCTATGCCTAAAAGGGCTTTACCAGCCGTACCATAATTTTGCCAAGAATTCAATAATTTTGGAGCGAGAATACCATAATTTCGTTTTTTCAATCTGGCAACGCTGCTCGCGCTCCGGTTATTTCATTCAAATTTCGGTTCCTTGTTCGTTCTGTTTCCGGATTTTTGCACATAACGACTTCTAAAGCCTTCCGTTAACGGTAATCAAACTTAATTTTCAGTGATTTAAACTATTTTTCGTGTTATCGCCGTCTTTTGGTTTTATACCTTTTCGTGTTATCGCGTCTTTTGGTTTTACCTACTGGCAGCGTTTTGCCATAGGTCTTGGAAAAGCTCGTATTGTTTGTTCCTCGGGACTCATGACGGGGCTTTTTCTATAACTGTGTTTGAGACCTTACTAAAAATACCTCCACTCTCATGTTTTCGCTGTTATTCTTTGATTTTCGGTAATTAAACGTGCGGACTCGACATTTTTTGTTGCTCACTGCATTCCGCTAACGGTGTTTAATTTTTTAATTCGGTTTCATCGTTATTTTTAATTCGGTTTCATCGTTATTTGGCTCATTTTCGCCGAAAGTGACGCTGTAACGCCGACGGGGATACTGCCAAGTCCTTGTCTCAGACCGTCCTAAAAAGTTTAAAATTCATTATGCCGTCTGCTAAACACTATGATCTCATTTAAATTGTGCGGAAACGTGTTTTAAACTAATATGGGTCATTCCAAGGACACGTGTCTTTTGTGTGACCTCTTTATGTTCGACTCCCTGTCATTGTAGCCGTAACAGGCTGAGAAATAAGGATTTTTTTAAACTGGACATCTGGCCTGTGTCGACAGAGCCGCATGAGAACAGGCTGAGAAATAAGGATTTTTTGGGGTTTGTTGTATCTCGGCTTTTGTTGAGGAGATATTCTTTATACGATTTCAATATTAATTAGCAATGTTACTGTATATAAGTAAGGCATTAATTATACAGTGCGTAAATATAGTTTTTGTAATAATTATCCTTTGCTATTATATCAATATGGAGTTCATTATACATTGCTAAAATACATTAGAAAGCGCGACAAAATTGTAAGGGTTTCCTTGGAACCTCTTGTTTCTTTATGGGAGAACAGCATGGGTGACGTCACACTGGCGCTTCTGACAGCACTCTATACCGGCTTAGAAACGACATATGCTGCCGTAGAGATAAGCTCTTTTTCCTGTTAAATATAACCCTTTTAAAATTGCACTACACCCAAGCCAGGTACGGACTGCAAAATTAACCGAGTGTAGCACTTCAATTCTCGCTTGTCGTTCTCGAACTAGTTATCTACAGGGTGTTATAAAAAAGTGAGGTTAATTATAGGACTGATGTACAGTGGAGCTAGTGGTTCTATGGGAAATTATCAATTTTGAGAATCGAAAATGTATTACTTCTATCTATGACATGTTGCCACCCTAAGGGACACAGTTTACAAGGGTTTTGATCGGAATGTTTTAGGGGTGACCCCCCCCCCTTAAATTTATCGTTTGAGTAACATACACAATTTTCACCAACCAATCACGCGGCGTTTCAAAATCGTAAATAGAACAGAGACTCGGACAATGAAGATTTTAATCGGTAATTATCTTAGAAATAATTAACCGAATATGATAAATTCAGGACAAAAACACTTGACTTTAATGAGTTTGTGTCTGATTTCATTAAGTGTTTGATAATATTTCTCTTTATTTCAGTATTTATACATTACATTTAACATAATTATAATTAACTAGTATATTTTTATTACAATAATTGCGAGTGTTTTGAAGCCAGAAATAATTATAATATACCCGCCAGGCCGCCACCATATCTGCTTTACTGAGGAATCTGGTCTCGGGGAGGACAACCTGGGCAATGCATTTGGACACAACATGCACCCCCAGCTTTTAAAGAAAATGGTTTTCCTTTGGTTTTAGATAAGAAATTCTTGAATCGGGATTCGGATCTTTTAGAGCGAAGTAAATCCATTTTTGGAGATTTCTCTGGATTCCGAACTAAAGAGAGACAAAAAGAACGGGGTTGATTTAAAAATCTATCTCCGTTCGAGATTTTACATCTAGTTAAATCTAATTAAGAAGATTTATATTTAATTATTGATTTAATTGCGTACTAAATCTATGATAATTTACGCCAGGATTCTACATTTAATTACGTAGTTATTTTCGTTATACCAGAAGTAAAATAAGGGACTCTAGTAAAGTAAAGTGCTCTAGAATTGGTAATAGATCCTGGCACTAGTGAACAAATTTGAGGATTTTTTGCCGCTTCCATCGCGCCTACAATAGAGAGAAAAAAAAATTGGTCGAGTTCCAAAAACATTTCCTACCCCCTTCCCCTCAACTTAAAGAGGCGGAACACGGACGCGGGTGCTTGAATCTAGTTCGGCCGTCTACCGCCACGAGCTTCTCACGTTTTGGAGGGAAAATTCAGAAACCGCTACCAGAGGGAGAGGGCCAACCGTTGGCGTGTTATCAAGAATATTCTCTTTCGCCAAGTGAAGAATTTGGTTAACTCGATACTTCTAGTCCCTTATCTTACTTCTGATTATACTGAATTTCATTTACGTCAAAGATGAATTTCAATGCTTCAATTTATTTTTATTATTTTGATAAAATCAAGGGAATTTCTTAATTAAATAAATCTAGTCCCGATTACCTCAGATTTATAATATGTACTTGGACTGAAATATAACTGAATTTTAGGCTTATTTTCATTTGAGTAAGTGTTATTGCTTTGGGTTTTTTGAACTAAATACGTATTTAGTTCGGTCTTCAAATTCGACGGCTTTTTAGTTAATTAATGTGTATTTTTAATTATGCTAGTTAGATCTCAGTATTTAAGTGATTTTTAATTGGTTTATGATTAATTAGTAACTAGATTAAATTGATAATTTATGATGATTTAAGTGCAATTAAATAGCGTTCGTGAATTAAATACTCTCGTATACAGAACACTACAGATTCTATACAAATTTATTAAAACATACCACTTTCGGCATTGGATGCTCCCAGCATCGCCACCACCAGCAACAAAACCACGCAAAAGGTTGAGAAGTACTTGCTGTTCATCTTAAAGGCAATAGTGTAGAGTTTCTTGGACAGTAGAATTTTCAGTAGTCTGGTTCCAGTAATATCTCGGAATGACCACGATACCGTCGAGTGTGCTTTTATATCATTTGTGCATCGAGTTTCAATACATGATTTAGATAAGGCCATATATGGTTCTATGAATCTATGAGATTTCACCTAAGTCACTTCATGACAAGCTCCCAGTAACCAGTGACAAACTTATGGAACAATTCTTATGAATTTGTATTGGAAATAAATTTCATGTGCCATTTTGGCTTGAGAGCTCAATTACATTTTAAATTTTAAGCAGATATATGTTTCCATATATATGTAAAATATGGCCCTTTTAAAGTTGCACTACAGGTACGAATCGCACAGACGTGTACTATTTGTTAATTTAAGAGCGTATGCGACCCTGGAAAATATTTTACCAGCACGATAGTCGACGTGTTAAACTGGACTATTTTCGCCAATTTATTTTGTAAGAACATATAGGCCTATTATTTTAAATATAAAAGTGGTTTTTACTAGAAATGGTTTTGTTCTACTATTGAAGCTCAACTTTGAATTTCATTAAACAACAGAAAATTTTCCAATTTATTTTATAAGAAAATGTAGACCTATTATTTTAAATATAGTTTTTTTACTAGAAATTTTTTTGTTCTACAAATGAAGTTCAAATTTGAATTTAATTAATTAACAGAATATTTTCTAAATCCTTTTCTTCAAAATTAAAGGCGTAATTAAGTTATTTTTAATTGATTTGGAGTGTTAAAACTTAATTTAAACTTACTAAGAAAGATTTTGCATTGATTTTCAATTAATTATCAAATTTAGAAAACTAAGCATCGGGTTCGCGGTATCGTCTGCTTGATTTCGGGTTAAGACGGAACATTGATAGGGTATGTGGACCCAAAGACGTTAAACGGGGCTTTCCCATCACCATTACCACTCCATCTTACCTCTTTTCTCATTGTTTGTATAAAAAACCCTGGTTAATACTTTTGATATACGATGTACGGCCACAGGTGTGTCGAGAATAATGAAATTGCAAATTTTGAAAAATTGTTTATTGATTTTTTTGCCATTGAAACTGAAGATAAAACTAATATCAATAATCCACGTGTTAATATGTAATATACAGGGTGTTATAAAAGGGCAATTATGGGACCGAATAATTATGAGGATCGAAAATGATAACTTCTATCGCCATGTTGTCACCCTAAGGGACACAGTTTACAAGGGTTATGATTGGAATGTTTTAGGGATGGCCCCTTAAATTTATCGTTTGAGTAACGTACACAATTTTCACCAACCAATCACGAGACGTTTTAAAATCGTAAACAGAGACTCGGACAATGAAGATTTTAATCGGTATAGTTATCTTAGAAACTTATTAATTTTTAGAAATATTTAACCGAATATGATAAATTCAGGACAAATTATTTTAGCTTTAATGAGTTTTTCCGATTTCATAGAGTGTATGATAATATTTCTCTTTATTTCATTATTTATACATTATATTAAACATTATTGTACCTAATTACTATATTTATTACAATAATTGCGAGTGTTTTGAAGACAGAAATAATTAAAACATACCCGCCACCATAATTGCTTTAACAATTTCTACAATAAGTACCATAACAACATCCTGAACCACCAGCTTTTAAAGAAAATGGTTTTCCGGCGGTTTTAGATAAGAAATTCTTCGATCGGAATTCGGATCTTTTAGTGCGCAGTAAATCCATCATTGGTGATTTCTCTCGATTCCGAACTATAAAGAGACAAAAGGAGCGGGATTGATTTATAAATCTATCTCCCGTTCAATATTTTACATCTAGTTAACTCTAAGAAGATTTATATTTAACCAGGGACAGATTTAATTTTAGAAGTAGGAATGGAGAACGGTTAGTATTTTCTTCAGTCCGACTCATAGAGCACCCAGTATAGAGCCCCTCCCTCCAACACGTAACGAAAAGTTTAAATTATCTTATTGGCTGACTTAAACTACGTTTTGATGACGTTGCTGACGGGGACGGTGAAAAATACGTAATTCCTTTTTACCTCTGTCGCTATGACCCGCCTCTTCTTTCATACCCTCATCTTCCCCCCGGGAAGGGAGTCCGGGGCTTTGACGCGTGCCCAGATTACTCTGTTCTCCATTCCTACTTCTAAAATTAAATTTATCCTTGATTTAACTATTGATTTAATTGCATACTAAATCATATTGAGTCTACGATAATTTACTACAGAGATTCTACATCTAATTACGCAATTATTTTCATTATACTGGATTTCATTTACGTCAAAGATGAATTTCAATGCATTAATTTATTTTTATTATTTTGAAAAAAGTCAATGGATTTTCTTAACTAAATAAATTTAGACCTAATTACCTCAGATTTATAATATATGTACTTGGAGTGAAATATAATTGAAATTTATTCTTATATTCATTTGAGTAAGTGTTATTTTTGGGTTTTTTGAACTATGTATTTAGTTCGGTCTTCAAATTTGACGGCTTTTTAGTTAATTAATGTGTATTTTTAATTATGCTAGTTAGATCTCAGTATTTAAGTGATTTTTAATTGGTTTATGATTAATTATTAACTAGATTAAATTAATAATTTATGATGATTTAAGCGCAATTAAATAGCGTGCGTGAATTAAATACTCTCATATACAGGATACTACAGATTCTATATAAATTTAGTAAAACATACCACTTTCGGCATTGGATGCTCCCAGCATCGCCACCACCAGCAACAAAACCACGCAAAGGGTTGAGAAGTACTTGCTGTTCATCTTTAGGCAATAGTGTAGAGTTTAGTCGACAGTAGAATTTTCAATAGTCTGGTTCCAGTAATATCTTGGAATGACCACGATACAATCGAGTGTGTTTTTATATCATTTGCGCATCGAGTTACAGCACATGATTTAGATAAGGAAATTAATTCATACTCCGTGGAACCATAACTTTATAAGTTAAGCTCCATAAATATGACACTTTCTATACAGTTCATAATAATTCTAGAGACTTACAGCTCGAAATAACTAGTTCGAGAGAATTGAAGTACTACACTAGGTGGTTAATTTTGCAGCACAACCATCTTTCTATTTAGTCTGTTCACAGCGTCTCACCAGGGGTGCGCTTTACCAGAATCTATGAAGTTTCACCTTCATGACAAGGTCTCAATAACTTCCAGTGACAAACTTATGGAACATATCTTATGAATTTGTATTGGAAATAAATTTCATGTGCCATTTTTCGAAAGCATGTGCCAAATGGTTTGAAAGCTCAATTGCATTTTAAATTTTAAGCTGGTATATGTTCCCATCAAAGATAATATATATCCTCTTTGTTCCCATAGAGTACCTACGTCATTTTACTATGTAAAATATCACCCTTTTAAAGGTAAAAATCGTTTATTGATTTAATATCCATAATCCACGTGTTAAATGTAATATACAGGGTGTTATAAAAAGGGAGGTTAATTATGGGACTGATGTACAGTGGTGTGGTTCTATTGGAAATGAATTTTGAGAATAGAAAATGACAACTTCTATCTATGACATTTTTCTCTACCCTAAGGGACACAGTTTACAAGGGTTATGATTGGAATGTTTTAGGGATGACCCCTTAAATTTATCGTTTGGGTATCATACAGAATGATTTTCACCAACCAATCACGCGGCGTTTCAAAATCGTAAACAGAGACTCGGACAATGAAGATTTTAATCGGTATAGCTATCTTAGAAACTTGTAATTTTTAGAAATAATTAACCAAATATGATAAATTCAGGACAAAATGTTAAGACTTTAATGAGTTTGTCTGATTTCATTAAGTGTATGATAATATTTCTCTTTATTTCAGTATTTATACATTCTATTAAACATTATTGTACTTAATTAGTATATTTTTATTACAATAATTTGAAAATGTTTTGAAACCAGAAATAATTAAAACATACCCGCCACCATAGCTGATATTTTTTAACATTCTAATCAGCGGGACAACCTTCACATGGATAAAGTATACAACATAAAATATAATCATCACCAGCTTTTAAAGAGAATGGTTTTCCTGCTGTTTTAGATAAGAAATGCTTCGATCGGAATTCCGATCTTTTAGAGCGCAGTAATTCCATTATGGGTGATTTCTCCTCATTCGCTACTATAGAGACCAATCGGTTTAAAAAATTTCTTTTGCATATTTCATATCTAGTTAAATTTAGAGAGATTATTTATAACTTTTTAGTGGTTTTAGTTAATGCGATTTACAATATATTTGAGATTCATGATCAATGATTAATATGAATTTCAATGCTACGTTGGTATATATATATATTTTCATAAGTCATGGGATTTACTCGCAATTTATTTATGATTTATTGGTAATTGTTCAATCTGTAACCACTCTTCTATATTTCCTATTGTTTCCCTATATTTTATTTCCTTCCTATTTTCTCCAATATTTTTATTTCCTTCCTATTTTCTCCAATATTTTTATTTCCTTCCTATTTTCCTATAATTTCATGGTAATTCCTATATTCCGCCTAATTTCATTTAAAATTCCTATATTATCCCATAATTTTAAAGGAATTTACAATTTTTAGTGGTCACCGTATATTAAATTCACGTTTTCGATTTTAAGTGTAATTAAATAGAGGGAGAGACTTGAACTTCCTTTGTTTCGAGACTCTTTCATTCCGGTGCCTACAGATTCTATATAAATTTAGTGAAACATACCATTTTCGGCATTGGATGCTCCCATTGCTACCACCAGCAACAAAACAACGCAAAAGGCCGCCAAGTACTTGCTGTTCATCTTAAGGCAATATTCTCAAGTTTCTTTAACAGTAGAATTTTCAGTAGTCTCGGTTCCAGTAATATCTCGTAGTGACCACGATACCATCGAGTGTGCTTTTATATAAGTCGCACATCGAGGTACAGTATATGGTTTAGATATATCGCAAAGTTCTCCAGCGATTACGTGCGTCGAGTAATGTACATGGTCGAAATAGACATCCATGGCGCCAAATTCTCTTGCAAAAACAACCAGGCGAAGGCCAAAAACTAAATTGCAGGTGTCATTTTTTCCGAAAAACAACTGCCAAAGAGGTTTTCACCTTGACGCGAAAATTGCGTTCGAAAACATTCAGCTACATTTTATATATATAACTGGAAATCACCCTTAGAAATGACGTATGTTCTCATAGAGAACCGCTCTTTTCTATGTTGATAATAAACCTTCCAAGATTGCACTGCTCAATAGACCATTCCCATTAATTCCAAAAGAGAAGAAAACAATACAGGGCGGGGGAGGCCAGCCCCTTTGGCCATTCTCTCGTAAATTAAAGTTCGAAATGATGTAGGCAAAGGGGGATTACATTGGTGTTACTGATGGTCCTTGGTACCAGTTTAAATATTTTAATCGACACTTTCAATATTTTTTTTTAAAGATACAATTAATTAATAGAGACACAAGAGCGATTTTAAACAAGGTTCAAAAAAGTTTAGTTCATCTAGAACCTATTTTGTTGGTTCATGGCTTTTAAAATTTGTAGATAGGAATGTTAATCTACTTCCGCGATCATCCTCGGTTTTGAAACTTCCCTGCACAGCGCGTACATCAAGGTTAGATTAAAAAGGAGCGTAGTAGCTCTCGCTGTTGGGGAAAAGCTACGAAATTCAAAATTATAGAGACCGTGGCGCCATCTTCCTTCAAACGTTATTCCTCCAATCCGGGGTGTTTCTATCCTCAGTCGATTCTAGATTCGTGCTCGTAAGAAATATTCTTTTCGACCCATACTTACGGAAAGTATGACAGTCTTATGACCATCCATAAAAGTGCTCCTAGCTTGAAACCACAGTGTCCTAGAAGCTTGAAACCACAGTGTCCTAGAAGCTTGATAAGAGCGTAAAAACTTGTAACCCTCAGTTTTCACGACTTCCATCGAACCATGCACGTTCGGAGAATCGGAACCAACCGCGCGCATCTTAATAAAATCTTACTTTAGTTAATTATATGTTATTAATAAGACTTTAGAAATGACTCGGATCATATTGGGATCTCGCATCACCTAGCGACTTTCAAATTGAGGCAGGGTCGCAGTATCGTCTGCTTGATTTAGGGTGAAGGCGGAAGATTGGTATAGTATGTGGACAACAAAGACGTTAGACAGGGCTTTAATGTTACCACTTACCAGTGTCCTAAGTTTTGTAACGTCTTTGGATCATCCACGTACACTGGTTGATTTTGGAAAAAAAAACCTGGTTAATACCAAGAAGCGATGTCTAGTGGTACTAGGGAGAAGGTATAAGATGCCTAAGTATTCGCGCGCCATAGTCCCAGTCCCCTTTTCAAAATACAAGGGGGGGGGCGTAAATTTTCGTCCTTCGCGTCGCGCTGTCGTGAGTTTTCAAGAACCAATGAGATGCTGGTTGTAATTTAGAGGCGGCGGGGATTAACTCCGGACCTACGTTTGAACTGGAGATAAAGCTAGAAATGTGGGGCGAATTTATACCTTCTCCCTAATAATGTGTCGAGAATAATGTCATTGCCGGTTTTAAAAAATTGCTGACTAATGTTTTTTCCATTGAAATCGAAGATAAAACGAATATCCTTAATCCACGTGTTAAATGTAATATACAGAGTGTTATAAAAAAGGGTGTAATTATAGGCCTGATGTGGGATGGTTCTATTGGAAATCAACTTAATCTATTCCCATTTTGAAATAAGGGACACCGTTTACAAGGGTTATGATTGGAGTGTTTTAGGGATGACCCCTTAAATTTATCTTTTGGGGCGTTTCAAAATCATAAATAGAGACTCGGACAATGAAGATTTTAATCGGTATAGTTATCTTAGAAATTTGTAATTTTTAGAAATAATTAACCGAATATGATAAATTCAGGATAAATACACTTAACTTTAATGAGTTTGTCTGATTTCAGTAAGTGTATGACAATATTTCCCTTTATTTCAGTATTTACGCATTACATTAAACATAATTTTACTTAATTAGTATATTTATTACAATAATTGCAAGTGTCTTGAAGTCAGAAATAATTAAAATATACCCGCCACCATAATTGCGCTTTGTTAGCATTCTATTTTCTTTAACAACATCTTTCGTTATATTCATTACAACAATTCGAAAAACCAGCTTTTAAAGAAAATGGTATTCCTGCTGTTTTAGATAAGGGATTCTTTGATCGAAGTTCTGATCTTTTAGATCGCAGTAATTCCATTATTTTTGATTTCTCTCGATTCGCAACTACAAAGACGAAAGGACTATTTAGAAAAATCCTTTTGCAGATTTAATATCTAGTTAAATTTAGAGAGATCTCTTTAGTGGTTTTAGTTAATGGGATTTTCAATATATTTGAGATTCATGATCGATGTCTAATATGAATTTCAATGCTAAGTTGGTTTATTATATTTTTTTTATAAGTCATGGGATTTACTCGCAATTAATTTTTGATTTATTAGTAATTACTCAGCCTACAAGAATGACCACTCTTCCTACATTTCCTATTTATTTAAGTCTTCCTATTTCCCCCTATAATTTAATGATAATTCCTATATTCTCCCATAATTTCATTAAAATTCCAATATTATCCCATAATTTCATTAAAATTCCTATATTATCCCATAAGTTAAGTGCAATTAAATAGCGGGAGAAACTTAAACCCCCCTCCTTTTCGAGACTCTTTCATTGCGCTGCCTGCAGATTCTATAAAAGTTGGAAAAACATACCACTTTCGGCATTGGATGCTGCCACCAGCAACAAAACCACGCAAAGGGCCGCGAAGTACTTGCTGTTCATCTTTAGGCAATAGTCTAGAGTTTCGTCGACCTTAGAATTTTCAGTAGTCTGTTTCCAGTAATATCTCGGAATGACAACGATACCGTCGAGTGTGCTTTTATATAAGTCGCACATCGAGGTACAGTACATGATTTAGATATATCGCAAAGTGAATTCGTGGGTCTAGGAATGTACATGGTCTAGAGTTATAGATTCGAGATATACATCCATGGCGCAACAATTATCTTGCAAAAACATCCAGGCGAAGGCCAAAAATTCAATTCCGTGGAACCATAAGTTTATAAGATATGTTCCATAAGTATGACACTACCTATACTATTAGTAATGCTAGAGACTTACAGCTCGAGATAACTAGTACGAGAACGAGAAGCGAGAATTGAAGTACTACACTCGGTTAATTAATTTTGCAGGACTTCCATCGAGCTCCTATTTAGTCTGCATTACTAAGCCTTTGACAGCGCCAAAACCAGGCGTATGTCGCTTAATTTACCCTGAATCTACGACCTACGTCACTTCAAAATTACAAGCTCCAGTTTGTAACCAGTGACAAACTTATGGAACATATCTTATGAACTTATATTGGAAATAAATATCAATGCCATTTTTTCGAAAACATCTGTCAAATGGCTCGAAATTTCAATTATATTTTAGATTTTAATCTGCAAATCAATCGCCCTTAGAAAAGGCATATGTTCTCATACAGAACCGCTCTTTTCTATGTAGAAAATAACCCTTCTAAGGTTGCCTTCGCCAAGCTAAACCTGAAGTTCAGGAGCAAAGTCACCTTGTAGGAAATCCAAGTGCTGTGCTATGCTTTAAACTGATCTACTTTCCAACTCTTTTGACAAGAAATATATAGGCCTATTTCACCAGCCACACTCTTGCTATAAATAAAGGTCAATTTTCAAAGAAAAAAGAAATTAATTCATCAAGCTTGTTCGAAATGCTTTTCTTCGACTTTAAATGAATGACGTAATAGGGGGATTACATTTATGCTCCTTTGAAGATGAATGGAGCTTAATCGAGTGGGTTTTCACGGCATGATTCATTTATTTTTCTTTATTAATAAAACAATTAGTGTGATGCTAAAACTAAAATTATTGTGATGTTAAAACTAAAATTAACGCCAACTATCCAATTAAGGCTCCTATGACAAATTTCGTCATATATTAAAATTCATTTACCTGTTTTTCATAAATTTTTGGAATAACAACATCAAGGTTGCCGCGTACGCCAAAATATTATGGCAAAGTTTTCGATTCCGTACCACCTGATTTTACTTTACAACCTTGGCCCGCAAGTTCTCGTTCGAAAACATCCAACTACATCCGATTGCACTCTTAAAACCGGCATATGTTCCCATAGAGTATACCTCTCTTTTACATGTTTAAATACAACCCTTTTAAAGTTGCACTACTCTACACAGGTACGAATCGCGCAGCCGTACTATTTATTTTAAGAACATATGCGAGACTGAAAAATATTTTTCCGGCACGATATTCTGCGAGTTAAACTGGCCTATTTTCGCCTATTTATTTTATAAGAAAATATAAATATAGACCTATTATTTCAAATATAAAAGTTTTTAACCAGAAAAATTTTTTGTTCTACAATTGAAGCTGAAATTTAAATTTAATTAAACAGTAAATTTTACAATTTATTTAATTTGAAAATATAGACCTGTTATTTTAAATATAAAAGTTTTTTTTACTAGAAAATTTTTTGTTCTACAATTGAAGCTCAAATTTAAAATTAATTAAACAATAGTAAATTTTCTAAATACCTTTCTTCAAAATTAAAGGCGAAATTAAGTTATTTTTAATTGATTTGGAGTGTTAAAATTTAATTTAAACTTACTACCAAAGATTTTGCATTAATTTTCAACTAATTATCAAAGTTTTAAAACCAGCTAGTGAAGTCTGCTAATCATCAGAAATTTCACACTGTAAAATTGTCACTATTTAATTTACTTATTGAAGTTTATAAAATTACTTTACTATTAATTAACCAATATGAATCTATTTTGTTAATCATCATTAAAAATTGATTACAGGGCACCCAGATAAAGAGAATTCGACTTTAAAGTTAACATCGTCAATAATTAATTGTGTTAGGAAAATATAATTAAAATTAAATTTAAATTTCCCTTTAGAATTCAAGTCATTACGTAATTCAGTCCAAATGAGCCATTTTCTCATGCACATGCAGTAAACCCTACATCAAAACTATGTTAAAAATACGTAGGTGATTTGCATAGAGTTTCTCTTTATTTTGTCCGCTTCTATGTTGTCAAGGCCTAAATTTCCCAGGCACGCACGTCTCATTTGCATATCCCTCTTTTTTGTTAAAATAAAACTAGGGAGGATACGTAGCAGTGGAATACGGGGTCTTTGAAGACATTGAGGACACAATGAGGTATCATCATAAGTTCATAAAATATGTTTCTCCATAAGTTTGTCACTGGTAACTTAGAAACTGGAGCTTGTAATTTTGAAGTGATTGAAGTAGGTCATAGATTCGAGGTAAAGCGAAGTACGCCTGGTAAGGCGCTGCTGTCAAAGGCTTAGTAATGCAGACTAAATAGGACCTAGATGGAACTTGGTCCTGCAAAATTAATTAACCACCGAGTGTAGTTCTTCAATTCTCGCTTCCGTCGTTCTCGAACTAGTTATATCGAGCTGTAAGTCTCAGGGTAGCATTACGAAGGTGTATAGGTAGTGTCATACTTATGGAAGATATCATATAAGCTTATGGTATCATCAAGGCTTCCCACATTTCTCTCTCTCTTTCAAACGATTTTTGTCGTGCGGCTCATTTCCTAAGGAAACCCTAATTTTTAAACCCTTCGTCTTGTCACATATAGTGGTGTTACAAATTTACTGTGGATCAGGGTTTTTTTTTAATTTTCTCCTGTACTTCATGGTCTGATAATTAAGCCTAAATCAAGAGGCTAATTTTAAAATAATAATTGAAAATCGGAACGATTTTTTAATCTTATATATATAGGGTGTTTCTGATAAGTCTGGTGGCATAAATTAAGGGGGATGTTTGTTCTTTGGGAAATCGATTTTGAGTCGAAAATTTAAGTAACTTCTATGGCCTCCATTTTGTTGCCCACAAGGGACACTGTTTTCGAGTTATGATTTGATGGGTGTTTTAGGGTTGACCCCTTAATTAAATTATTAATTTATCATTGTCTAAATCGGTTTCTTAATTACATTTAAGGGGGTCACCCGTAAAATACTCTTAACAATCTTAACTCGAAAACAGTGTCCCTTGGGGCCAACAAAATGGAGGCGATAGAAGTACAGACTACAGAACATTTTCGACTCAAAATCGATTTCCCAAAGAACAAACATCCCCCTTAATTTATGCCACCACACTTATCAGAAACACCCTGTATATTTGTGAAAGTGGTTTCTTTGTTTCTACACAGTCACAATTCGTTAATTTCCTAATTTCATTGAAGCCTGTTGAGAACATAGCTGGTTTAGGGAGCAAGAAATTCGGCATAATAGGTTCGTCAGTGCTTATCATAACCCTAAAATTTCTTAAGTATTGGTCTGCCAATGGGGCGTAAAGTATCGGAATTGTCCATGTGGTTTTAGCCCCCCCCCCTCTTTTAGACAGTATATTATTCCTTATTGCGGTGTTGTGGCAGAACCGGGCGGTGTTAGTTAACAGTCCCAAAGTTTAGTTCTTTGTTCTCTAGATGAGACTAGGGGTTCTAATTAAGCAAAATGAAATTAATTGAAAGTAGGGTCAAGGCCAAAACAACATAAACACGTGAAGGGAGGCTCCATTGTTTATGTTCTTCAGTTGGCCTTGGACTTCTTTACACGGTTTTAGTTAGCTTAGGGCCCCTAACGGTCATCCATAGAGTAATGTTAGTGTCCCAACATTGAGTGTTGTAATCTCTATAAGGAAATAACATAGCGTGCCATTAGTCTATTGTTAGTTCAATGCTCGGTTTAGTTCATCTAGAACCCGTTTTTTTGTTTCATATCTTTTAAACTTTGGAGGTAGGAATGTTAATCTACTTCTGCATCACCCTCGTTTGAAACTTCCCTGCACAACGTTTATCAAGGTTAGATTGGAAAGGAGCGGTGTAGCTCTCGCTATTGCGGAGCGACGCTTCAAAATTGTAAACCTATATACCAATGTAACTGTTCATGCGAGATAAAATTATAGACACCGTGGCGCCATCTTCCTTTGAAAGTTTCAACTTCAAACCGGAGGCTTTCATCCCTCAGTCCATTCTAGATCCGGGCTCGTAACACATATTATTTTCGACCCATACTTACGGACAGTATGACAGTCTTATGACCATCCCTAAAAATGTTCCTATAACTTGATCGAACGATCCACCATGACTCAGAAGCTTGATCCGAGCATAAAAACTTGTGACCCTCAGTTTTCACGACTTATTAAATCAAGCAAGATGGCCCCGGCCAGATTAGAGCCCCATCGTTTGTAAGGCTCCATCTATCGAGGACATTCTATCTTTGGAATAGGTATTAGTTACCCTTAATCCCCATCCATTTTAAATCTATATCTATATAAATCAAAGTCCTGACTGACTGACAGACTGACAGATAATCAACGCCCAGCCCAAACCGCTTGCCCTAGAAGGCTGAAAATTTGCAGGAACGTTACTCATAAGTAGTAGGCGCGTACTAAGAAAGATTTTTGCAATCCGCCGCCATCTTAAAAAATGGCGCCCAGAAATGTAAAAACTCTTCTCTATGCAACAAAGTCCGCGCGTTTCAACCGATTTCACAGATATTTAGTACAGGGGTTTCGTTTAACCTATAGACAGACTGAATGCTCTATTGGGTTCGATTTGTTGCCATCTTTTTAAATGGCGGCCAAAAACTAAAAGACCCTTCTTTATGGAATAATGTCCGCGTGAAAAGTAATAAAAAATGTCCCGACGGGCTGACGGGCAACGCCGAGTGCCTTCGCTCCTAGGATGCTACAAAAATATTAGTCGTCAGTAAAATCTACCCATTCTTTGTATCATTTTGATGGTAGTTCTTATTACACGCGAGCGACGCCGCGGGTAACAGCTAGTCATCAATAAATCCCTATCACATTTAAAAGCATCAATGAAAATCACCAATGAAAAAAAATCTTCTTTAGTGAATAGCCCCTCGACGCGTTGCTTTTAACAGTGCTAAAATGATTGCTCGGTTCCACTAAATAACCCCTATTCCCAATCCCTTTTAAAATCGGCAATGACTTTTTAGTGAGTAGCCCCTCGGCGCGCTACATTTAACGTTTCTAAAATAATTACACATAAGTAACCCTTAAACAAATTCCCTATTAAAATCACTAATAAAAATCCCTAATGAGTGAAAATTACCGTTAGTGAATAGCTCCTCGACGCGTCGTCTTTAACAGTGCTAAGATGATTACCCGTTACCTCTAAGTATACCTTAATCACAATTCCGTTTAAAATCGACGAGTGGGTAGCACCTCGATGATTAACCGTAATCCAGACATAACCCCTAATTCTCATCCAATTTAAATAACCAATGAATCCCTATCCCTTATAAAGCATTAATGAAAATCACCAATGAATCCCTATCCCTTATAAAGCATTAATGAAAATCACCAATGAATCCCTATCCCTTATAAAGCATTAATGAAAATCACCAATGAATCCCTATCCCTTATAAAGCATTAATGAAAATCACCAATAAATCCATAACCCTTTTAAAAGTATCAATGGAAATCACCAATGAACGAAGATTAGTGCATAGCCCCTCGACACCTTTAACATCTAAGTGGACCTTAATAGAAGAACAAAGTTTTAGTGATTATGTCCTCGATGAGTTACCTTTAACAGTGCTAAAATTATTAAACACGTAACGCTCAATTAATACACGCACTGAAAGTTTAAGTTTACAACATAGACTTATACCCACGCATACTTATTGACTTATGTCCAGGAGCGTTTGAAAGAGAAAGAATTCGGTAAAACACCCAACTTGAGTTCTTTCTTTGTGTAAATCCCGAAATTTTTATTTTATAGAAAGTTGTTCGGTTTCTTAGAATATTTATGGCTTGAAAGGTGAGAAATTTTAAAGAGAGTATGAAATCAGCAATTTTATGTAGGTCAATATGACAAATGTGTGTGTTCACAAAAGACATACAGATACTAGTGTTTGTTCATTAATATTCTTACAGAGCATCCGCATTGTACTGTCATGGGTAAATCATAATCCTTTCTCCTTTAAAATCACCAATGAATGAAAAATATCACCTTAACACAATTTATCGCTTTTCACTCTAAGTGTGTTAATTTATATGTGCAGAGGTACATTCCCAATGCACTGTTATAGAAAAATCATAATCCTCTCCCTTTGAAAATCATCAATCACTCTTTTCATTCTCCCTTTAAAAAGACGAACGATACTTCTTCTTCTCCCCTTCTACATCTTCTTCAGACCAAGTGAAACTAATACCCTCATTGTTAGATGTTCATCAAACGATGTGGCTAAAAATGAATGTTTTTGGTTTTGATTTTAAACGATAACAATTACTTTACATTCTGAGCCGTGCTTCAAAGTGGCTTATTTCGCCTTAAAACGTTTTATGAGATGACCTTTGACTTGAAGTATCCAAGTCCATAGATTGGGCTCAATTACGTCATAGACCTTTAAAATATCATTAATTTAAGTAAATGATTATGAAAATTGGGTCATCCCTGAAAATTTTTTAATAATTCCACCTGTTCCTTTTTAATAACTTACTTTGGTCCTTTTAAGGCACTTTTGCTTATTATTTTAAGCTAATTAGTCACTTATTAACTAAAATTTTGAGCGCGTGGGAGATTATCAGCCCTGGAATATACACGGTGCTACGAAGGGGACCAAATTGCATTGGGTACCCATTTTACGGTAAGGGACACCGTTTACAAGTTATGATTAGAGCGTTTTACGGATGACCACTTAAATTTATACACAATATTCACCAATCACGAGGCGTTCAAAATCGTAAACAGAGACTCGGTCAAACGTGTGTTAAAGAATGAATATTTTAATCGGTAATTATCTTAGAACCTTAATAAAGGAATGGTTCACCCATAAACCTTATGTCTCTTAGCGTCAATAGTACTTTTATAAAGATATTGGTACTAACCGAATATGCTAAATTCAGGAAGTATGTCTAATTTCATCAAGTGTATGATAATATTTCTCTTTATTTCATTATTTATGCATTACATTAAACATTATTCTACTTAATTAGTATATTTTTATTACAATAATTGTTTAAAACGTACCCGCCACCATAGCTGCCTTTTGTTAGCATTCTATTTACCATAGCAACAAACAGTACCAGGGCAGCATTGATACGTTTGAGGAGAACGAGCTATGAAAGAAAATGGTTTTCCTGGCGTTTTAGACATGAAATGCTCAGATCTTTTAGAGCGCAGTAATCCCATTATCGGTGATTTCTCATTATTCGCAACTATAGAGACGAAAGAAAGATTTAGAAAATTTCTTTTGCAGATTTCATGTCTTGTTAAATTTAGGCAGATTATTTATATCTTTTTAATGGTTTTAGTTAATGGGATTTTCAATATATTTGAAATTCATAATCGATGATTAATGCAAGTTCATTTTACAAAGGACTATAAATCTTAAACCGAACGTTCTATTAGAAAGTAAAATATAAATTTAATCAATCTAATAAAATTTAATATAACTTTATTATTGAATTAATAGTTAAACTAAACCGGTACGAAAAATGATGTAAGCAACCAGGAATTCTGATTTTAAAAAAAAACCTTGATAAAGATATTATATTCTCGTGAGCTGTAATAATAGCTTTTTTTATACACAATAAACAAACATTTCATTTCATTATTATTATTATCCCATAATTTCATTAAAATTTGTATATATCCCATAATTTCATTAAAATTCCAATATTATCCCATAATTTCATTAAAATTCCAATATTATCCCATAATTTCATTAAAATTCCAATATTATAACATAATTTCATTAAAATTCCAATATTATCCCATAATTTCATTAAAATTCCTATATTATAACATAATTTCATGGAAATTCCTATATTATCCCATAATTTCGTTAAAATTCCTATATTATAACATAATTTCATGGAAATTCCTATACTCTTCTATAATTTGAACTCGATATGGTTTTTATAGTCAGCTACTCAAAATTGAAAGCGAAAATAACAATATGCTCGTAAAATTTAATCATCCCTAATGAAGGTGATGAACCAATGATTCCTTAAAACAGAAAAAACCAATAGTTAACTTTCATAACCTACGTGATAATCGTGCACTGTTAGATCAATTTCTCTAAAACATTTCTTCCTAACCTATTTTTCATAAATTTCTTCCCATAAATTTCATCTATTTCTTCCTATATTTCAAGGATATATTTCTTTTAAAGGAATTTACAATTTTCAGTGGTCACTCTAGATTAAATTCACATTTTCGATTTTAAGTGCAATTAAATAGCGTTTGAGACTTAATCACCCTCTTATCTGTTGCGGGACTGTTTCCTTCCTCAATATTCAAACTCTATAAAAATTTAATAAAACATACCACTTTCGGCATTGGATGCTCCCAGCATCGCCACCACCAGCAACAAAACCACGCAAAGGGTTGAGAAGTACTTGCTGTTCATCTTTAGGCAATAGTGCAGAGTTTAGTCGACAGTAGAATTTTCAGTAGTCTGGTTCCAGTAATATCTCGGAGATAATGACCACGATACCGTCGAGTGTGCTTTTATATCATTTTTGCATCGAGTTGCAGCACATGATTTAGAGAAGGAAATAAATTCATACTCCGTGGAACCATAACTTTTTAAGCTCCATAAATATGACTTTTTCTATACAGTTCATAATTCTAGGGACAAGTTACAGCTCGAGATAACTAGTTCGAGAACGACAAGCTTTGCCAGAATCTATGAAGTTTCACCTAAGTCACTTCATGACAAGGTCTCAATAACTTCCAGTGACAAACGTATGGAACATTATCTTATGAATTTGTATTGAATATTAATTTCACTTGCCATTTGACTTGAAAGCTCAATTCCATTTTAAATTTTAAGCTAATATACGTTGCCATAGAGTACCTCATTATTCAATGTAAGACATGACCCTTTTAAAGTTGCACTACAGGTACGAATCGCGCAGACGAGTACTATTTGTTAATTTAAGAACGTATGCGACCCTGAAAAATATTTTTCCAGCACAATAGTCGACGTGTCAAACTGGACTATTTTCGCCAATTTATTTTGTAAGAACATATAGGCCTATTATTTTAAATATAGGAGTTTTTTACTAGAATGTTTTTGTTCTACAATTGAAGACTTTGGAATAAAAATTATATATATCTACTATATTGAGTAGATCGACCTTTAGGTTGCGTTCAGTAACCGGCATCAAAAACATCGATGTCTAAAAGATGACATCGATGTCTTACTGAACGGTTTTTCGCGTCTTTGGGCGTGACGTCATGATGCTCATCGGATGCCCATCAGAAAAATCAGCTGTGAGAGGAGGTTTTTTTTTTGATGAGCATCGGATTCATGACGTAAATTTCGTCATTTTGGGCCGCGATAAAAAAGATTGGGGGAACTACATCCCAATCTCCATCAATTTTAAATAGTGAAAAATTGACAAATATTATCCTTATAGAAAAAGCAATATATTATTTCGGTAAAAAAAGGATTCTGAAAGAATTTTGATTTAATTGATAAATTGAAGTACAATATCTTTGTAAATAGTTCGGATTTATTATTTAAGCCTCTGCCATAACGTTATCATAATATCGTCGCCATTAAGAAAAGCATCGATTTCACAAAATTGTGCCGTTGAGCAACTGCAACGTCATCATGACGTCAAAAGAACACCGATTTCATTTTCCCAAACATCGATGTTTTTCCTGATGAGTGTTACTGAACGCAGCCTTTGATTTCAGCCAAGATTTCAGTACCACCCCACCCCCTGTTCGGATATTACTGGAGTTTTTAGAGTTTTAGTGGGCTTAAAAAGTTCAGAGGAGAACTAAGCCTATAATGCTTTTTATTGCGGAAAAAATATACATAACATAAAACATTGTTATACTTTTACAATACGTATTTTAATATTTTTGAATTCAAGAATGGAAAAGGTTTTCGTGGAATATTCCCGGTGTTGAGGTGCATATTGATAATATCAATTAACATTACAATTATATAATAGTGTCTAAACCCTTTAATACTTGGAAAGAATGATATAATAAACCAACACCTAATCCTTAACATTTCACGAGCACGGAACGACCTGACATATCCCAGCTTTGAAAGAAAATGGTTTTCCTGGTGTTTTAGATAACAAATGCGATGATCCAAATCTTGATCTTTTAGAGCGCAGTAATTCCATTATCGGTGATTTCTCATTATTCTTAACTAGATAGAGACAAATGAGATTTCAAAATTCAGTTCAAGATTTAACATCTAGTTAAATCTAAGAAGATTTATGTTTAAATAGTGAGTAAATCATATTGAATTTATGATAATATACGCCATGATTCTACATCTAATTACGTAGTTACTCTCATTATACTGAATTTAATTCACGTCAAAGATGAATTTCAATGCTTTAATTTAGTTTTATTATTTTGATAAAATCAAGGGATTTTCACAAATAAATAAATTTAGTCCCGATTACCACAGATTTATAATATGTACTTAATATGACTGAAATATAACTGGTTTTTAGGCCTATTTTTATTCGAGTAAATGTTTTTACTTTGGGCTTGAAGTTACCATGTATTTAGTTCAGTCTTCAAATTTGACGTCTTTTTAGTTAATTAATGTGTATTTTTCATTGTGCTCGTTAGATCTCAGTATTTAAGTGATTTTTAACTGCTTTACGATTAATTAGTAATTAGATTAAATTGAGATTTTTACTATGATTTAAGTGCAATCAAATAGCTTGCATGAATTAATTACCCTCATATACATTATACTTTCATTCCTATGCCTGAAGATTCTTTATTATTTAATATAACCAGAAGTAAAATAAGGGACTAGAAGTAAAGTGCTCTAGCATTGGTAGTAGATCCTGGCACTAGTGAACAAATTTGAGGATTTTATGCCGCTTCCATCGCGCCTAGAGAGAAAAAAAAATGGTCGAGTTCCAAAAAGTTTCCAACCCCCTTCCCCTCAACCTAAAGCGGCGGAACACGGACGCGGGTGCTTGAATCTAGTTCGGCCGTCTGCCGCCACGAGCGTCTCACGTTTTGGAGGGAAAATTCAGAAACCTCTACCTGAGGGCCAACCGTTGGTGTGTTATCAAGAATATTCACTTTCGCCAAGTGAAGAATTTGGTTAGCTCAGTACTTCTAGTCTCATCTTACTTCTGATAAAACCAAGAAGCGACTAGTTATCGCTTCTTGATAAAACATACCACTTTCAGCATTGGATGCATCCAGCATTGCTACCACCAGCAACAAAACACAAAGGGTTGAGAAGTACTTGCTGTTCATCTTTAGGCAATAGTGTAGAGTTTAGTCGACAGTAGAATTTTCAGTAGTCTGGTTCCAGTAATATCCATAGAGATAGGAACATATATACCTCTAGAGTCACAACGTATATCCCGAGACAGGCCGCACTTTTTAAAACCATGTAAACTTTATCATTCGACACCAGCGCCACTATCGGCGATATTCTTAACTAAAATATTATTCGAGCTACAAATAGATGGCGTTGCTAAAAAAGGTTTTCGCGCTAAAAATGACTTTTTGGCGGGAAAAATGAACTTTTCGCGGTAAATCTGTAACTTTTTCAAACTTTTTTCAGTTGACGGACCTTATATTATTTTATTTGTTCTTAACTATCTAAATAAATGTTTCCAAAGTATATTTAAGTGTTTTATTTTATTTCTGTTCAAAATTTAACAAAATGGGTAGAAAATGCGCTGTTTCCTCTTGTAAAAATACTGGAAGAAACAAAAAGGTTTAATGCCATAGGTGAAAACCCAATAAATTAAACGTTGACATTATTAATTTATTAAACTAAGTTGTTATCACAATAAGCCATAGGAAAAACGGACTGGGTTCCAACTGCAAATGACACGATTTGCGGAGATAATTTTGAGGCAAATGCCTTTCGGGAAAATGCTTCCATTATTAAAGTACTGACAACTTGGACTAATAATAGAAACTTAGCTTTACTTAGTCCAGGCTGACAAGAACTGAGATTCCTTCTTTATTTTTACCGGAATCAAATGAGGATCTCCTAAATTCTAATTTACTGTTTTGCAAAATAACTTTTGGTGCTTATTTAACTTGTTAATACAATTTACAGAAAACATACGCTAGAACAATCCCAAATGAAACCTTTCCCCAAACCACTCACGCGTCGGTAAATGAAACGGTTGAAAATAGGCCTACCTTATTGCCAACTATTCAAGCGGCGGTCAATATCACACTCCAAACTAGCCTATACCTTTGGCAAGTTACATTGAGGTCAATGAACCCGCGGAGCATAATCTAGACGAAAATGCAATAGAGGATATCGCGCATTAACTGTAGAAGTTGGAACATTTTCCCAACGCACAGAAATGTATGACATCCCAATGGACATTGAAGAACACGATAGCCCTCTGTTTGTTGTATGTACAGAGCTACAGGCTATATCATTGTAATTTTAGGGGCTTTGTCAAACATTAACGTATTTCCACAGACAATATCCATCTAAGGATATTGTCAAAATCATTGATCTTACTGAAAAATGCCTTAGAAGTCTTAAATCTTGAAAAATGTCGTGGTTGCATTAAAAACATTCCACTCAAAATAGAAACTCTTGTTGACGATGCTTAATTCATGAAAACATATTTCCCACTCTAACGGAGCACATATATGACCAAGAGTTCGGATGGAACCACGATTTAAATCACATTGTTAAAAAGGCAATAAACATCTACACAGATATCAGGCTGAGGAAAATAGCAAAGAATATGAACGAGAAAATGAAAAGAGAATATTAGAAAACGACTGACCAAACTGATTTTATTCCAAGGACAATAGTAGTCTATTTATAATTTGAATTTATTTATTAGTTGATACGTACATTTTACATTCAGCATTCATGATTCGTTCATTCACTCCAAAAAAATAATGTTTGTTTAATTAACTTGTCAAATCATCATCAATTTGTTTAATTAATTCATTATCACTTCCCTCGAATTTGCTAGAATACAATACACGCATAGACACAGTAGCAGACTACGCCGTTGAAAATATATCAAAATAGTTCTTCCGTTTTGGCACAGATGGCGCTGGGTGTATTTGATAAAGTATACTGTTTTTAACGTTGTATATTCACTAATGATAAGGTTAAAGTCTATGGGGACGCTTCCATGTTGTGACTCTAGAGGTATATATGTTCCTATCTCTATGGTAATATCTCGGAATGACAACGATACCGCCGAGTGTGCTTTTATATCATTCGCGCATCGAGGTACAGTACATGGTTGAGATATATCGCAAAGTTATCCAGCGATTCCGTGCGTCTAGGAATGTACATGGTCGAAATAGACATCCATGGCGCCAAATTCTCTTGCAAAAATACCCAGGCGAAGGCCAAAAACTAAATTGCAGGTGTCATTTTCACCTTGACGCGAAAATTGCGTACGAAAACATTCAACTACATTTTATATTTTAAGCAGGAAATCAACCTTAGAAGTGACATATGTTCTCATAGAGAACCGCTCTTTTCTATGTTGATAATAAACCTTCGAAGATTGCACTGCTCAATAGACCATTCCCATTAATTCCAAAAGAGAAGAAAACACTACAGGGGCGTTGGAGGTCACCTTCTTTAGTTGGAGCCAGCCCAGTTGGCCATTCTCTCGTAAAATAATTAAGAAAATATGGACCTATTTGTTGAATATTTACTTTCACCAGCAATCCTCTTATTATAAATAAAGGTCAAAGTTCAAAGAATAACGAAATTAGTTGGACAATCTATAGCTTGTTCGAAATGTTTTTCGTCGGCGTTAAATGAATGATGTAGGCATATGGGAATTACATATTAGTTTGAATTTATGCTAATCATAACTCGAAAACAGTGTCCCTTGTGGCAAAATGGAGATAGAAGTATAGAACATTTTCGACTCAAAATAGATTTCCCAAAGAACATCCCCCTTAATTTATGCCACCAGACTTATCAGAAACACCCTGTAAATTTCAAGACGATATAGCGCTGTTCTTTATATAGTGATGTATCAAATGATTTCTTTTTCTTTATTACTAAAACAATTGTCTGAGTCCTAAAACTAAATTTTCGCGAGCGATTAATTAACGCCAACTATCCAATTAAGGCTTTTATAACAAATTCGTCATATTAAATTTGATTTGTCTGATTTCCATAAATTTTCGGAATGGACAAATTAGTTTATTAAAAACAGAGAAACCTACACACAGGGGGGGGGGGAGGCCACTATTGGGGTATTCTCCCTCTCGCCAAGAAGCACCGCTAGAGGCAGCGCGAGTTGGTTAGCCTCCCGTCTGTTGTGAACTCTGGCTCCGTCTGGCGTTTTTTCTTGGCGAGAGGGAGAATACCCCAATGGCGGCCTCACTCCTTTGTGTTGGTTTCTCTGTTTGTAATAAACGAATATGTCTATAACAACATCAAGGTTATCGCGTACGCCAAACTGTTATTGCAAAGTTCTATTCCGTACCATCTAATATTACTTTGCAACCTTGGCCCGCAAGTTCTCGTTCGAAAACATCCAACTACATGCACTCTTACAACCGGCATATGTTCAAATAGAGTATACCTCTCTTTTACGTGTAAAATATAACCCTTTTAAAGTTACACTACCCTACACAGGTACGAATCGCGCAGAAGTACTATTTATTTTAAGAACATATGCGAGGCTGTAAAATATTTTTCCACCACAATATTCTGCGAGTTAAACTGGCCTATTTTCGCCTATTTATTTTATAAGAAAATATTTAGGCATATTATTTTTAATATACGAGATTTCTACTAGAAATTTTTGTTCTACAATTGATGCTCAAATTTGAAATTAATTAAACAAAAGAAAATTTTCTAAATACCTTTCTTCATAATTAAAGGCGACATCAAGTTATTTTTAATTGATTTGGAGTGTTAAAACTTAACTTACTACCAAAGATTTTGCATTAATTTTCAGCTAATTATCAAAGTTTGTAAACCAGCTAGCGATGGCTTCTAATCACCAGAAATTTCAGACTGTAAAATTGTCACTATTTAATTAACTTATTGAAGTTTATAAAACTACTTTACTATTAATTAACCAATATGAATCTATTTTGTTAATCATAATTAAAAATTAACTAACGAGCACCCAGATAAAGATAATTAGATTTAAAAGTTAACATCGTCAATAATTAATTGTGTTTGGGAAATTAAATTAAAATTACAGTTTCATTCTCCCTTTAAAGTTCAAGTCATCACTTGATTCAGTTCAAATGAGCCATTTTCTCATGCACAGTAAACCCGTCATCTAAACTATATTGGAAAAATTAACACCGACTATAATAATTAAAGTTAAGAAAATACAGGGTGTTTCTGATAAGTCTGCCATAAATCAAGGGGCGTGTTCTTTGGGTCAAACTGAGTGGAAAGTGTCAAAGAACATGGGGTGTACAAGAATTTGCAACGAAGATATGGCCCCCCAAACATTGGCCCCTAAAACAAATTCAGCCTTATCAACTTGTTTAGAAATAATGAGACAATTTCAATAGTTTCCCTCTAACATCGTTATTGAACTTTCACCTGGCAGAAGTGTATTAAATGAGTAGAAGTATGCCTACTCTAGTAAAGTAAATTCAAAGTATCATGGTACCTTTCGGTTGGTATTACTTTTATTCTTAACAAGTTAACATGGACGTTACAGGTATTGTTCAAAATGTCCACCAACGGCGTTAAGACAAACATGAACCCGTCTTTCGAAAGATTCTTGGACATGTTGGAAGATTCCTGGCATGTTCCTGATTGTTTGACAACCTTCAATAATTCGTCTTCGCAAGTCTTCCTCATCACGGACTTCATTCTTGTACACGATGTCTTTGAGATGACCCCAAAGATAGAAATCGCACGGATTTAAATCCGGAGATCTGGCTGGCCACGCAACTGGTCCTCCACGCCCAATCCACCTCAAATTAAACGTAGCATTAAGATGTTTTCTAACTGCACGACTGAAATGTGGGGGTGCCCCGTCGTGCATAAACCACATGTCACGAAGTAATGCTAACGGTATGTCCTCGAGTAGTTCAGGTAAAGTGTCTCTTAAGAACGTGAGATATGCTTCACCATTTAGTCTGGGTGGAAGAAAATGCGGACCTAGTAAATGATTACCGACAATGCCGCACCATACGTTTAAAGAAAATTGCTGTTGGTGACTTCTAACACTAGTTGCGTGTGGGTTTAATTGGCGCCATTCGTGGTGGTTGTGATAGTTCAGAATTCCATCCCGGGAAAAATGTGCCTCGTCGGTTACTAAAAGGACCCGTGGAAATTGATTGTCCTCTACTCTGGCCAAAAACCACTCGCAAAAGTCGATGCGTCTTGGATAATCTGCCGGGTTAAGAGCTTGCACCTTTTGAATATGATACGGGTGAAACTGATGTCCGCGGAGAATTCGCCAGACCAAAACGTGATTAACATGTAATTGTCGTCCAACTTGTCTGGTACTTGTCGAGGGGTCCTCATCGAACATGGCAAGGACGTCTTCCTCGATTTCCTCCATGTCTTCTGGAATGTCTCGCTCTCGAACGTTGTTGGGTTGTACTTGTCCGATGTCCCTCAAGCGCCTGTCAACAGCCTCGAACGTACGACGATTTGGTATGCGTCGTTGCGGAAATTGTTCCTGGTATCGCCGCTGTGCTTCCACTGAATTGCCCTGCGCCAGTCCATACATGAGATGCATGTCTGCATATTCTGCATTGGTATACGCCATACTGTACTACCACACGTTCGTTCGAAGTGATACTGTGACGTTATCAACAACATCGCGGTACTTTATAGCAAACCACCGTTTAGTTTTTACGTTTGCGTCATGACTGTCAGCATTGTTTTTTATTCACGGACTTCATTCTTGTACACGATGTCAAAAAAATCTTTGAGATGACCCCAAAGACTTTTTAGCAAACCACCGTTTATTGTTTACGTTTGTGAATAAAAAACAATGCTGACAGTCATGACGCAAACGTAAAAACTAAACGGTGGTTTGCTATAAAGTAACGCGATGTTGTTGATAACGTCACAGTATCACTTCGAACGAACGTGTGGTAGTACAGTATGGCGTATACCAATGCAGAATATGCAGACATGCATCTCATGTATGGACTGGCGCAGGGCAATTCAGTGGAAGCACAGCGGCGATACCAGGAACAATTTCCGCAACGACGCATACCAAATCGTCGTACGTTCGAGGCTGTTGACAGGCGCTTGAGGGACATCGGACAAGTACAACCCAACAACGTTCGAGAGCGAGACATTCCAGAAGACATGGAGGAAATCGAGGAAGACGTCCTTGCCATGTTCGATGAGGACCCCTCGACAAGTACCAGACAAGTTGGACGACAATTACATGTTAATCACGTTTTGGTCTGGCGAATTCTCCGCGGACATCAGTTTCACCCGTATCATATTCAAAAGGTGCAAGCTCTTAACCCGGCAGATTATCCAAGACGCATCGACTTTTGCGAGTGGTTTTTGGCCAGAGTAGAGGACAATCAATTTCCACGGGTCCTTTTAGTAACCGACGAGGCACATTTTTCCCGGGATGGAATTCTGAACTATCACAACCACCACGAATGGCGCCAATTAAACCCACACGCAACTAGTGTTAGAAGTCACCAACAGCAATTTTCTTTAAACGTATGGTGCGGCATTGTTGGTAATCATTTACTAGGTCCGCATTTTCTTCCACCCAGACTATATGGTGAAGCATATCTCACGTTCTTAAGAGACACTTTACCTGAACTACTCGAGGACATACCGTTAGCATTACTTCGTGACCTGTGGTTTATGCACGACGGGGCACCCCCACATTTCAGCCGTGCAGTTAGAGAACATCTTAATGCTACGTTTAATTTGAGGTGGATTGGGCGTGGAGGACCAGTTGCGTGGCCAGCCAGATCTCCGGATTTAAATCCGTGCGATTTCTATCTTTGGGGTCATCTCAAAGACATCATGTACAAGAATGAAGTCCGTGATGAGGAAGACTTGCGAAGACGAATTATTGAAGGTTGTCAAACAATCAGGAACATGCCAGGAATCTTCCAACATGTCCAAGAATCTTTCGAAAGACGGGTTCATGTTTGTCTTAACGCCGTTGGTGGACATTTTGAACAATACCTGTAACGTCCATGTTAACTTGTTAAGAATAAAAGTAATACCAACCGAAAGGTACCATGATACTTTGAATTTACTTTACTAGAGTAGGCATACTTCTACTCATTTAATACACTTCTGTCAGGTGAAAGTTCAATAACGATGTTAGAGGGAAACTATTGAAATTGTCTCATTATTTCTAAACAAGTTGATAAGGCTGAATTTGTTTTAGTCTACATATTCGAATATTTTCTTGTTTTAGGGGCCAATGTTTGGGGGGCCATATCTTCGTTGCAAATTCTTGTACACCCCATGTTCTTTGACACTTTCCACTCAGTTTGACCCAAAGAACACGCCCCTTGATTTATGGCAGACTTATCAGAAACACCCTGTATAATTAAAATTAAAGTTCAAATTTTCCTTTAGAATTCAAGTCATCACTTGATTCGGTTCAAATGAGCCATTTTCTCATGCACATGCACAGTAAACCCTGCATCAAAACTATGTTAAAAATACGTAGGTGATTTGCATAGAGTTTCTCTTTATTCTGTCCGCTGCTATGTTGTCAAGGCCCAAATTTCCCAGGCACTCACGTCTCATTTGCATATCCCTCTTTTTTGTTAAAATAAAACTAGGGAGGATACGTAGCAGTGGAATACGGGGCCTTCGAAGACATTAAGGACACAATGAGGTAACATCATAAGTTCATAAAATATGTTTCTCCATAAGTTTGTCACTGGTAACTTAGAAACTGGAGCTTGTAATTTTGAAGTGATTGAAGTAGGTCATAGATTCGAGGTAAAGCGAAGTACGCCTGGTAAGGCGCTGCTGTCCAAGGCCTAATTAGTAATGCAGACTAAATAGGACCTAGATGGAACTTGGTCCTGCAAAATTAATTAACCACCGAGTGTAGTACTTCAATTCTCGCTTCCGTCGTTCTCGAACTAGTTATCTCGAGCTGTAAGTCTCAGGGTAGCATTACGAACGTGTATAGGTAGTGTCATACTTATGGAAGATATCATATAAACTTATGGTATCATCAAGGCTTCCCACATTCTCCCTCTTTCAAACGATTTTTGTCGTGCGGCTCATTTCCTAAGGAAACCCTAATTTTTAAACCCTTTGTCTTGTCACATATAATGGTGTTACAAATTTACTGTGGATCAGAGTTTTTTTTTAATTTTCTTCTGTACTTCATGGTCTGATAATTAAAACTAAATCTAGAGGATAATTTTAAAAATAATAATTGAAAATCAGAACGATTTTTTAATCTTATATACAGGGTGTTTTTGATAAGTCTGGTGGTGGCATAAATTAAGGGGGATGTTTGTTCTTTGGGAAATCGATTTTGAATCGAAAATGTCTTAACTTCTATCGCCTCCTTTTTCCCCTAAGGCCTAAGGGACACCCTGTTTTCGAGTTCAGATTTGATGGGTGTTTTAGGGATGACCCCTTAATTAAAATATTAATTAATCATTGTCTAAATCGGTTTCTTAATTACATTTAAGGGCGTCACCCGTAAAATACTCTTAACAATCTTAACTCGAAAACAGTGTCCCTTGGGGCCAACAAAATGGCGATAGAAGTATAGAACATTTTCGACTCAAAATCGATTGCCCAAAGAACATCCCCCTTAATTTATGCCACCACACTTATCAGAAACACCCTGTATATTTGTGAAAGTGGTTTGTTTGTTTCTACACAGTCACAATTCGTTAATTTCCTAATTTCATTGAAGCCAGTTGAGAACATAGCTGGTTTGGGGAGCAAGAAATTCGGCATAATAGGTTCGTCAGTGCTTATCATAACCCTAAAATTTCTTAAGTGTGGGTCTGCCAATGGGGCGTATAGTATCGGAATTGTCCATGTGGTTTTACTCCCCCCCCTTTTAGACAGTATATTATTGCGGTGTTGGGGCAGAACCGGGCGGTGTTAGTTAACAGTCCCAAAGTTTAGTTCTTTGTTCTCTAGATGAGACCAGGGGTTCTAATTAAGCAAAATTAAATTAATTGAAAGTAGGGTCAAGGCCAAAACAACATCAACACATGAAGGGAGGCTTCATTGTTTATGCTCTTCTGTGGGCCTAAAACGTCTTTTACCGGTTTTAGTTAGCTTAGGGCCCCTAACGGTCATCCATAGAGTAATTCACCACTTCGACATTCTGTTGTGCGCATGCCCGATGCCCCGCGCTCGAAGCGCCTCAAGGGGAAAGACTGGAAACTGCTCTTTGTTACCCCTACTAGCAAAAGCGCAACCCCACGCGGTTTTTTTCCCTGCCCATCTTAATAAGTACTAGTTCGCAGTAGCCCGCTGTGGCGCCCTAGGTAATGTCAAAGTGGTGTATTGTAGTATCCCAACTTTGAGTGTTGTAATCTCTATGAAGAAATAACATAGCGTGCCATTAGTCTATTGTTAGTTCAATGCTCGGTTTAGTTCATCTAGAACCCGTTTTGTTCGTTCATATCTTTTAAACCTTGGAGGTAGGAATGTTAATCTACTTCTGCATTCATCCTCGTTTGAAACTTCCCTGCACAACATATATCAAGGTTAAATTGGAAAGGAGCGTCGTAGCTCTCGCTATTGCGGAGCGACGCTTCAAAATCGCAAACCTACCAATGTAACTGTTCATGCGAGACAAAATTATAGACACCGTGGCGCCATCTTCCTTTAAAAGTTTCAACTTCAAACCGGAGGCTTTCATCCTTCAGTCCATTCTAGATCCGGGATCGTAACACATATTATTTTCGACCCATACTTACGGACAGTATTACAGTCTTATGACCATCCCTAAAAATGCTTCTATAACTTGAACGAACGATCCACCATGACTCAGAAGCTTGATCCGAGCATAAAAACTTGTGACCCTCAGTTTTCACGACTTATTAAATCAAAAAAAGGCTGGAACTGGTTAAGCTTCGAAAAGCCGAGAAGGTTTAAACTTAACCTCACGTACCAATCGTAAAATATCCCAAAGATAATACCATTGTAACGCTATACAAACCATGTAGAAAAAAATTGTAAGAATTTTAACATTCAATTCGCGGATTGGAGAGGGAGCACTACACAGAAGAGGTGCAGTCAATGCTTTAATATCAGGAATACATACCGGTACTGGGAATCATTGTGCTCCTATCTATATCTGCCATGTTAATTTCTATGCGGGTTTTGTGGGTAATCCGGGCTTGAGAACTTACAATGCGTGACGTCTCATAATTCTGACGTATTTTTAACTGCGATTTCATTGGTTGATAGCAACGCGAGGTCAGGTTCAAGATGCAGCTAGCCATGTAAACTTCGTCATACATAATTATCAGTCTATAGCTTTCCCAACTAAAAAAGGTGCTTAGGTACGTTGAAAAAATGGCTACGTAATCATTACTAGTAGCTGTATGCATTTCTTTTATATAATATGTAAAAGGTCCTCGAACGCGAAGTTTGGAAGTATCCAATCCTTCCTTTGTTTCAAATAGGAACTTTCTCTTAAGTTCTTAAGTAAGAACTCCAATAATAGTAAAGTCTTGGATGTAATTTACAAACAAAATCAAGTAACTTTAGTACAAGGTTTAGCTATCATATACGATATTTTGCTTCTTAAGGATTTAAAGATATCCAGTTTATTGTTTACGAGGGTCTTTCGTTGTCTTGGCGGCCCGAGACGATCGAGACTTTAAAGTGTCAGTGAAACTGTTGCGTTGTGTGTCTGTTTTCTTGTTGAGAATGTGTTTAAAATTAATCCAGAAATTTAATGTTTAATTTGAATATAATGATTTGTTTTATTTTTTCTCTTTCTAGGTAAGTTTCACTTTGAAAATTCAATCCTGTAAATGTGTTTGTTCATGTTTCATAAACTTGTTGTTTCATGCGTCATCGTAAAGGTAAAACAAACACTTTTCTGACCATAAATGTCTTCGCGAAAATAATTATGCATTTTTAATCATTTTGATATATCATAAACGTTTACACTAAGTTCAATCAAATAACTTGACCTTCTGTACTATTTATAATGGACAAATCTAGGGTATAAATTTACTTAATTAGTCATGATTTAGATTTTTAATTATCTGTAAATAATTTATCTAAGAAGGGAAGGGCATCTTTCTCTTGCCTCTTATTGGTTGAAACGCGGCATCTTTTCCTGCCCTCTTATTGGTTAAAATAGGCATCTTTCTCTACCCTCTCATTGGTTGAAATACGGCATATTTCTCTGCCATCTTATTGGTTGAAATACGGCATCTTTTTCTGCCCTAATATTGGTTGAAATACGGCATCTTTTTCTGCCCTAATATTGGTTGAAATACGGCATCTTTCTCTGCCCTCTTATTGGTTGAAATACAGCATCTTTCTCTGCCCTCTTATTGGTTGAAATACGGCATCTTTTTCTGCCCTAATATTGGTTGAAATACGGCATATTTCTCTGCCCTCTTATTGGTTGAAATACGGCATATTTCTCTGCCATGTTATTGGTTGAAATACTTCATCTTTCTAGGCCCTCTTATTGGTTGAAATACGGCATCTTTTTCTGCCCTCTTATTGGTTGAAATACGGCATCTTTTTCTGCCCTCTTATTGGTTGAAATACGGCATCTTTTTCTGCCCTCTTATTGGTTGAAATACGGCATATTTCTCTGCCATCTTATTGGTTGAAATACTTTAACTTTCCCTCTTATTTTTTTGAAATACGGCATCTTTCCCTGCCCTCTTATTAGTTGAAATACGGCATCTTTCTCTGCCCCTTATTGGTTGAAATACGGTGAACCGGACACTAGGAGTAAAACATAACAAATAAATAAATAAAGGAAAGCTGCCATAGCTGCTAGCTTCCACTTGAGACGTATCAGTTACACTTTAACGATGACTGTTTTGGGGGGAGGGAGGTCAAAGGTTGTTAAAGGCGCCAGGGTGACTGTCACGCCTCTTTGGACCCCCAATGTCTTAAGCTCTTGGATGGCTCAGACACCAACCATCTCTTTATAGCCAAAAGATAAATCGATGTGCGGATACTGTGGAAAAAGGGGGAGGCAAAGAACCGTTCCGAGGGATTCTCAGAAGCTGGGGATGAAACGGGATGAGTCTAGCTCATCTCGGAGACTTAAAAGACGGGGAAAGAGGATGATATTTAGGAAAGAGATATATACACGGCGGGTGTAGTAGGGGGTTACCGAAAGACAAGTGTCTATTAGTGACAGTGCATGCCTTGGCTCTTGGGTGATTTCGTCGTAAGATATAAGGGAATGACGTCATCATGACGAGATTTGACTCTTTGAGTAGATTGCTACGTAGTTTTTATCTTTCTTCTGGTGGAGAGTGTCATTATTTGAATGGCCTCCTTAAAAGGGACTAGTATTGTCCACGTTTTGCCAAGTGGTCGTGTTGTAGTTAGGTTTATTTCTTGTGATTGCAGACAAAATTTTTGGGGGGGGGGGTAGGGTTTTATATTTATTCTGTTGGATTTAAAAACTTATATGTTTGAAAAGATGCTAATTCTAATTTGAATTAGATTTCTTCATAAAGTAGCAGTGTTGCTAATGCTATGCTTGTTTTGAAATTATTTTATCTTCGTTGTAGCTCTAAGCCTAGTTTGAAATTATTTTATCTTCAATGTAGCACTAAGCCTAATTTGAAATTATTCTATTTTCGATGTAGCACTAAGCCTAATTTGAATTCTTTAATCTTCGATGTAGCTCTAAGCCTAGTTTAAAATTACTTAATCTTCGATGTAGCCCTAAGCCTAATTTGAAATTATTTAATCTTCAATGTAGCCTTAAGCTTAATTTGAACTTCTTTTATATTTGCTATAGCCCCAATCCACCTCTGCCTAAGCCTAATTTGAAATTCTTCTATCCTCATCATAATAAGTATCCAAATAATTTTTTCTTTACCCTGAGAATTCCCTGCTGTTACAAATACCCGGGATAGGTTTGAAGTCAATTTAGCCCAACCGACCGGGGCAATGTATGTTCTATGCTACATTTAAGCTCGTTTTTCTTTTGAAGTTCTCCCATCCCCCCATCCCTTGCTAGATATTATTAGCAGCATTACTTTCAGAGTCAGGCAATTCTCTCTACATAAACTCGTTTCTCGTTTCAATATCTGCATGCTCTGGCTCCCTGGTGGGATTTTTGTGAAAACAAAAGACAGTGGTGCATGCATGGGTTGAGGAGGTTATTAATGCTTATTCATCCGACGAAAAGCCCCTTAATCCCATAATAATCTTTTCCCATGGAAATACAGGGTGTTTTCCAAAAACTGTGGTAGAACCGGAAGTACAATGGGATGGTTCAATGGAAAATCAATTTTGAGTCAAAAATGTAACTAACTCTATACTTCTATCGCCATTTTGATTGAAATGAGGGTAGGGACACCCTAAACTAGTTATGATTTTAGTGTTTTACGAATGACCCCCTTAAAATTAAGTAAGAAATTGAAATACGACGCTTATTTAATTAAGGGGTCATCCCTAAAACAAGTCATTATTTGTTGAGGGTGGTCCTTTGATGAGATTTAAAGCTTATCTACTTGTTTATGGTGCCTCTTAGGACAAAATGTCGTAGAATAAACATTTTCAACTCAAAATTGATTTCCCACCCAGTGAGAACGTATAAGATGGAGAGTCCAAGATGAAAGGTAACTATAACGGCACAGCCTAGACTCTCTTTCACGCGCACCTACCTTGGCGCATAGCCGAGGAGCCAGACATCACGTGATCCGTAAGCCCGATCTCTCTCTCAGGCGCACCTACCTCGGTGCACAGGCGAAGGTGACCCTAAACAAACTTCACTGATTTATTTCTCTCCCTGTTTCGCCAGTTGCGCATGTGCCTAAGTCTGATCCACAGCTCGGCACCGCTTTTTTAAATGGGACTCCTACTTATAAGTGATCACTGAACCATCCCACTGTACTTCGGCCCTATAACTGTCCTCCCTTTTTGTTACTGTACACCCTGTACTGTATAAGTTTTCTCCCTTTCCATCATATCTTTTCTCTTTTTGCTTCTTAAACATTTACGCTAAAGACCCATCGTTATTTTGATGATGATGATGGTTTTGTACCCTTTCCCTTTTCTGGGTTGGGTACGGTACATAAGTAACAGGAATAATAATAACTAAAGAATATCAGGATATTTACATATTTTTGTCAAGTGCCATAGGCCTATTTGTACTTGCATGAATGTGTAGATAAGCATTTAGGAATGGACATTATGGGTCAAATATACACGGAGTGGTATTCCCCATACCTATAACATCGCCTCTGTAGCCCCACCTAGGGAATGGCACCGAAATCCTCCCAGCATCCTTAGTAGCTTTTAGGTAGGGTCGTACAGTACGGAATCGTAAAGGACGCCCTCTCTCTTATAAAAATAGAAGCTAGTTCTCATACAAATTCAATGGCGCTACGCGGCAGCACTTAACAATCGCATTTTCCGAAGGGCAGGGGCGTGCGCGAGGCACACTGGGGAAGTTTCAGTGCCGCAGGTCGCCCATCATCATTTCAACTCCACTTTACCTCATTTCTCCCTGGTATTAACGTACCAAATTATTTCTAAAAACCTTCCCATGTATCTTATCTTAGATTTAATTTAACCTCCTCCCTCCAACACGTAACGAAAAGTTTAAATTATCTTATTGGCTGACTTAAACTACGTTTTTATGACGTTGCTGACGGGGACGGTGAAAAAATACGTAATTCCTTTTTACCTCTGTCGCTATGACCCACCTCTTCTTTCATACCCTCCCCCCCCCCCGTCCCTTGGAAGGGTGTCCGGAACTTTGACGCGCGCCCAGATTGCCATGTTCTCCATTCCTACTTCTAAAATTAAATCTATCCCTGATCTTATAAAACTTCATTGGAAGATATCGCCATCTATGGCCATATTTACGAACTAAAAATTCAATGATGTTTAGTAGCACCATTACGTTTATCGTAATCTGATTTTTATCGTTCATGCTTCTATTGTTAAATGAAATTTAGAACTTTTAAAGGAGGGATAAGTAATATCGTTTCAGTAATGGTGGTACCGTTCCTTATGATAAGTTAGTAACTGGTAGGCTTAAAGATTACTTCTCGAGGAATCATTATAATTTATTAAATCGTGACGTCAAAAACCCGGATGGTACCGTTGATCGTGACGTATATTTTTTGAATAACAAGTCGATCCTACCTACTCTCGAAAGGGAAATTACTTTTTTTCTTCTTAAGAGGCGACTTTATGATTTTCTACAGGATACTTAATAATACCTAATTATATTATAGGTTAAAATAGAAATATATTAAACGAAAGGTATCAAAAATATTTAAATTCCGACAGAAGTAAATAGGGGGTTTCTCGAGGCGTCGAGTTGTGGTTTTTTACGCGCCTTCTCAGTATCGCATTTTTGGCGGGAAGAGGCGGATGAATACACCCCCCAAACAATTTTCTCTTCGTCTGTCCAGGTTTTTTTCGATTTTAGTTAGCTTTAGGACCCTTTGATATTTTCCGTTAAATTTACTTCTGGTTAGACTAGAGGAAGGCCCATATATATCCAGGACAAGTTAGAAAATATTTTTATTTTAAATTTGTTTTTAATCGTAGTCAATAGATAATCTAAGATATAATGTTAATAATATGGTATTGTACTTAATTCGTTATTGATTGCGAGGCAGTTTAACTCTCGATTAATCTTAATTGTCTAAGTTTAACGAAATTTAGTTAAACCAGGGCTTCGTATAACGTGTAGAAAACAAACCTGCATGGAAATTACTTTTTATACAAAAGTAAAAATCAGGGAATTTAAAAATGGGCCCAAAAATGTTTGGGAAAATCATTTTTATTTTATCTTGTTTCTGAAACCTTCAGGGAAATTAAATTCGATGCATATATTTATTTAGTAAAAGTGGAGCATAAGGCATAATGAAAAATAACTAGGAAAAAATTTTAAGAAACTGTTAGGGAAAATATAAAGTTAGGGAACTTAAAAATGTTCCCAGATATGTTTGGGAATTTTTTTTTCTGAAAGCTTCAATGCCGTACTTATTTATTTAGTAAAAGTTGAACATTTTAAAAAATAGATATCAAAGTTTAAAGCAACTTTCAGGGAAAATCTATAAATTCAGGGAATTTAAAAATGAACCGAAATAGTCAAGAAATCAAGAAAATTCTTATTTTTATGTTAAACTTCAGGGAAATTTATTATATTTATAATATATGCCAAATTTTATTAAAATAACCAAAGAAATACCTAAGAAACAATACGTATTTTTTCGACATCAGCCCTCAACACTGATTCAAATTTCCCAAACTCGAAAAACCCCTTAAAGTCAGCCTCTTATCTAGGCTTCACTCATAAACCAGTTTCAGTTTCGCGTGACGTCACCGATTCAATTACATAGTTCCTCATTAGGAATCTAGGTGGCGCCAGCGCCATGAGTCCCTATTGATCTCTCTCTTAAGCGTTCCACAATTCGAACCGATGAAAATGATACCGTGGTTCGAGAATGATTAGAAGTTTGGAACTAAGCAGGATATTGTTTACTGTTTATTGCCATTTGTTAAAAGAAGCTTTTGCTAATTATTCTTAGTGAATAGCGAAGTTTTTCATTGTTTTAACATAAGTGAATAATTAAGAGTAACAAATAAAATTAAAATAAGCAATTAAATAACGCATTAAATTTAAATATAAAATTTATAAATGATTATTATTAATCTTTTCTTCAAAGGTGATACGATGAGTTTTGAAATTACTTTAACAAAGAGCTTAATAATGGTTATTTTAAATTCTATATAGCCATTCTTTTGAATGGTTTAAAGTCCTTAATTTTGGGTTTTTTCTTTTTTTAACTTCTGCAGGGTCAAAGTTCAGGTTATTCTTTTGTAGTCTCTTTTTAAAGTATATAGGGAAACTGTGATGGCCAGTGTTTTTCCTACTGTAAAGAATACTTCGAGAATAAGTACTTAGGTAGCGTCCCTATTTATATGTAGTTGGCCAAGTTCATTGACCATTTCATATACATATATATATCAGGAAGTAGATTATTGCGACGTTATGGAATGATTGTTTTTAGTGTAAGTGATATTTTGATTCTTTAGTGGTTCAAAGTTTGCTGAGGAATAGACCACTTCGATGTAACCATAAGTTTATAAGATATGTTCCATAAGTTTGTCACTGGTAACTTAGAAACTGGAACTTGTCATGAAGTGACGTAGGTCATAGATCCGAGGTAAAGCGATGTACGCCTGGTGACTGGGGTGCTGTCAAAGGCTTAGTAATCCAGACTAAATAGGAGCTAGTTGGAAGTCCTGCAAAATTAATTAACCGAGTGTAGGACTTCAATCAAATCGCTTGTCGTTCTCGAACTAGCTCTCACCAAGAAGTGATATCTAGTTTATTAGGGAGAAGGTTTAGGATGCGTAAGTATTCGCGCGCCATATAGTCGCAGTCCCCCTTTCAAAATACAAGGGGGGGATGTAAAAGGAGGTCGGGCTATTTCGCCTCTCCTCAGTCGGAAAATATGACTGTAATTTTCGTCATTCGCGTCGCGCTGACGTGAGTTTACAAGAACCAAAGAGATGCTGGTTGTAATTTAGAGGCGGGGATTAACTCCGGACCTACTATACGTTTGGACTGGAGATAAAGCTACAAATGTGGCGAATTTTTCCTTCTCCCTAGTAAACTATATATCACTTCTTGATTTAATATAATAATTTAAATTAGAAAATATATTTAATTTAATAATTTCACTTTAATCTACTTCTAAGGTATGAAAATTGAAGAAGTCAAATGACACTCTCTAAAATATCATTTTTTATTTTCGTGTATTTGTATATATATATATATATATTTTCACTATAGTCCATTTTTTTATATAATATTTTTTTTCTTTGAATAGTAAAAGTTGCATGAACTCGTTTTGCAAGATGTGCAATTATCTAGTTTAAGGATGCCACGAGCTGAATACATTTTTTACACCGCGCTGGCTTTTGTAAGCTGCATGTTGGCTTAGAATCTGTTGTATTTTAATTTGATAACATTTAAGTTTCAAAGTGTAATAATAGGGTACAATGCAAAGATTTAAGTACTCTGTTCGTGAGTGTCAGGGTTTATTTAAGTTTGTATCAGGTGTGTTTCTAATTTGAAAAACACCTAGCTTGTTTATTTGATAAAGAGAAATTAGTTGCAGGTAATTACGTAACATTATAATCAGGAATTCATACAGCTAATAGGAATCATGGTGTAGCCATTTTCTATTGGCGTTATCCATAAGTTTATAAGGTATGTTACATGATAAGTATGACACTTCGTAATGCTAGAGACTTACTGAGAGCAAAAGTGTATGGATGTAAAAACGAAAAGAACACTTCATTAACAAATCTCTGCCTTTGGCTGTAGACGACATGTAAACTGAGAAGTGAACTAAACTCCTCTCAACCGTCTATAGGAACTAACCAATCAGGAAAGAGCTTCTTGACGTCATAGGTTTATAGAAAGTAGTACATGATGACTGTGCCACGGTCGGGAATGTATTCATACACAGAGGGGGGGGTCGACACTATTCTGGGAGATAGGAGGTTGCTGAGAGCTAGTTCGAGAACGAGTAAGCGAGAAATGAAGTACTACACTCGGTGGTTAATTAACTTTGCAGGACTTCCATCTAGGTCCTATTTAGTCTGCATTACTAAGCCTTTGACAGCGCCCCAGTCACCAGGCGTCGCTTTACCTCGAATCTATGACCTACTTCAATCACTTCAAAAACACAAGCTCCAGTTTCTAAGTTACCAGTGACAAACTTATGGCCAACATATCTTATGAACTTATGGAGCGAGAATTGAAGTACTACACTCGGTGGTTAATTTTGCAGGACCATTCCATCTAGCTCCTATTTAGTCTGCACATTACTAAGCCTTTGACAGCAGCGCCTCACCAGGCGTACGTCGCTTTACCCTGAATCTATGACCTACTTCAATCACTTCAAAATTACAAGCTCCAGTTCCTAAGTTACCAGACTTTACAAACTTATGGAGGAACATATCTTATGAACTTATGGTCATAGGTATGGGGATTTCCACTCGAGAACTCTCTCGAGTCTCTCCTTCAAGCTCTCTTTAAAACAGAAGCCTGGACAGAAGCGTTTTTTTTCTCTCTCTCCCATTTCTAGGTGTATTTTCAATTCCATCACCGCCCTATTATTACTTAACTATCATGTCTTGAATAGATCTTATACATTTCGTAGGTTTCTAAAAGGGGGTAATAAGATTTGATGAGAACTCTTTATTCGACACCCACGCCATCTCGTGAGCTTTCTTATACCTAAAGTGCCTTGCACGCTTTGAGTGGGGTACTTGTACTTGAAGGCGGGAAATGATCGAGAGTTAATCCCCGCCTCTAAATTACAACCAGTATCTCATTGGTTCTTGTAAACTCACGTCAGCGCGACGCGAATGACAACGAAAATTACGTATTTTCCGACTGAGGAGAGGCAGGCGAAATAGCCCGGCCTCCTTTTACGTCCCCCCTCTTTTGTATTTTGAAAGGGGGGACTGGGGCTATGGCGCGCCAATACTTAGACATCTTAACCTTCTCCCTAGTAAACTAGATATCGCTTCTTGCGTATTTTCCGACTGAGGAGAGGCTGCGAAATAGCCCGGTCTCCTTTTACGTCCCCCCTTGTATTTTGAAAGTGGCCCGTGCTGGGACTATGGCGCGCGAATACTTAGACATCTTAACCTTCTCCCTAGTAAACTAGATATCGCTTCTTGTAAATACCCTGTATATAAAATATATATTTGGATATTTTCACCTTTAATATTATTAGTCGTTTGCAATTAAAATTTTTGTTTACAGTACCGGGTTTCCCCGTCATTAAAAAATATAAATCAGGTTTTGTTTTTAATAATTTAGAGAGATATTTAGATTTTAAATAAAGAAGGAAATACGTTGGTTTAATTGGAGATTTTTAACACGTTTAGTACAAGTAGGTTTGGTTAATTTTATATTTCAAGTTTCAATTTCAATGTGGGCGGTATTAACTCAAACGGAAAAAGCGAGTGACCATGAAACTTAAATGGTCATTAAAATTGGCGTATTTCAAAATGAAAATGAACCCATTTTAAATTGAAAAAGAAAATTTAACGCTAGATTATTATTTTTTTAAATTTTTATTTGAAACAAAATATAATATTATTAAAATTAGAACAATTGTTTGTGTCTATTTTATATTTCAGAAAGTTATTTATTTATTTACTTATTTATTTATTTATTTATTGGTTTATTTATTTATTTATTGGTTTATTTACTTATTTATACATTTACTTATATATTTATTGGTTTATTTACTTATTTATTTATTTATTTACTTATTTATTTATTGGTTTATTTATTTATTTATTGGTTTATTTACTTATTTATTTATTTGTTTGTTTACTTATTTATTTATATGTTCTTTACGCACAGTCACAATTCTTTACTGGATTTGAGTAATCTGCATGGTTATTATCAGTAATACTTGTTAGGGAAATTATCGGAAATTAACCTTGAAGTAGTAACTCAACTAAACCACTTCTAGCGTTACCAGGAATACATACAGCTACTAGGAATCATTGTGCCACCATATGTATCTCCCATGTTAATTTCTTTGCGGGTTTTGCGGGCCGGGCTTGAGAACTTACTATCCACGTCACGCCTCATAATTCTGGTCAAGGTATACTCTTACTGCAATTTCATTGGTTGGTAGCAGAGCGTGGTCATGCGCGTAAGGTGCAACGCGCCGCGAAATAGAATATTCCCGAGATACAATTCATCATATATAATGATTAGTCTAGATCTTCTCACAAAAAAGCTGCCTAGATGCCTTGAGAAAATGGCTGGCTACACAATGATACCTATTAGATGTATTAATTCCTGGTATTCTTGATATCATCTATGGTGCAATTTGAACAAATTTGGAATTAAATAAAGAACAAACTACCTAATCAAATATAAATAAGATTGTTAATAAGAACTGATGACGTATCGTGTAGTTCATTAACAGATACTCGTTGTATTAGCAAGAAGCGATATCTAGTTTATTAGGGAGTAGGTATAAATTCGCCCCCACATTTCCAGCTTTATCTCCAGCCCAAACGTAGGTCCGGAGTTAATCCCCGCCTCTAAATTACAACCAGCATCTCATTGGTTCTTGAAAACTCACGTCAGCGCGACGCGAATGACTAAAATTACTTTGTATTTTCCGACTGAGAAGAGGCGAAATAGCCCGGCCTCCTTTTACGTCCCCCCTTGTATTTTGAAACGGGGGCTGGGACAATGGGGCGCGAATACTTGGGCATCTTAAACCTTCTCCCTAATAAACTAGATATCACTTCTTCGTATTAGCTTGCCAATATGGCGGAGATTATGGGGGAAAAAACAGAGATCATGGCACTGCAACCCTCTTCAATCTTTGAACGTCTTTAAACATAGTTACAAACGTTAAACACTTGCGAGTTGTCATTCAGGATAACATTACACGGACAGTTTAAAAGTCCTTGAATTTAAAGGCCGCGTTGTGTTGAAAACTCGCGTTATTTCAATGTCAATTCCTTTTGACCTAACTTTAAAATTGACGTCATAGGGTATTAGGGTTTTATGTTTTTTGATTGACACTTTACATAAAAAGTCAAAAAATAACGCTTCTTATTTTAAAAAGTTAAGCAGTGTGGGGCCTCCTCGCGATGTTAGACGTCAAACTTTGTTAAGCCTAATCTGACAAGGCTTAGAAAGGATAGAGAAAAGAAAGTACATTACACGTGACATTACAAGAGTCTATTGAGGTGTTTCGCGGAATTTCAAATAGAGTTTTATTTTTAAAAATGGCTCATAGTTTTTATCTCCATTAACATGGGTAACATTATCTTCAGTAAGTATACCAAACGATAAACTTGTATTTTTGGAAATGATTACGTTATCAGAGCCCCCTGTTGACCAGTTAATTCGAAGGGTAGGCACTCGTTTTTCAAACTGTTTAAATTGTGCCTTTAGAACTTGAAACTATTTAAATGGTGACTTTAAAACTTTCAAACACTTTAAATGGTGGCTTTAAAATATTCAAACTCTTTAAATGGTGACTTTAAAATATTCAGTCTTTAAATGTTGACTTTAATACTTTCAATCTCATTAAATGGTGACTTTAAAACATTGAAACTCTTTAAATGATGGATTTAAAACCCTGAAAATCTTTAAATGGTGACTTTAGAACTTTCAAACTCTTTAAATGGCACCGTTAAGATTTTTAAATGGTGACTTTAAAACACTTTAAATGGTGACTTTAAAACACTTTAAATGGTGACTTTAAAACTTTAAAAAATGTATATGGTGACTTTGAAACCTTCAAACTCTTTAAAAGATAACTTTAAACCTTCAAACTCGTTAAATGGTGAATTTAAAACCTTCAAACTCTTTAAATGGCGCCTTTAAAAACCTTCAAACTCTTTAAATGGCGCTTTAAAAACCTTCAAACTCTTTAAATGGCGCCTTTAAAAACCTTCAAACTCTTTAAATGGCGCCTTTAAAAACCTTCAAACTCATTAAATGGTATACTTTTCCCCAGTTACATGACTTATAAATGCTTTCGAACTTTAAAATTCAAATCTTTTCCAAAAATCGAAATAATTTAATCTTTAGTCCTAAATTAAGTATCAAAATGAAGAGAAACAAGACGAAAATTTGAAACATTAAAGAGTATCCAAGTGTATCAAATGATGAAATCGCGCTTAACCCGAGCGTTTTTCCACTAACTTGGGATCCTGTAGGGATGATATCTCGTTTTGCTTGGGTTAGCACGCGATGTCAAATACCAATGCTGAGGAGGCTATCCTAAATTGCCCTATAGGCCTAGGCCCAGGCTTCTCCAATTTCAAAAATTCTTTTTCGTCCAATTTTATACGTAATTTTCGATGAAAACGAGTTCCATTAATTATAACTTAAGGGTAAAGAAGAAATAACTTTCCAAGGGACAAAAAAAATTGGTAAATTAAATTGAGTTCGAACTTCTTCGATATTTTTTTTTTTTTTCTTTTTTGTGTGAAGGGCCCAAGGTATTGGCGCCAAAAATCGGCAATATTTTTTAAAGGAGTAGTGGAAATTTGTACCATTAAATATTTTTCATTTTAACCTGAATTTTCCATAAATTACAATTAAAAAAATGAATTTTCCATAAATTACAATTAAAAAATGAATTTTCCATAAATTACAATTAAAAAATGAATTTTCCACAAATTACAATTAAAAAATGAATTTTCCATAAATTACAATTAAAAAATGAATTTTCCATAAATTACAATTAAAAAATGAATTCCCCATAAATTACAATTAAAAAATGAATTCCCCATAAATAACAATTAACAAATTATTAGTTTAAAAATGAAATATTAGTTTAAAAATTAAATATTAGTTTAAAAATTAAATATTAGTTTAAAAATTAAATATTATTAGTTTAAAAATTAAATATTATTAGTTTAAAAATTAAACATTAATTTACAAATAAAATATTAATTTGCAAATGAAATATTAATTTCCAAATGAAATATTAATTTTCAAATAAAATATTAATTTATATAACATTTAATAATAAAAGTAATTGAATTTTATTTTAATTACCTAAAATGAAAAATCGGCCTTCGTCACCGTAATTAGATCTATTAATTTTCAACAAGTTGGGAGTAAATCACTTTGAACGAATACAAATAAAACTTAAAAATAATTTCTTCAAAATTGAAACGTAGACGTTATTAGACCTAAAACGTTTTAACTCTAAAACATAAGAAAAAATAAACCTATTTAGCTTACACAAAACCTTTAAATCGCAACTCTCTCGCAAGCAAAACGTTCGAATTAAGCGCTTTCTTGCACCCACGTGATTAGTACTTTTTATTTTTTTTTATTCTTAAATTTTTATATTGAGGAAGGAAGGAAATTTTGTAGCCCGATTTTTATAGTCCTTGAATTTTATCGCCCAAAACCTAAATGGTTAGGTTTTAAACATCCACAAATTCCAATTTCCAATTTTACTATCGAGCCTTTGAATCTAGCTGAAAAACCCCTTATTTTATTTTTTTAATTAATTTTATACTGAGGGGAACGCTACTAAAACAAATTGATATCATCTGTATAATACTCTTAACAATCTTAACTCGAAAACAGTGACCCGGACGGCAAATTGTCATAAACATTTTCGACTCAAAATCGTTTTCCCAAAAGAACATACTCCTTAAGAAGAAGTGATATCTAGTTTATTAGTGAGAAGGTATAAGATGCCTAAGTATTCGCGCGCCATAGTCCCAGTCCCCCTTTCAAAATACAAGGGGGGACGTAAAAGGAGGCCAGGCTTTTTCGCTACACTCTCCTCAGTCGGAAAATACGTAATCTTCGTCATTCGCGTCGCGCTGACGTGAGTTTTCAAGAACCAATAAGATGCTGGTTGTAATTTAGAGGCGGGGATTAACACCGGACCTACGTTTGGACTGGAGATAAAGCTAGAAATGTGGGGGCGAATTTATACCTTCTCCCTAATAAACTAGATATTTCTTCTTGATTGTACCTTAATTTATGGAAGACTTATCAGAAACACCTTGTATAGCCAGACTCTACTTCCCACTTTTGATAAGGGTCTATCTGTCTTTAAGAGTAGCGAACCCCTCGACGGATAAACTCAAGAGCTTAGATTTTATGATAGCCATTCGCGACCGTCTCAAGAATGTTTTCTAAAAGTTATAAGAATTAATTAAAAAACCCTTAGCAAACGTTTATGAGACCATTAATTATGTCTCGTGGCCCTTTTTTAATTTTGCTAGTTGTGACTCTAAATCTAGGGGCCGTTTACAAACTACGTGAATTTCTCTGTAACTTCCTATTTGGGACCTTAAAATATATTTTTTACACTGAAATATTTTTAGTAGGCGTGGTAGATGGGCCGATCTGTCGTGCCAATTTTATTACGATATTTTCTTGAATGAATTTTTTATTATTACATTCTTTTTTAATTTTTAATTTAATGTTCGACCTAATCAGACGTCGTTTTAAAATATTGGTTAATTAGAACTCGTTAAACTTTGCCCTCAATGTAATAATTCATTTATGAACTACTTTTTTAAAATTTTTAATTTATTTTTTATTTTTAAAAGTTGTTCAGCAGGTGTGAAGTTTGAAAATTGTTGGCCTGATTTCATGTTTTTTTTTTTATTAAATTGAGGTTTAAAAATAGGCTTAATATTCCCTATCAATTGACTTCTTATTAGGCTTAATGTTCCTTCTTCATTAACTTCTAATTAGGCTTAATATTCTCTGTTTAAGGATTAATATTCCCTGTTTAAGGCTTAATATTCTCTGTTTAAGGATTAATATTCCCTGTTTAAGGATTAATATTCTCTGTTTAAGGATTAATATTCCCTGTTTAAGGATTAATATTCCCTGTTTAAGGATTAATATTCTCTGTTTAAGGATTAATATTCCCTGTTTAAGGATTAAGATTCTCTGTTAAAGGATAATATTCTCGGTTTAAAGATTAATAAATATTCTTTGTTTTAGGCCTAATATAGCTTATTATTCTCTGTTTTAGGCTTAATATCCCTTATTATTCTCTGCTTTAGGCTTAATATCCCTTATTATTCTCTGCTTTAGGCTTAATATCCCTTATTATTCTCTGCTTTAGGCTTAATATCCCTTATTATTCTCTGCTTTAGGCTTAATATCCCTTATTATTCTCTGCTCTAGGCTTAATATCCCTTATTATTCTCTGCTCTAGGCTTAATATCCCTTATTATTCTCCGTTTTAGGCTTAATATCCCTTATTATTCTCCGTTTTAGGCTTACTATCCCTTATTATTCTCTGTTTTAGGTTTAATATCCCTTATCATTCTCTGCTTTAGGCTTAATTTAAACCCCTCTGTTTTAGGAAGTTAATATCCCTTATTATTCTCTGTTTTAGGAAGTTAATATCCCTTATTATTCTCTGTTTTAGGAAGTTAATAGCCCTTATTATTCTCTGTTTTAGGAAGTTAATAGCCCTTATTATTCTCTGTTTTAGGAAGTTAATAGCCCTTATTATTCTCTGTTTTAGGCTTAATGTTCCCTGTTTGTTGACTAATAATTAGGCTTAACATTCTCTGTTTCAGGCTTAATATTCCCTGTTAATTGACTCCTAATTAGGCTTAATATTCTTCCTTAATATCCTATATTTTTTATTTTCTAAGAAAAACTGTCTATTACACAACACACCTGGATGTCAAGTTAGTCTTAGTTTATTTACCTCTAAAATTTTGAGATTAAAAGTGTGTTTAGTTATCTTGATTTTTAAAGACCACCAGTGCAAAGTAACATCAATAAGGCTTAATTACGTCACCGTTCCCCCCCCCCATAAGTAAAGGGGGGAAAATGGAGATAATTCCGTTTCCATATCAGTAAAGGGGGAGATAATTCAGTCGCAAACGAGTTTTTGATATCACGCGACTTCCGCAAAAGTCGAAAATGTCAATTTAGACTCGAGAGAGAAAGTTCCTTTTTTGTAAAAAAGAGTTTAGAGACATCGGAATATCAGAAAAAAGTAAAAAAATGTCATTAAGATAACGTTAAGTCATAAAGCATTTTTAAACTTTTCAAGTTCAGTTTCGTCATGGATCTTATGTACCCTGCATAGGACTAGCTAAGTTGGGAAACCAAAATAAACTTCTCAGAGTTGAGACGCAATTAAGATGTTTTTCTTAAGTAATTAAATTAATAAATATAATTGATATTAATTATTTTAATCGTCATAAATTTACCTAAATTATAGTTAAATCATTTTAAGAAACTGTATTCCTGAAATTATTTTAAACATAGCTATTGTTGACGTTTGAATTCAAGCATATGCCGCTTTAACAATTTTTGGAAATTTAGGGTGTATAAAGCGATTGATTCATTATTGTTCATTTCACCCTCCCTTTAACAACAGACTCTATTTTACCCCCCCCCCCCTATCATTGGAAAATGATATCTAGACTCAGGTGTCGCAAAAAACTTATTTCTTCTGAACTGACAAGTCCTTATAGACTTACAAAGTCCATGATTTCTTTATTCCAATCTAAATACATGGGAAAAAAATAAATCTCTCATTTTTAATCAGACTTTTCTAAAGCGATAAGCGTGGAGAAAAATCCCGTTTTCAAGACGATTAAAAAAAGGAGTAAATGGTAAAAACAACTTACAGCACACCTTTAGTTTGATTTTAATTCAATTAGGATGTTTTTCGGAGACGTTAAAAAGATAGGAATGAACCGTTAAAAGGCTTAGTCTAGACGGTAAAGCAGTTTCATATTCAAATTAGATGATAATAATTGAAAGTTTTATTTATTGATTGTTTTGTTGATATTCTTTTTGCGGTTGTACTTCGATTCGATCGTGTCATCTTATATAGCTTGGAGAAGAGAGGTGAAATGGAGTAGAATGTTTATAGACCATGCGCTGCAATGAGAGTCTCCCAGAGTTCCTTGCGAAGGCCCTCCTTTGGTAAATGATGTTGACAGGGATAGATTTAATTTAAGAAGTAGGAATGGAGAACAGAGTAATGTGGGTGCGCGTCAAAGTCCCGGACCCCCCTTCCCCGGACGGGACGGGGGGGGGGTATGAAAGAAGAGGCGGGTCAGAGCGACAGAGGTAAAAAGGAATTACGTATTTTTCGCCGTCCCCGTCAGCAACGTCACCAAAACGTAGTTTAAGTCAGCCAATAAGATAATTCAAGCCTTTCGTTACGTGTTGGAGGGAGGGGCTCTATTCTGGGTTGGCCTGAAGTAAATACTAACCGTTCTCCATTCCTACTTCAAAAATTAAATCTATCCCTGGTTTGGCCTAAGAACACACCGTATTGCAGGTGTTTTCGTACTATGTACGACTCTACCAAAACGTTGCTGATGATGCTGCTAGAACTTGTTTGATGGCATATCTTAATTAAATACTTATTTGTTGTCCATATAACCATCAATGTTCCGTCTTCAGAAAACCAGGTGCTCAACACACCAGACTATTTTACCCCCTACTTTTGAAAACTGTCTAATGACTATAGGGTTTAAGTCGTCGCTTATTTTAATAGCAACAGGAAAACTAATCCAAACATCCTGGTAAGATAGCGTCAGTTAATTTTAAGCTTTACCCGTTTTTGCTAGTAAATGAATAAAAATTCATAAAACCCTGAAAAAAGGAAATATGAAAATCTTAAGATAATCTTCTTTTTAGTAAAATCAGAAGCGGATAATAGAAGAAGGATGACACTCTGTATCCTCTTAATACTTTAGTTATATAACATGATTCTTCCAAGGCTAGGGGGCCATTTTTGTTAATTTGGTCTCACGCTCATCAAACTTAATTCAGATGGGCATCGCACCACCGTGCTAGAGTGAATTCTATAACTGTTTGGTATTTACTAAATCCTCAGCAATCAAGTAGGTACAAACCTTGATTGTCTTGACGTGGAACAAAAATTAACAAGCGCATGCATGCAGCTTGGCAAATAGTTAAGCACTAATAGATATAGTAATGATGAGAGGGAACTATTTATCATACGCGTATGTGATTCGGTTTAGTAACCTTGTGCACTCCAAATGTTAAGGGTATCATGTTGGGAAGAATTGTGTTACAATTACCCCGGACCCTTTGTGCTGGTACACTTCTCCCTCGAAGAGAAGTATTATATACTTCTAAAGCACAAAATCCTTTACGAAAATAATAGGTTAGAAATACAGAAAGTCAAAGATACAGAACTAAACTCTTAACAACATTTTGAAAGGCATCGAAGCGTACCATCTTCTAATGATACCCCCTCTTCTGTCACCATTGCACCGTTTACTAAAATATAAAGTTCAAAACCATGGGAAAATTCGACCCATACATTTATATTAAATATTAAACAAAAAATAGTCGTATTTATAAAAGCCCTTAGGGCCAATATAGACTTAAATTACCAAGTTCCTTTTAATATAAATACTACTACATAATTACTTTGATTTATATTATAATAAAACAATGCGAATTTCAACTTAACTTCGCAGTAAGTAAACCTTATATTATGGTTTAAATTTCCCTTTGGATTAAAAACGTTTCATTAATAATGGAACCACGTGGGTCGAATATTAAGGTGCCGAATATATATCTTAGATAGATGAAATTTTCATTATAAACTGCACCGTGTTTTTTTCATGTACACTTTTCAAGACTGCAATTCAATTTATATATATATATGAAATATGGTTCATTTCATCTTGTTTCTAGAGCGTCTCTAGTTGGATATCATTATGATTTGTTATTAGATTGATTCAGGAGTATGATAAGATGGTAAATGTATATACATATAGGGTGGTACGGATCAAAAGACCCAATATTTAATATGTACAGGGTGTTCCTGATAAGTCTGGTGGCATAAATTAAGGGGGATGTTTATTCTTTGGGAAATCGATTTTGAATCGAAAATGTCGTAACTTCTAACGCCTCCATTTTGTTTGCCACAAGGGACAATGCTGTTTTCGAGTTAAGATTGCATCCAGAGTATTTTATGGATGACCTCTTAAATTTAATTAAGAAACTGATTAAGACAATGATTTCTAATTTAATTAATTAAAGGGTCATCCCTAAAACACCAATGAAATCATAACTCGAAAACAGTGTCCCTTTGGACAAACAAAATGGAGATAAAAGTATATAGAACATTTTCGACTCAAAATCAATTTCCCAAAGAACATTCCCCTTAATTTAGGGAAGGCAGACTTAAATCTTGATAAAGTGGTTTGTTTCTTCCTCCTTAATGATCTACACATTCACAATTTAATTACTTAATCTGTATGCTTGATATTAATTTGTAAAACTAGTTAAATTAAGGTTAATTTTTAGAAGTTGTTTGGTAGTTGTACGGTTCTAATCAAAACTGGGGACGGAGGCAAACCCCTAATAACCATGAAGCCTTTTAACAACGTACTATTCTAAAGACTCATAACATTTTAGCTTTTTGAATAACCCCTAATTAAGCATTTTTTTATTTGTTATAAACCTAATTTTTTGTTTTGATCTGAACCACCCTTATGTTAAGATCTGATGACACTTTTCATTAAATTGTTCTTACCTTACGTATTTTCCCCGGCTTAATTTTTAGTGTAAAGTAACGTTGGTATATAAGTATATCTAGTTAGTGACTGGCCCCTTTAATTGACCATTTTTGCAAAGGCGCTTGCTTGTTGTATAGTTTTGATATTATTTTGTAGGCCTCAAATGAGAAATTGAGCATTACGAAATTGAAAGTTTACGGGGCTAAAAAGTCTGTTTAAAAACATTTTTCATTTTCATAGAAAAATTAAATCCATTTTATTGACTTAAAGGGATACTGGAAACTCAAACGTAACCCTTGGTATTTTGACTTTTTAATGGGATGAAATGTTTTCAATGTAGTATTGTCAGACCTTCTGAAATTAGCCAAGGTAATCAGGAACTGATTCAAACTGAACTGCTATCCTTTCTCTCTATCTCTCCAACTCCAATAATTAAAAATTAAAAAAAAAACATCTTCGTTGTTTACTGTTTATCTAAATCTATGGCTTTTCAGGCAATAATAATTTTAAGCTCTACCCGAAGTATATAATACAACTTTACTTTGAGAGAAGTGTACCACCACAAAGAGGGTTAATTCAATTATAACATGATTCTTCCCAACATAATTTTACATTTATTATAGCAAGGTTACTAAACCGAATCACATACGCCATGTAAACAGTTACCCTTCATCATTACTCTATTAGCCCTGAACTATTTGCCAAGGCGCATGCATGCCCTCGTGGTCATTTTTCTCCCATGTCAAGACAATCAAGGTTTGTGGGTTGATTGGCTCTGAGGATTTAGTAAATACCAAACAGAAATTTTAGAATTCTCCATAGCACTGTGCAATGCCCATCTTAATTAAGTTTGATGAGCGGGAGAGCAAATTAACAAAAAAAGGCTCCCTCGCCTGGGGGAAGAATCATGTTACATAACTAAAGTATTAAGAGGATACAAGAGTGTCACCCTTCTTCCATTATCCCCTTCTGCTTCTACCAAACAAACCCAGAGTCGTTTGATGAGCAGGAGAGCAAACAAAAAGGGCTCCATCGCCTGGGAAGAATCATGTTATACATAACTAGAGCATTAATAGGATACAGAGTGTCACCCTTCTTCTATTATCCCCTTCTGCTTCTACGAAACAAACCCTTAGTCAGTTTTGAATTGAAACCTTGAATTGAACAATACTCTCAATAATCAATCTTCGTACTAATAAATGAGAAATCTTTTGAAGAAACTTGTTCACAAAAGACGCTATATCCTTTTACACAAAGAAGCCCCTGAATTATAAAAATTTTCCCAATTAATAAATGCCATACTAAACTATTCACCGGGCCTTACAAAAGCAAAAAAAATGTTTTTGACGAAAAATAAAATAGCATATTCATTCAAGTAGTCAGAAAAGCGTTCTTTATCATATGTCTTTTTTCTTTTTCAAAATTAGAAATGAATTAAAAATTAACTTCATTCTTAAGTTATTAATTTTTACTACGTTAAACCAGTTTGGAATTGTACACCCTAATTAGTAATTACTATAGGATTTATAAATCTATTGTTTTTCAGTGTTAATATAATTAAGGGGTTCAGCCGTACAATGCGTGGGTAGATTGAATCTTTTAAGTGCAATTAAAAGTGATATTACAGCTATAAGTATGCCCAAGAAGTGATATCTAGTTTACTAGGGAGAAGGTATAAGATGCCTAAGTATTCGCACGCCATAGTCCCAGTCCCCCTTTCAAAATACAAGGGGGGACGTAAGAGGAGGCCGGGCTATTCCGCCTCTCATCAGTCGGAAAAAACGTAATTTCCGTCCTTCGCGTCGCGCTGACGTGAGCTTTCAAGAGCCAATGAGATGCTGGTTGTTATTTAGAGGCTGGGATTAGCTCCGGACCTACGTTTGGACTGGAGATAAAGCTAGAAATGTGGCGAATTTATACCTTCTCCCCAGTAAACTAGATGTCGCTTCTTGGTATGCCTCTTTCTAAATTGTTTTAGTAGACCAAGGGGGAGGGGCTTAGTATCGTCTGCTTTATAATAGGGTTAACAAAGTTAAGTAGGCCTAGTATTGAGGTTATTGTAGCTAGCGTCGTCTGCTTTGTTACTAAACCGTCCGAATTTTTTTAAATTTTTCTAAATTATATCAAAAAATATATAGGCATAGTTTCGTTATTATTTTTATTATTTTAAGAATAATGTGGACTGTTTTGACCAAGGGTTATGAGCAACTTTCAATTTGTGAAAAGACATACTTATAATTATTATGTTACCTTTGTTTTATCTTTAAAAGTGCAAGGTCGCTTGTGATTTAAGTTACACGGTTTCATTTTTGCCGGATCTGAAAAAATATCCTTGATATGGTGGTATGGTGTTCAACTAAATTAGGCATTATTATAAAAATCATTAACGGTTTAGCGGTTTAATTACGATAATTAAGTAACTAGGGAGAAAAACGAGAAAAATTTGACGCTAACTCCCGGGTTTTTACCAACTTTAACTTATTTAATTAACGGTTTACTTTAATCTTATATAACTTGGGTTTTTACGTATTGTTTTCAAATAGCGCAAGTTTATTTTAAGAGGTGATGAAATAATTTGTGGTTTTGTTTAATTAATTCTCAATTGGAATTAAATCTAATATTTTTAGTTATTGATTGAAGATGAAGTACACTAATAGTTAATTTATTTTGAAGAACAGAAAATTAGCGTTTGAAATTGCAAATTAATATTCAATATTACCTTTGAAATTGCAATTTAAATTCAAAAATAAACCAGTTCACATTGCAATTAAAATTTGAAATTAACCAGTTCAAATTGCAATTTGAACTCGAAATTAACTAGTTCAAATTGCAATTTAAATTGAAAAATAAACCAGTTCAAATTGTAATTAAAATTTGAAATTGACCAGTTCAAATTGCAATTTGAACTCGAAATTGACCAGTTCAAATTGCAATTTGAACTCGAAATTAACTAGCTCAAATTGCAATTTAAATTCGAAATTAACTAGTTCTATCTGCAATTGAAATTCGAAATTAACTAGTTCTATCTGCAATTGAAATTCGAAATTAACTAGTTCTATCTGCAATTGAAATTCGAAATTAACTAGTTCTATCTGCAATTGAAATTCAAAATTAACTAGTTCTATCTGCAATTGAAATTCAAAATTAACTAGTTCTATCTGCAATTGAAATTCAAAATTAACTAGTTCTATCTGCAATTGAAATTCAAAATTAACTAGTTCTATCTGCAATTGAAATTCAAAATTAACTAGTTCTATCTGCAATTGAAATTCAAAATTAACTAGTTCTATCTGCAATTGAAATTTGAAATTAACCAGTTCAATTTTGTTTCTATCTGCAATTGAAATTCAAAATTAACTAGCTCTATCTGCAATTGAAATTCAAAATTAACTAGCTCTATCTGCAATTGAAATTCAAAATTAACTAGCTCTATCTGCAATTGAAATTCAAAAATTAACCAGTTCAATCTGAAATTGAAATTCAAAAATTAACCAGTTCAATCTGAAATTTAAATTCAAAAATTTTACCTTTGAAATTCGAATTTAAATTAAAAACTAACCAATTCAAATTGCAATTCTAGATAATTAGTTATGTCTCGCTTTAATTAAATTAATTAAAAAGGGGTTTGTCCCATTCTCGAAACCCTTGGGGTTGTTTTAATTAAATTTCAAGTCACTCTCTAATTTTTTTTTTAATTTATTATCTTAAAAAGGTGCATAGCTTCGTGTTTATGAATAGTTTTCAGCCCGGACAATGTGCGCGCTTTTCTTTGTATAGACCTAAAGTATTCCACTTTTTTTTTGCGATGATAATGTATCCTTAACACACACCCTTCCATATTGAAGAAGAAAATTTGGGCTTGGATGCCGGGCCGGACCATCCCACTGACCTTTAGTTTAGAGAGATTTTCATGAAACTTTTCATTGTCCGAAATTTTTACGTTTTTAGGTGTTTGTTTGTAAGGTGTCATTGACTCTACATCATTTCATTTTTTTTTCTTCGTGTCATTATCCCTTTATTGTTTAGGTTTTTATTTGAAATATTATATAAAATAATGGATATTTTTAAACTATGTGTCTATGTTGTAAATATTTCAGAAAGTTGTTTGTTGTTCGTTTGTTCTTTAAACAAATAAACAATGTTAAAGGAGATATGATTTATAATTTACTGCAGTCTATTTGTATCAGGGAAAATCTAAATTATTTTTAAATATCAGGGAAAGTGTCATTATTTGGAAACATCAGGGAAAATGACATAATTGTTTGGAAAAATAAAGGAAAATTTCATAATTATTTGGACTCATCAGGGAAAATTTCATAGTTATTTGGGAACAATCAGGGAAAATTTCATAGTTATTTGGGAACAATCTGGGAAAATGTCATAGTTATTTGGAAAAATCAGGGAAAATGTCATAATTATTTGAAAACATCAGGGAAAATGTCATAATTATATGGAAATATCAGGAAAAATTTCATAATAATTTGTTAACAATCCGGGAAAATGTCATATATCTTTGGAAAAATCAGGGATAATGTCAGTTATTGGGAATAATCAGGAAAAATATCATGATATTTTGGAAAAATCATGGAAAATGTCATATTTATTTGGAAAAATCATGGAAAATGTCACATTTATTTGGAAAAATCATGGAAAATGTCATATTTATTTGGAAAAATCAGGGAAAATGTCATAATTATATGGAACAATCAGGGAAAATGTCATCATTATTTGGAAACATCAGGGAAAATGTCATAATTATTTGGAAACATCAGGGAAAATGTCATAATTATTTGGAAAAATCATGGAAAATGTAATATTTATTTGGAAAAATCATGGAAAATGTCATATTTATTTGGAAAAATCATGGAAAATGTCATATTTATTTGGAAAAATCATGGAAAATGTCATATTTATTTGGAAAAATCATGGAGAATGTCATATTTATTTGGAAAAATCATGGAGAATGTCATAATGTATTCGAAAAAATCAGGAAAACTGTTATAATAATTTGGAAAAGTCTAAGAAAATATTAGCCATGGACTATTATAAATATCAGTGAAATTTCAAATGAACCTTTAGTGTAAATCACTTCTTTCCATCATAGTAAAAAAAATTACAAAAAAATGTAACGTTTACGGAAACTGCAACACAAACGCAAAGTAGCTTATGATTATCCCCAAAAAGTAACGCGCAAGTTTTTATTTAGCTCCTGTTAGAAAATAAATAAATAAATAAATAATACAATATTTTAAAAGAAAAATCTTCTAAGATTTCTTTTTACACTACCATGCTTCGAGTCATTTTCTGCGGTAAAACCAAACTTTAAAACTTTAGAAGAACTAGCGTAGTAGCGTTTTAGTACAAGCCCCCTATGCCCGCGGCAAAATCTCTTCTTTTTTCTGTTTTCCAGCCCTCTTTTGCGCCAAAACTTTAGTCTCTCGAGATCGCGTCGGCTGCTCTCTACTCTCTAGTGCCTAAACCTAACGCATGAGGAAAGGTAGTAAGACGTTTTTCTCGCAGCAGTGTCCGCGTTATAATTTAAATTTATCAGTAAATATAGGCTTAAATATTGGATTACTATGGTGTTACCTGAAGCTCTGTGGATTAATTAATTTGTGTTGTGATATTTATGGTGCGCGTTTGTTCATTTTTTTTGTGATTATCTTTTGTTGTTAATTTGAAATGAGTGCCAATAATGGAAACGGGTTACCCACAACGACACCACCGAAGAGTTCGGTTTTGGTGTGTCGTCAATGGTGGAAAGTGTGTTGGTTATACGGTGACCAGTATAAGTTGTACAAACAAATGTATGGTCAAAGGAGACCAGTTACAAATGGGTCTGTTAGTGAACCACCAAAGATACAAGAAGCCATGTAAGTTTTATTAGTTACTTTATATAAACTTGAGTGGTTATGAACTTGAAGATAAGGGAAGGGATTGGTGAAGTTTCGGGGGTATTATTTGAAAGTGTGTCGTCACCGGATGCATATTGGCACAGGGAAGACCTGGGAAAATCAGGGAAATTGGTTTAGAACAAAGAAAACTCAGGGATTTATCAGGGAAAAGGGAAAAACTTTACTTTAGCTCGCGCATTTTAAATACAGTTTTTTCAACAAATATCATTTCTTGGAGGTTAATCATATGATAATTAAATACATTTGAGGTGCGGAAACTATTTTAATCAATGTTTTCATGGCTTTCATCATCCATATCAACAGTTAGTGTTAAGCGGATTATAAAGTTCCCCAACCATTTTAAAAAAAGTTATGGTTGGGTCTAATGATTTGGAAAAGGACCAATATTTTGAGGTAAAAAAGCATACAAAATTTAGTAATCTTTTGGAAAAGGGGATATTTATGCAGTTGATAAGCCTTGACAATAACAAAAACACGAATAGCTAAAAGTGCGCCTCTTTTTGTGGTAGAAAGAAACTAAAAATAATAATTTTTTGGAAAAGGTGGCAATAAACAAGCTAATTAGCCATAATTTGGAAAGGTAATAATAATTAGGGGTAAAAACATATTCTATTTAGTAAAATTTTGGAAAAGGGGAAATTTATTCAGTTGATAAAACTTGATAATAACAAAAACAGGCTCACATTTAGCCACTCATACAAAAACAGGCGCACATTTAGCCGCTCATGGATAAGGGAATAAGAGGGAATAAATTACAAAAAACATGGAAAATATTGATGTAAGTTAGTTTCCGCACCTTAAATTTAATTAATTATCATATAATTAACCTCCCAGAAAAGATATTTATTGAAAAAACTGTATTTAAAATGCGCGAGCTAAAGTAAAGTTTAGCCGGGAAAAGTTCTATTGGTTTTGAAACATATCCATACATAGTTTCCACTGAAGGGTTATTTTTTTGGAGTTCCCACAGTGTTGCCAGGCGGTTATTGAGTCAAGAAATTTCAATAAGAAAGGCTAGTAGTTCAGTTTCACTTAGTACTCGGCCAACTTAGGGCCTGTCAACACTGCACTAAAGTTTAAACTGAAATATGAGGCGTAATTTATAGCACCCAAGCCCGGCATAGATTTTAACATGAGACATATGGGGGGCATATAAAAATTGGTCTAAAAGGTCATTGAAATGCAGGAAAATTGGCCAAAAAAGGTCATTGCTATATGGGTACCGCAATATTTAAAAAAGTTACATATAAAATCCCCCCCCCCCTTCCCAAAAGTATAGGGAAATGTTTATAAAAAATACATTATAGTACACCGATAACGCGAAATGATCCCCTCGCCAAGAACACATTCACGCCCATGCAGTCGTGAATTTTGGTTTTAATATACACGCCGTCTGCTCTAGAACTCGCAATTCTAATTTTGACGTATTAAAACAGTATCAACTTTGATATTGAACTACGTGTATACACGTGATGGTAAAAATGCCGTAGATAAATCACTGACCAAGCTGACCTTCAGTAGATTTCCGTCATGTAGTGTCATTACAACCTAAAATATATAAAAAATAAATAAAATAAAATAAAATGAGAAAATGAATGTATATCTTAACTAAAACACACCCGAAGAAAGAAGTGATATCTAGTTTACTAGGGAGAAGGTATAAATTCGCCTCCACATTTCTAGCTCTTTATCTCCAGTCCAAACGTATAGTAGGTCTGGAGTTAATCCCCGCCACCTCTAAATTACAACCAGAATCTTATTGGTTCTTGAAAACTCACGTCAAAGCGACGCGATTGACGTAAATTACAGTCATATTTTCCGACTGAGGAGAGGCAGGCGAAATATCCCGGACTCCTTTTACGTCCCCCCCCCCCCTGTATTTTGAAAGGGGGACTGGGACTATGGCGCGCGAATACATAGGCATCTTATATCTTCTCCCTAATAAACAAGATATCGCTTCTTGCCCGAAGCTTCCATCTCCCCACATTTTCGATATTATTTTTCAAAACACTTAAGTGTCTAACGCATTCGCCCCACCGTGGTTAAGGTCAAGAGGTCAAAACGCATTAGGGTTACATTTTTACGTAACTTGGAAGGGAATTTTTTTTTCAGCATAAATTCCGGGTTTTTATTTTTCTTTTGGCTTTTTAATAATATTAAATAATTATTTTTTTTTTAAATTAGTTAAAAAGATGGAATTGAATTTTATTTAATCATATTTCATTTAATTTCTTTGGGGGATAAAGCGATAAGTATTTTAAAATATTTTTAATATTTTTTTTGGAATTTCATGGGTGGTCGCTTTTAATATTAAAATTTTTTCTTTTTTTTTTAATTTGAGGAAATTTTTTTTTATCCGGGATTCCGGCCGACTTAGAAAATTAATTGACATAGTTTAAATTAACAAAAATACATTTTTTTTTAAATTTGGATTATTTTAGTTTATTATATTTAAAACTTATTTGCGAATGTTCATGCAAAATTGTTAATTTAAGCATAAGCTAATGATATATATTTAAGTCACAAGTCCTGACTGACTGATGAAAAACGCCAAGCGCTGCCCAAACCGCTTTACATGGATAGCTGAAAATTTGCATTGACGTTACTCTTAAGTAGTAGGCATGCGCTAAGAAAGATTTATCTAATCCTACGCCATCTTGAAAAATGGCGGACTAAAATGTAAAAAACGAGTTAAAATATACCTTTTTGAAAAATAGAGGTTAAAATAGTGTATTGTGTATTGACCATCTTGTTTTCTTTAGACGGACAACAGAGGACAGACGTTAGATATTGCTTCAAACTAAAGGACTCGTAACTTTGAAGCCCTATTTAACGTCATTGTTATCCACATACCCATCAATGTTATGTCTTAACCCCTATATAAGCAGAGGATAACACGCCCCTGTCCCCTTTTGAATTCCACTATCGTTTAAGTAACCCTTTAAAACCACCATCCATAATGATCCAAAATATGATAATAGTGTTTGGGTTTCCAAAAAAGGTGTAGCAGGTATCTTTTATGACTTAAAAAATAATTTCCCTCGAGTCTGTGTCTGTGTACGGCCCACCATAGGTATTATTGTTATTTACATCGTAAAGTAAATCAGATCGTGAAAAACCAAGTTAAAAAGAAATGCATTGCCGCCTTAGGACTCCAAAAAGTACTACTCCCTGTAATTATGCTTCCTAAGTTTGTCATCATAAATAGGACTTTATATTTTTCTTTTAAAGGCCCATTCAGACTAGAGTAAATATAATCTCATACATTCCCGTCGGTCGCTTCGTTAGTTTGATTTCGGTCGCGTCGAAGGTACGTTCATTTCCCTGTTCAGACGTAAGAGCAGACTATTTTCAGTTAAAACCAGCGGCGCATATGGTGATTTTTACAACTAAGACTTTTAAAGACCAAGAAGCGATATCTAGTTTAATAGGGAGAAGGTATAAATTCGCCACATTTCTAGCTTTATATCCAGTCCAAACGTAGGTCCGGAGTTAATCCCCGCCTCTATATTACAACCAGCATCTCATTGGTTCTTGGAAAACTCACGTCAGCGCGACGCGAAGACGAAAATTACGTATTTTCCGACTGAGGAGAGGCGAAATAGCCCGGGCTCCTTTTACGTCCCCCTTGTATTTTGAAAGGTTGACTGGAACTATGGCGCGCTAATACTTAGGCATCTTATGCCTTCTCCTTAGTAAACTAGATATCGCTTCTTGTGAATACTAAAATAGCTGCTCATCCAAAATGATAAACAAATACCACGCCAAGAATCCTAAAACTTTTCATAATATCGTCTGCTAAAGCGTACGTTGACACGTGTCTAATTAAGCAAGTGAAGCGACTTCACCGACAAAGTGAACGTAAGATTTTAGTCTTGAGTCTGAATGGGCATTTAAATTTCCATATTTTTTCTTAACGGCGGAAAAGGATGAAATCCCACACAAAACCCTTTGAAAAATAAATACACTCTGCTATAACCTAAATATTGAGAAAATTATATATTTGAAGGTAGTTAATAAGTACGGTTAAGTTTGTCGAGACCTTCATTTGAAGACCAAATACGCCGAAATAGGACAAACATTTAGAAAGTTGTTTGTGAATTGTGCTTGACTGGTTGTGGGCATAAAGATATGCTAAAAAATATTGTGATTGTGGATAGCTAAACAAGTGTTAATTTGACTCTTCACGTAGTTTTATTCGTTTTGTACATGTCTTTCAAAGAAAACCAACAAAAAATTGCAGTGAGTTCATTGATCCTATAATTCCTATAAAATCCTATATTTTTGAACCTATCCTATAGTTTCATGAAAGGTCAGACTAAAATATCCTATATTTTTGACTTAGTTTGGGAAGTTTTCGTATAGTTTAGCATCAAATTTATCAAAATTTAGTTGTCTCTTTTATGATCGAGATCACATTTGACTAGACATGTCCGAAATTGCTTCAAAGGCTCTCTAGGGATTTTTTACATATTATATTTTAATTAAAATCCTCTGAATTTTCAAATTAAAAAATCCAGTTTTTTTTTTATTATAGATTTTTCTACATAGTTTAAGCCAAAATAGTATTATAGATTAGTACTTTCATTCCTATATTTTCCTATAAAAACACATCCTATTTTTTTCCTTAAAAATCCTATATTACGGTGAGAAAAATTCCTATTATTCCTATAAGGAATTTAAATTTTTAGCTGGCCTCACACACTTGACAAGATCAACCGTTACTAAAAGACAGACAGACAGACATAAGATACATTCACTATAAATTTTTAATTTTTAATTAACAATGGTGAATCGCTATATATTTCTCGTTGATGACACTTGAAATGAATCAACTTAACTTCACACCAAGATTAACTACATTATTTAGCATTAACTTCGCTTTGTTTTTAGTGTGCAACTTTAGACCTACTTTAATGTTTCTTTCCCCTCCTTCAAATTTGAAGTGAGTGCTGGCCGGCAAATTTTTGTTCCAAATTTTTTCGTGTGTTTTTTATTTTGAAGGGTCCGAAAAAAACGAAAACTTCAATTTTCATTTCAAAGCTAGGGAGGTTGGATGATCCACGCCCCTTTTTTTGGGGTACACACCCTGTTATAACTGTTTACAAAGACCGCTTTGTCTATACGCGGCTATCTAAGGCAAGGTCTCAGTATCTAATTTGATAAGTTTTGAGAAATTGTATCGAAGCTTAACCTGTCTAGATCACGATAAGCATGAGTGTGTCTTGAATGAGTTGATGTTTTAGAATGAAAATAATTAAAAAATTTAATTGGAACAGTGTACTTTTATGTGTTTGGAATAGTTTGGAGAATTTGTAAGGGAAGATATGGGGTTATTTGGGAAATCATTTTAGGGGAAGAAATTCGTGGAAATTATAATTATATTGAAAAATAAGGGAAAAATAAACATTGTATTGAATGATCAGGGAAAACATAATTAAATTGGAAAATCTGGGAAAACATAATTAAATTGAAAAATCAGGGAAAAAACATAATTATACTGGAAAATCAGGGAAAAAACAATTATATTGGAAAATCAGGGGAAAAACATAATTATATTGGAAAATCAGGGGAAAAACATAATTATATTGGAAAATCAGGGGAAAAACATAATTATATTGGAAAATCAGGGGAAAAACATAATTATATTGGAAAATCAGGGGAAAAACATAATTATATTGGAAAATCAGGGGAAAAAACATAATTATGTTTGAAAATAAGGGGAAAATCAAGGAAAAATCATAATTCGAAAAATCGTAAATATTTCAAAAATAGGAGAAAAATCATAATTCGAAAAATCGTAAATATTTCAAAAATAGGAGAAAAATCATAATTCGAAAAATCGTAAGTATTTCAAAAATAGGAGAAAAATCATAATTCGAAAAATCGTAAATATTTCAAAAATAGGAGAAAAATCATAATTCGAAAAATCGTAAATATTTCAAAAATAGGAGAAAAATCATAATTCGAAAAATCGTAAATATTTCAAAAATAGGAGAAAAATCATAATTCGAAAAATCGTAAATATTTCAAAAATAGGAGAAAAATCATTACTTCAAAAATCATAATTATTTTGGAAGACTCAGGGGGAAAGTATTATTAGTTAAATTCCTAGACATGGACGAAATAAACCAATTTTAAACCAACTTAAAGTTATTGATTTAAAACTAATAGAAATTAATAATTACTTTCAACTGAAAAATTAATTGCGTTGAAAGTTAAATTGTAGAAGGGAACTCTCTCTCTCTCGTTTTTTTAAATTAAAATTATTGGTCGGTTATTCGTCAAAAGTAAAAAGGGTTGGGTTCAACCAATTAAAGTTTGAAATTTAAAACTTGGCAAGTTCGCGAACTAATATCATTTATCATAAAGGAGATTAGTTGTAAAGTTGATAAGCTCGAAGTTATGTCGAACTCTAAATCAGTGTAAGTGTACGTTATTTATTTATTTAATGACCTTATTACTTCTAAGGTTAATTTAGTTCCGTAACTTCGACAGAAATTACAAATTTCAAATATTTATAGTTTTTTTTTTTTTTTTTTTTTTTTTTTTTTGACTCAAGAAAATATACGCCTTTTTTACGATTGAGTTTTCCCCCAAAGGCAGATTAGCAAGTCCTGTATTTTTTATCTGATTTAGAAATGCTTGGAATTCATGAAGTTTAGTTATAATTTAAATACATTAATTCTTGGCTAGGTTTGAAATGTAATTTATGAACCTCCTTAATATTTCACTTTAATTCTTTGCTGTTTTAAATTTAATTTATGGAGATCGTTAATATTTTATCTTAATTCTTTAATTTTAAATTAAATTAACGATTGCCTTCAATTAAGTTATAAAATTCATAAATTTTTTCACATTTTTTATTTATTTTTAACTTTAAGTCACACAAAAGATTCAAATAATTAATATAATTTAGTAAAATACCTACTTTTAAAATATTTTTTCTTGAATTTTTTAATAATTATCAAAGAATTCTGCGAATTGAACAAAAATATTCAAAAATTCGTTAAAAATCTTCGAATAATTTACGAAATTCATGGATATCATTAAAAATTCTAAGAATAATTCTAGAAATTCATGGAAATCATTAAAAAATTTTGAATAATTCGAGAAATTCATGGATATCATTAAAAAATCTTCGAATAATTCGAGAAATTCATGGATATCATTAAAAAATCTTCGAATAATTCGAGAAATTCATGAAAATCATTAAAAAATCTTCGAATAATTCGAGAAATTCATGAAAATCATTAAAAAAATCTTCGAATAATTCGAGAAATTCATGAAAATCATTAAAAAAATCTTCGAATAATTCGAGAAATTCATGAAAATCATTAAAAAAATCTTCGAATAATTCGAGAAATTCATGAAAATCATTAAAAAATCTTCGAATAATTCGAGAAATTCATGAAAATCATTAAAAAATCTTCGAATAATTCGAGAAATTCATGAAAATCATTAAAAAATCTTCGAATAATTCGAGAAATTCTTGAAAATCATTAAAAAATCTTCGAATAATTCGAGAAATTCATGAAAATCATTAAAAAATCTTCGAATGATTCGAGATTTTCATGAAAATCATCAAAATAATCAAAATTCAGTAATAATCGCACCATAATCCTTTTTGTTCTCAAATTTAATTAGCATAATAATGTCAAAAAAATGCATAAAACTCACCTAAACTGTGAAATTTAGTTATACATATACTTTTGTTTAATATTAAATAAGTAACTTTAAATTACAAACACGTTTCGAAACTTAACTACGAGAACTTTTACTTACGACCCTTTAATAATAAAAAAAAACTAAATTTACACTTAACAGAATGTGCTTTTAAAATTCCAAATTTAATTCGAGTGTCCGTAACACGTGGTTATCTCTAGAAAGTAGATAAGAATCCAAGTTAACCCTTTTTTTCTATTTCAAAGTAATATAAAACCAGAGCCTATCCTATGATTAAGTTAGTCCCTTCTTTTTTCGAAATGATACCAATATAGAGTCGACTCTGTTCAAGAAAATTCAGGTACTAATTTACAGAGTATAGGCACCTTTTACCTTAGTCAGTGTAAAGATATTTATGGTAATGCCCATTCTCTAAAATTAGGCCTTTAGCATAGCATCACATTCAAGGTTTTTCGTTGTGAACGGAGGTAAATTGACAGGTAGTAATTATATAGCCAGGTAAGTTTAAAAAATACTGCACATACGTTCTACATGATAAAATATATGCTATGGGTTACTTTTTTTTTTTTTTTAACTTTGAAGTTTGTGAGTCTAGTTCAAATTTTTTATGTAAATTAATTTAGTTAGAAAGTTATATTTAGTATCCGAAATATCTCAAATTTTTGAGTTTGAAGGAAAGGGTTATGATAGATTTTTTTTATCTTTTATTTTTCATTTATTTTTAAAAGAGTATGGAATTATAATTTTTTAAACTTTATTTGTTTATTTATTTACGATTAATATTAAAGGGGTAATGAAATGGTCTGATAACTATTTTTTTAATTTAATCTCTTTGTGTGTGTTGATAAAATAATACAGAAGTCATTAATAAACCTTAATTTTGTACAGAATGTTTTTGATCAGAAGTGAGATGAGACTAGAAGTAATGAGCTAACCAAATTCTTCACTTGTCGAAAGTGAATAGTCTTGATAACACACACACGGTTGGCCCTCTGGTAGCGGTTTCTGAATTTCCCCTCCAAAACGTGAGACGCTCGTGGCGGTAGATGGCTGAACTAGATTCAAGCACCCGCGTCCGTGTTCCGCGGCTTTAGGTTGAGGGGAAGGGGGTAGGAAATGTTTTTGGAACTCGACCAGTTTTTTTTTCTCTCTAGCGTAGGCGCGATGGAAGCGGCATAAAATCCTCAAATTTGTTCACTAGTGCCAGGATCTACTACCAATACTAGAGCTCTTTACTTCTAGTCTCATCTTACTTCTGGTCTGATAAATAAGTTAAGGGAGATGTTCTTTTTCGTTACGTGTTGGAGGAAGTGGCTATATACTGGGCTAACCGTTCTCCATTCCTGCTTCTAAAATTACATCTATCCCTGGTTCGAACGAGTCCGGATATTGCAAATATGGTGATTTAATTTATCTCTAATTCAACTAAATCCTTTATATAAAAAGAATTATAGTGTTTTCCAATAAAAATCCGAACTCGGTCTATAAATTAAAACCCCAATATATTTAAACATATTTTACATAACAAAGAAAATAATATCCTCTAACGGAAGGTTTTCCATTCAATGTTGTCTACCATATTTTACAAGATTTAAAAAAGTTAAATAAATTCGAAAATTAATCCGGATTATTCAGATCGTAAATTTGGATTAAGGATAAAATTCTTCAACACTTGTCAAATGAAATAATAAAACTTAAAAAAAGGTTAAAAACTACCTAATTTCCTAAGGAAAGGGCACAAGCACATCCTGTCAAAATTTATGTGTGTGACTGGTATTTATAAAAATATATAATTATAGGTGAAAATTAAAACGAGTCATTAGCCTCGAGGCAAAGGTGATTTACTAGAAACTTCTTTGAATTTTTAAGTTTTCTTATGAAAAAATTCATTTCAACGGAAATATGTCATTTACTTGTAAGGCGCGAATAGAACAGAGTTGGCATAAATTTATCAGGGAATTCAGGGAATTTGGTTTTATTTGGTGAAATTCCGGCGTTGAATGTTATGTTACAGAGTTGCACATGTTTACAATAAATGTGGTTTATAACGTAAGTTGAAGATGGTATTTTGAATATAATATTCTGTTATTATTAAAAACTTTTCCCTTAAAAAGTCAGGGAAAATCGTTGGAAATAGTCAGGAAATTTGATTTTAGTGGGGAAGCTTTCAACTTTAATGTTTCAGCATTGAGTGTTATAATATATGAGTTGTTGAAAATATACTGTTAACTTAGGCCTAAAGCGGTTAAGGACAATGATTGTAAACAGTCAGGGAATTTGAATCTGAAAATTGAAATTGTTGCAATTAACCTTGTAAAGAACGTTCTACCAACTTCTTCCAAGATGTTTATGCGAAATTAATTACTTTTCACTTAGAATTACTTATAAATTAGAACTTCAATTACGACAGACAGACCATATTGTAAACGTGGCTTGGAACTTTGGGTGGTGAATTCCTGCAAATCCATTGAGTATAGCCCAAATTCTTGCCTGTCCAATGATACTAATTTATCGGTAATTTACCCAGTTAATACCCAGTTTAAAAATTAAGGTAATTTCACACTCTATTCTTTAACAACCGAACTTTAGGTGAAACCCCTATGATATTTTTTCTCCCTTAGCAGCTTTGTTTAGTTATTCAAGGTATGAGAGATAAGGTGAAAGGAAGCGCTTTTACTTTTTCATTGCGATCGCGTTTCATGAATATGCATTCGGTAAATCGGGTACTTAGAATTGCCTAACGTTGCGTTGTAATGCAAGTTTGTGAAGTTAAGTCTTAAACCCAAAATGTATTTTGTTGCTTGAGGGCAAAAACGGTCTAGACCGGGCTCATAAATTATGGTCACTCCCAAAACAATGGGCACTTTGCTGCTCCACCGCGTTTTCAGACATCCGAGGGGACAGATACTAACGTAATTCTGAATTGGTATATAATAACGAGGGGCTAATCACTGTCAGATTTCCTTTACACCGATTACTGATTACGTGTAATCTGTCAAGGGCAGGGCTTTAGTACAGTCAAAGGTACAACCGTGTACTCCGATTACCCAGAGTGACCGGCCCCTCGTGTAATAATGAGAATCATGGGCTAATAGATTGAAGGATATAAGTCACGTGACTCTCATAAGATTTCATATACAGGGTGCTTCTGAAATCTCTGTTAGAAATTAAGTTGGGTGTTCATTCAACGATTTTGAGTCGAAAATGTAGTAACTTCTATCGCCATTTTGCCACAATTAAGGGCACTGTTTTCGAGTTAAGATTTGATGGATGTTTTAGGGATGACCCCTTAATTAAATTAGAAGTCATTGTCTTAATCAGTTTCTTAATTAAATTTAAGGGGTCATCCTGAAAATATTCAAATCAATCTTAACTTGAAAACAGTGGCCCGGACGGAAAAATGCCTTATCAGAAACACCCTGTATATAAAATTATTGACAAATAACGAGTCTGTTGACGGAAGTAGCGATTAACGTGAGTTTTCAAGAACCAATGAGATGCTGGTTGTAATTTAGAGGCGGGGATTAACTCTGGACCTACTATACGTTTGGACTGGAGATAAAGCTGGAAATGTTAATAACTTATACCTTCTCCCTAATAAACTAGATATCGCTTCTTGGTCGTAAACAAACATTCTGTGTCATACTAATTGTTGTATGTTACCTATGAAACTAGAACTATATGAATACGTAGACTCAAGGGACGGTTAAATGGCCCCATTAACGCCTGACATCATAGTACATTAATCTAAACCCAACACCGTAATGCACTTTCTACTTCCATATACCGCTTTAACCTGACAGTTAGTTGGAAGTAATTCAACCCGGATTTTAAACTTGTAAATCAATGTCATTTCCAATTGACTCTCTCTCTCGAAAGAGAGAGAGAGAGAGGGTTGAAATATATTTAAAAAATAAAAAAATAAATTCATAAATCCTGCATGCAGTAACAAAACGCATCGTATAGATCTTCAAGCAATTTTTAGAGTGAAATTCAACCTGTTTAAAACGACTGTGTTTTTATTTCCTGACCAGTACGAATTGGTTGGTTGTAGCAAAGCCAAAGGCTTCTACAATGCGTTATTAATGAAACCAGTTTAAGCTCGATTTTACCCTTTGGCTTTGGTGCTAAATTGGGCCCAAAAATTTTGAAGTTTTAACTGTAGGCAAATTTAAAATATTTGACGTATTTTTCTGTGGGGTAAATTTATTCAAAGGAATTGAACACCTTATTGAATGTATTTATTTTTACGGGATTTTGGCAGTAATTTAAAGGGATTTTATGGAATTTAAGCTGTAATTTAAAGGAGTTTTACTGGTTTTGGCTGTAATTTAGAGGATTTTACATATTTTTGACTGTAATTTAAAGGGATTTTACGGGATTTTGGCTGTTATTTAAAGGGATTTTACGGGATTTTGGCTGTTATTTAAAGGGATTTTACGGGATTTTGGCTGTTATTTAAAGGGATTTTACGGGATTTTGGCTGTTATTTAAAGGGATTTTACGGGATTTTGGCTGTTATTTAAAGGGATTTTACGGGATTTTGGCTGTTATTTAAAGGGATTTTACGGGATTTTGGCTATTATTTAAAGGGATTTTACGAGATTTTGGCTATTATTTAAAGGGATTTTACGAGATTTTGGCTATTATTTAAAGGGATTTTACGAGATTTTGGCTATTATTTAAAGGGATTTTACGGGATTTTTGCAGTAATTTAAAGGAATTTTACTTAATATTTACTGTAATTTAAACTAACTTGCTCTATATTGATTCTTTGACTGTAATTTAAATGCAATTAACGCCATTTTAACCACAATGCAAATTAAACAAAACCACTGTAACTATAAATTACAGGAATAATTAATTTACCACTATAACTGCAACAATTTAAAACAATTCTAACTATGATCACAGTAAGTTAGGGGAACAAATCACGATTAGTTGTCTAGAAGACGTGTTCTCACCAATAATTTACTTCATCTAGAAAGGGTACTTAAACGTCGCTCAAACAACCAAATATTCAGGTCATTAAACTTTCACTCTGGGCTACAAAAACTTGAAAATTAATACCACATCAAAATTAGATTCCCATAAAAGGCTTAGCTAGTCAAGACGGTTCGGGTATGATGATGCAAAACTGATGATGGTTCAAATTTATTTCTAAAGAGTGGAATAAAAAAATACCTTCGAATCATAAAAGGAATCATTTTTCAAAGTCGAAGCGTAAAAATTGGGTCCCCCATTTTAAATTGTAAATTGCGCACGACGCGGCGGATAACGCATGCACTGTTTCAAAACTTGCACAAAATAATAGTCCTTGTTATTGCCAGTTAGTTTTCAATCGCAATTTTCTTTACCATGTTGATTAAAGGAAATGTTCAGGGATAGATTTAATTTAGAAGAAGGAATGGAGAACGGTTAGTATTTACTTCAGTCCGACTCATAGACCACCCAGTATAGAGCCCCTCCCTCCAACACGTAACGAAAAGTTTAAATTATATTACTGGCTGTTCACTTAAACTACGTTTTGATGACGTTGCTGACAGGGACGGCAAAAAAATACGTAATTCCTTTTTACCTCTGTCGTTATGACCCGCCTCTTCTTTCATACCCCTCCGTCCCGTGGAAGGGGGTCCGGGACTTTGACGCGCGCCCAGATTACTCTGTTCTCCATTCCTACTTCTCAAATTAAATTTATCCCTGTATAATGTTATGTTACCTGAACTTTACCTTTAAATTTAATTTAAATCGCTTTAAATGCAGCTTTAAATCATAAGCAAACCAAGAATGGTACGCAATATATAAATCAACTTCGCAACAAATGGAAACAGAAGAAAAGCTTTTCAGTTTCCGTTAAAATTCCCTAACTTGGTTCCTATTGTGAATCGCGTTAATAAGATTTAGAAAGAATTTCTTTTCACCGCTAGATACGTTTTTAATATTGATAGAATGTTGGCAGTTCAAAGGTCAATCCCTTCTTATAAAATACAAATGGGCCAAAACGAGAATTAGATTGAACGCTTGTGTTTTTTTCTATCTTTTGAATCAGGGAGATTCTGTATGGGAGTTTATTATAAAAGGGTGAATTTAAATGTACCATGTCGAAAGTGAAGAGGGAGGGCTAAGCAATCCTGAATAGTCTGCTATTACGAACTTTCTGGTGACGTGACACCCTCTTATCTCTTACCTCGGTTTTGGCGACCATATTGGAAGTCGTCAGCCAGCTTAGGCCATACAATTGAGACTATTGACGTCACGTCCCCGGTGGACTGGTTACTTAGAAGCCATATCTAACGTCTTTGCGTCCACCCATCCAATCAATGTTACGTATTAACCCTATTCCAAGCAGACGATACTGCCATCTTACCTGATTTTAAAACGTCTATTCCGTTTGACGTCATCGCGTCACGTGATCCAGTTATTAAAAATTCGGGATAATAGACCATTTCAATGGAATTAAAAGGGGATAAAACTCTGCCTTGCATGTCGCTTTTTGTAGCCTGCGCTGTAGTATTTTTGTATCTTTAGAGAGCGCAGAGACGGACGGCAACGTATCAACCCCCCCCCCTGGTACGTTCCGATACTGAGGGTTGCCTACCCCCCTTTTCTACGTCGAAAAGGTCTATACAACATCGTAAACACGAATGAGAACTTTGATCTCTGATGCCCGGAAAGGTGCGCGAAAGTTGAGTTTTCCCCATAGAGGGTGGCAGTAGCGTAGGGACGTTTATTTAGCCTATAACCAATACGTCTCCACACCAATCGAGTCTCCCTGTTGAAAAATATCTTCAGAATGAAGTTTTATTTTTTAAGTGAAGTGGCGTTTGACTGCCGTTCAGGGTGTTAGGTGTATACGGAAGGATTACACGCGGTGCCATTACGATGTGTATCATAGCACCAAACCAGAAAAGTGTGTTTTCTTTAACTTTCTTTTATTTACTGGCCGGCGAGAAACTTGTTGGAATTTGTATATCGTTTATCAAAGTCAAGTTGTCTCGTTATTTAGAGTTTATATTTAAATGACTGAGTACTTTCTCCCTCACTTTTTTGAATTTTGTAACCTGTTATGATGCGACGAAATTCCTTAAAAAATGGGGCGTTTTTACACTTAAATAAGCAAATAAATTTATGGTAGCCTTCGTTTTCAAATTTTTCCTTGTGATATGCGTACTTTTTTGGTGTTTGTGAAAGAGACACCACATTTCAATAATTCATAAAATTTACATTAAACAAGGAGTTCGAAAAAGGGTGGTAGTATTGACCGAAGTATAATGGTTCTATGGTCTCTTTTGAGCCTAAAATGTTCTATTTTGAAAAGGATTATTCGATTTATGCTATATTATACCGAGATGGTATCATAAGTTCATAAGTTATGTTCCGTAAGTCCTGTTTACAAACTGGAGCTTGTAATTTTGAAGTGACGTAGGTCATAGATTCGAGGTAAAGCGACGCCTGGTGAGGCGCTGTCAAAGGCTTAGTAATGCCAAGAAGTGATATCTAGTTGATTAGGGAGAAGATATAAGATGCCTAAGTATTCGCGCGCCATAGTCCCTGTCCCCCTTTCAAAATACAAGGGGCGACGTAAAAGGAGACCGGGCTATTTCGCCTCTCCTCAGTCGGAAAATACTCTGTAATTTTCGTCATTGGCGTCGCGCTGACGTGAGTTTTCAAGAACCAATGAGATGCTGGTTGTAATTTAGAGGCGAGAATTAACTCCGGACCTACGTAACGTTTGGACTGGAGATAAAGCTAGAAATGTGGCGCGAATTTATACATTCTCCCTAGTAAACTATAGACCGCTTCTTGGTAGTATCATACTTATCACGTTACATATCTTATAAACTTATGATGGTATTAAAACTACTACTGAAATGTTTAAGATAACTTAAAATGATAAGAAATCTGGTCTATTTAATCCTATTATGCGTATACAGCTGTATTTTCAAAACATGTTGAGAAAACCCCCTCTGACTTTTTTCATTATCACGATTTTAAACGCGACCCTATACCTAGTTATAGACGAAGGGAGACAGGTTATACTCTATCTAATCGATACAATATCAAACTTATCTCTTGCGTAAGAGGCTAGGTAACCGAATTTTTGTGGTTTATCTAGGCTTGAAATCGAAGAGTCGGTGATGGGAGCTCTATATATATTGGGTGCAACGACTGTTTATAGGCGATTTTTATCTGGTTTTAATATTTTATAATACTTTCGTTTAGGGGGAATTCCGTATGTATTAAAAAAGCCTTTAGCAATAGCTACTCGTGGTGGTAGTATAGTAGGTAATCATCTAGGCCCAGGATCAAAGCTTAAAGCCAGGAGAAACATGTTACCCCTTTTTTCTATGGAGTATTATTCTTACCAGAAGCTTATAAGCTTAGCTATACCAGGGATAGATTTAATTTCAGAAGTAGGAATGGAGAACAGAGTAATGTGGGCGCACGTCAAAGTCCCGGACCCCCTTCCACGGGACAGGGGTATGAAAGAAAAGGCGGGTCATAGCGACAGAGGTAAAAAGGAATTACGTATTTTTCGCCGTCCCCGTCAGCAATGTCATCAAAACGTAGTTTAAGTGAGCAGCCAATAAGATAATTTAAACTTTTCGTTACGTGTTGGAAGGAGGGGCTCTATACTGGGTGATCTATGAGTCGGACTAAAGTAAATACTAACCGTTCTCCATTCGTACTTCTAAAATTAAATCTATCCCTGGTCAGGGAAAATTACTTTAAACTGTCAAATAAATTCTGTATACTCCTTGGGGAATGATATTATTTTCTTTCCCCTTCGGTTTTAATAGGGTAAGCTCCTTGGCCTTTGGGCTTTAGCGATCGTGGCGACCATACAATTTTAAGCAATTTTAATACATTTTAAAACAATATTTTATCATTATGGTAGGCGGTATTGAATTTTCCTCATTAATATTCATTATTATAGTCGAATTATCATAATTTTACTCCACTTGGAATGTTGATTCTCTCGAGGACATTTTATGAGATGAAACTGAAAGTTATATCACCGTAATAGTAGATTATTCAAAGTTAAAGGGGTATTAAAATGCTACAACACATAAGCGGTTTTTGAAGTGATGAGCGTAGGTTGTGCTGTTTCCCTCCACAATAGCGTCGCCAGATGTCGCTGTAACGCGAGCTTTGGCGCGGTTTTTCAAGCGAGCTTTTAATTTATGGGAACAGAGTTCATAGTTATATTTTAATTAAAGTTATTTAATTTTCTAAACGAATTTTTATGCTAATCCACTTTCTTCTTCTTATTTTTACAGAAAAGTTTGTCGAAATTGCAAATGTCCGCGAGACGAGCATACGGTGGCAGCTAATGGCGAGACGATTACCCAAGCCACGCCCACCCTATCGGGCGAAACGGAACGTTCTATTTTGACCCAAAGGATGGCGCTGCCCTTTGCTCCCACGGCGGACGCCAATCAGCGACAAAGTCAATCGGATGATGATAGTGGGTGTGCTCTTGAAGAGTATACTTGGGTTCCACCTGGATTAAAATCTGAACAGGTAAGCCTAAATTTTCAAACTAGCTTTTAGATATTGTTTGGCTAAGGCTTAGCGCGATATTTGACTAACATCTAGACTTCAAGCGTCGTCTGCTTGAATCGAAAATCAATTCTTATGGGAACGCTTACATAGCGCCTTTGTAAATTAGCAGTTAAGCCTTTGCTCAGTTAATTAGCATAGGATGCTTCATCTAGAACCATTCTTGTTAAGCCTAACATCCGATAAGACTCCCCAGATAGTCAAAAACTCATTAAAAAATCTCCGTTATGCAATTAAAATATTTGCCAAATTTTTTATGTATAAAAATCCTTAAGCCTAATTCCATCAAACTGACGCGATAACTTTACCCGTGACGTTAAAACTCCTCCTCTTTCTCTACCCATCATCTGTTGAGTTTGAGGCACCGTAACTAAACGCGAAAAATTCATTCAGTTCAAAGGTCATTTGCCCCGAAGGATTATTTTTGCCTTCCTTCTATATTTTTAATTACTTTTTCCTGCCTATGAAGTCATTGTTTGGAGGTTTAGCTTTAATTTTTTATTTTTTTTTTCCTTTTGTGCGCAAAAAGACTTAAAAGAAACGGGAGGACCCGCTGCAAAAATTATGATTGTAATAATATTACCAGAGGAACTCTGATGTTCGTTTTTATTCAGATTCAAGGTCAATGAATCTGTCGTCGAATTAGGCTTAGGTATAATTTAACAAACCAAGGCTTAAGTTACAATGATGATGCTCTTTTGTTTGTTGAGTCTTTTGGGCTGTTATTGTGAAAGTTAATAAGGTGGAATCTGCCATCGCGTTAGGCTTAGCCATAATTTAACAAACCAAGGCTTAAGTTACAATAGTGATGGTCCTTTGTTTGTTAAGCCTTTTGGGCTGTTATTGTGGAGTTCATAAGTTTGAAGCTGTCGTCGCGTTAGGCTTAGTTATAATTTAGCAAAACAAGGCCTAAGTTACAATGATGCTACTGTTTTCCCAAGGCTTGTGGAAGTTTGAAGTTGTCATGGCGTTAGGCTTAGTGATTATACATAACCAACCAAGGCTTAAGTTATTAATGAATGATGATGATTTTTTGTTAGTTAAACCTTTGGGCTGTTATAGTAAAAGTTTGTAAGTTTGAATCTGGCATCGCGTTAAGCTTAGCAATTATATATAACAAACCAATGCTTAAATTACAATGATGATCCTTTTTTGTTTGTTAAGCCTTTGGGCTATTGCTTGTAAAAGTCTTTTTAGCCAAATCATAACCGGAACGAAATTGAAGCTCTTGCTTGGTTTATTTACTTCACAAAAAAGAAACATTTTATAATTCCTAGAATGCAAATAAGCAATTAAAAACCGATTTGTTTTTAATATAATCAGTACGAAAAACATCTAGTTAAATATGTTCGTTCGTTCGTTTGTTGGGTGGCTTCAGTAGAAATCGAAGAAATGGCTGTAATGTTGCTCGTAGTTTTATGAATTTTTCTATAAATCAAGATTGCAAGTATACGTACTCTTTGATAGATTAAGTTCTGACTAATTTTTAAGGCCTCTAGAGTCTAGAAACCTTTTTGATCTTGGAAACATGGAAAACATTTTCACTAGAGAGAGGTACATGTAGGTACATACCTATATAAAAATTATCACACAAGGTCATAAATTAAATCTTCGCTAGCATTGATCAATCTATTTGGTGTCACAATTTCTAAAGAACACTTGGAAAATTCTCGGATCTCGAAACGGGAAAGTCTCAGTTGAGAGAAATAGTAATATAACGCTGTAATACTTTTCATAAGTATGGGTCTGCCATAGGGGGTAAGAATGAAGAAATTCTGGAGACTGTAGCGCCATCTTCGTAGAAACATCCCTCCACTAAGGCTTGGGCTTACCTACCCAGGGTTGCCTAGCGACCCATGTGGTTTTAAGTACTGGTGCACTAAAGCCTTTGCACCTAACTGTATAAAATATCTGCATTATGTTATACCATAAGTTTATAAGATATGTTCCATAAGTTTAACACTAAATATATTTCGTAACGCTAGAGACTTATAGCTCGAGATAACTAGTTCGAGAACGTCGCGAAGCGAGAATTGAAGTCCTACACTCGGATTTTTAATTAATTTTGCAGGACTTCCATCTTCCTATTTAGTCTGCATTACTATGCCTTTGACATGCAGCGTCTCACCAGGTGTCGCTTTACCCTGAATCTATGATCTACGTCACTTCATGACAAGCTCCAGTTTGTAACCAGATACAAACTTATGCAACATATCTTATGAACTTATATAAAAGAATGGCCAAGGGATGCGAAGTTAACTGGCCCTCTATGCTTAGCAAAGGCTAGTTTTAGCTACGCCTTCAAGAATGAGTTAAGATTGGTTCCTGCCTTTGGGGAGGTAAAATTGGTGTATAGAAGCATAGCCCACTCGATCACGCGCTTGACGACGAAAGCTGCTTGTGAACGTAGGATTATACTTTTATGCGTAGATCATTTAGAAGAATCTAACAAACAATCAAATATTAAGTCGACCCATACTTAAGGAGAGTATTATAGGTTTATGTTAGCACTAGAGAAAAATCTATCCAGTAGATTAAGATAAAACTTGTAAAAAAGAAAGCAGTCCAACCTTCTTTTATAGGTTCGCGTGGGGAGATGGTGGTTTTAAAAAGACAAATGGGAATTTGGGAATTTACAGAAAAACTTATGAAAAGTCTGTTTCGTACCTTTGTTAACGCTTCGCATTTGGATTGACGTGACATGGGAGTGGCTTATGTATTGTTACAATTGGAGTAGGTAGTCTATGACGGAAGTGTGTGTTCCATGTACAAGGGCGTTGAATATGTCCGATCTGAATGTTGACTCATTTTTAAAACGTTTCTATAAAGTTTTTTTATTATTTTTTTTTTTATTTTAGTGTTTAGAAATGTCACATTTATTTTTTTAACAGATCTGATTGGTTTGTTATAAATAAATCACGTTGGCTCTTTGGCGCTGTTAATGTGGTTGAATTCGCGCCAAAAGTTATATTATTATCCTTATGAGCCCCAAACATTTGCCACGAAAATTAAGCTGTGTTAAGAAAGTTCCCAACTATACAGGGTGTTTCTGATAAGTCTGATCAGCGTAAATTAAGGGGCATCTTCTTTGGGAAATCGATTTTGAATCGAAAATGTTCTGTACTTCTATCGCCTCCATTTTGCCACAAGGAAAACTGTTTTCCAGCAAGAAGCGATATCTATTTTACTAGATGCCTAAGTATCCGCGCGACATAGTCCCAGTGGTCCCCTTTCAAAATACAAGGGGGGGGGGACGTAAAAGGAGGCCGGGCTATTTCGCCTCTCCTCAGTCGGAAAATACGGAATTTTCGTCATTCGCGTCGCGCTGACGTGAGTTTTCAAGAACCAATGAAATGCTGGTTGTATTTTAGAGGCGGGGATAAACTCCGGACCTACGTTTGGTTGGACTGGAGATAAAACTAGAAATGTGGCGAATTTATATCTTCTCCCTAATAAACTAGATATCACTTCTTGTTTCCAGTTATGATTTGATGTTTTAGGGATGACCCCTTAATTAAATTATTAATTAATCATTGTCTAAATCAGTTTCTTAATTAATTTTAAGGGGTCATCCGTAAAATACTCTTAACAATCTTAACTCGAAAACAGCATTGTTCCTTGTGGCAAAATGGAGATAGAAGTTACACAGTTCTATTTCTTGACCTTAGGCCTACTTGTTTTGGTATGGGCTTTCTTGATCTCAGAACATTTCGCCTCTATTCTTAACTTCACTATAGTTTATTTAGGCGGGCTTCAAATGTGCCCCTAAATTTTGGCGCCTAAGTTTTATTGGCGCCAACTTGGGCTTTGATGATAAACCAAGGCTAACGAGTAATTTATGGAAATTGAAAATTTGAAAATGATGCTTTTTTTTAAACGAAAGAGGGTTAGTTATAGCTAATTCATTCATATTCATTGAAGTTTAAATGAGGGCGTGGATTTCAAAGATAGTTTTAGTGCGTTTTCTAGAAGAAATTTAGTTTTGAGATAACTTTTGAGAAGGGGATGGAAGAAAAGCTAGGCCTCGTTTAATAAACTAGGGTTGAAAAATGGTTAAGATGCCATGGGTTCTAGCTAGCATCTGTGGGAGTAATTGCTTCGTACAGATTACGTAAATGACAATTTTCAATTAGGTTAAGCCTTAGCCAAATTGGAATTTTTTCCTTTTTAAAATAAAGTGAGAAAAACGTAGGGGGCCTAGATGCTATGATCTTGTTTGATACGTTTATCTTTAAAATGTAATATAAAATTTCATTCAGTTTAAAACTGATGCAACTATATTTTGCTAGGATGGTTTTGTATTATCATTACGATAAGCCTAATGTAAACAGTTTGAAATTTCTCTACGTTAAGCCTAACGTAAACAGTTTGAAATTTCTCTACGTTAAGCCTAACGTAAACAGTTTGAAATTTCTCTACGTTAAGCCTAACGTAAACAGTTTGAAATTTCTCTACTTTAAACCTAACGTAAACAGTTTGAAATTTCTCTACTTTAAACCTAACGTAAACAGTTTGAAATTTCTCTACGTTAAGCCTAACGTAAACAGTTTGAAATTTCTCTACGTTAAGCCTAACGTAAACAGTTTGAAATTTCTCTACTTTAAACCTAACGTAAACAGTTTGAAATTTCTCTACTTTAAACCTAACGTAAACAGTTTGAAATTTCTCTACGTTAAGCCTAACGTAAACAGTTTGAAATTTCTCTACGTTAAGCCTAACGTAAACAGTTTGAAATTTCTCTACGTTAAGCCTAACGTAAACAGTTTGAAATTTCTCTACTTTAAACCTAACGTAAACAGTTTGAAATTTCTCTACTTTAAACCTAACGTAAACAGTTTGAAATTTCTCTACGTTAAGCCTAACGTAAACAGTTTGAAATTTCTCTACGTTAAGCCTAACGTAAACAGTTTGAAATTTCTCTACGTTAAGCCTAACGTAAACAGTTTGAAATTTCTCTACGTTAAGCCTAACGTAAACAGTTTGGAATTTCTCTACGTTAAGCCTAACGTAAACAGTTTGGAATTTCTCTACGTTAAGCCTAACGTAAACAGTTTGGAATTTCTCTACGTTAAGCCTAACGTAAACAGTTTTGGAATTTCTCTACGTTAAGCCTAACCTAAACAGTTTTGGAATTTCTCTACGTTAAGCCTAACGTAAACAGTTTTGGAATTTCTCTACGTTAAGCCTAACGTAAACAGTTTTGGAATTTCTCTACGTTAAGCCTAACGTAAACAGTTTTGGAATTTCTCTACGTTAAGCCTAACGTAAACAGTTTGAAATTTCTCTACGTTAAGCCTAACGTAAACAGTTTGGAATTTCTCTACGTTAAGCCTAACGTAAACAGTTTGGAATTTCTCTACGTTAAGCCTAACGTAAACAGTTTTGGAATTTCTCTATGTTAAGCCTAACGTAAACAGTTTTGGAATTTCTCTACGTTAAGCCTAACGTAAACAGTTTTGGAATTTCTCTACGTTAAGCCTAACGTAAACAGTTTTGGAATTTCTCTACGTTAAGCCTAACGTAAACAGTTTTGGAATTTCTCTACGTTAAGCCTAACGTAAACAGTTTTGAAATTTCTCTACGCTAAGCCTAACGTAAACAGTTTTGAAATTTCTCTACGCTAAGCCTAACGTAAACAGTTTTGGAATTTCTCTACGCTAAGCCTGACATAAACAGTTTGAAATTTCTCTACGCTAAGCCTGACGTAAACAGTTTGAAATTTCTCTACGTTAAGCCTAACGTAAACAGTTTGAAATTTCTCTACGTTAAGCCTAACGTAAACAGTTTGAAATTTCTCTACGCTAAGCCTGACATAAACAGTTTGAAATTTCTCTACGTTAAGCCTAACGTAAACAGTTTGAAATTTCTCTACGTTAAGCCTAACGTAAACAGTTTGAAATTTCTCTACGTTAATCCTAACGTAAACAGTTTGAAATTTCTCTACGTTAAGCCTAACGTAAACAGTTTGAAATTTCTCTGCCTTAAACTTAACGTAAACTGTTTAAAATTTCTGTAACTAAGTTTGAGATATCATTGTGTTAAGCTAAATTTGACAAACAATTCAAATTTCACTATGACAGCCCTACAATGAACAGTTTTGTTTTGTCACACAAGTTTCTTTAAACTTAAACCTAAACAACAAACCTTAAAACTTTATATATTTAAATATAACCTGAAGCCTCGACTTATATTTCTAAGCCTAAAACACAACAACAGACAGTGTCATCATAAAACCAAACGCATTGTTAAGTTTTCAAGATTCAAAGTCCGGTGTACTGCCTAGCCTGCCGCCGACAAAGAATTTCACTAAAATATTTTGTGTGTTAAAAATATACTGTTTAAAAATAATAGCCCTCTCATAAACTTTTGGTAGAAAAAGACCATTCTATTTTTTTTGGAGATATGGTAGTAACTTGCACTCTACACAAAAATTACAGGGTACGTGCATTTCAGCAGCGTCTTGTATTCGGCCTCTGGGCTCTGGCCAAGCAGTTCTCTAAAAATGAACATTCCACTTTGTAGTTTCGTACATTTTACAAGGAATGAACCCTCTGCACCGGAGGGCCACAAAACGCGCGGTGTGTTCTTATAACAAGCTAAACAGTCGTCATATTCAGCCTCGTTAGACTTGAATTAACAGGGAAATATAGATTTCCGAGTCAATGTAACTTGACACACGTGTTCCACGTGGTGTGACAAAACTCGTTTTCAAGGGTTTGTGAAGTGCTTGTGTAAGAAATTTCGGATAATATTTAGGGAATTTCAAAATGGGCTTTTCAAAAACTAGGAAAAGTCAGACAATTTTAAAATGGGCCTAAAAGGTCAGGGAAAACTAGGAAAAGTCAGACAATTTTAAAATGGGCCTAAAAGGTCAGAAAAACTAGGAAAAGTCAGGGGATTTTAAAATGGGCCGAAAAGGTCAGGGAAACTAAGAAAAGTCAGGGAATTTCAAAATTGGCTTTTTTAAAAGGTCAGGGAAACTAGGAAAGTCAGGGAATTTTAAAATGTGCCGAAAAGGTCAGGGAAAGCTAGGAAAAGTCAGGGAATTTTAAAATGGGCTGAAAAGGTAAGGGAAAACCTGGAAAGTCAGGGAATTTCAAAATTGGCCGAAAAGGTCAGGGAAAAGTAGTGTAGTGATAAGAATTCAATAAAGTCTGGAAATTTGATTAAAGTTGCTAAAAGATCTGCTGTTAAACCCTCCAGCATGGTGTGACGTTTTAAATTGCGTTTTGGCGAGATCATGTTTGACCAGACACCGAAATTCGCAATGTTTTACATACGACTTAAACTAAAATGTTTAAAATTTATATATCACCCCTTCTTATATTTAGAATAATAACAACTGCACCTAAAAACGTTTGCGAAAATAGTAGAAAAAGGTCAGGGAAAACCGGAAAACCTGGAAGAGCCATTGAATTTGAACATAAAACTCTCGTAGCAACCCTGTATTCATTACGAGGGAGCTAAATCAGTGTGTCCCAAAACTCTGTTTCGTGAGATTTTTCGCATCCACATTTAAATTTTCAGTGTCAAAATAGAAACAAGTTGGTAAAGTATAATATTACGTCTCCGAGTCGAGAGGACTATCACTACCCACTTATTTACTTGAATATGCATGACAAATTTTCTAATAATATTTTGCAAACTAATATGTGCTATTACCAAAACAGATGAAGCATTTTATTATCCCTTTAAATAGGGGTTCCGAAATAGTAATTAGTGTTTCCTACGTATTATTTTCATTGAAAATGTTATCTCCAAAGGCATTTTTTCGGCGATATTTCTTCGTAGGTAGGGCCGTGACGCCACTGAGATGAAATTACTCATTTTTATGAGGTCCTTTTTGCCAAGTTCATTGAAATTTTCTTAAGAGAGGGGGATAAAAAGAATCATTTTTAATTGTACAGTGTAGGTTTCCCTAAGGTTACTTACCTTTGATGATAATTTTGGACTTTTAAGTTAAGTAATTAACTTAATGTAGCCTTAATTTTAATTGTTACGGGTCTAACATTGTCTAATCTAGTTCCGGGTGACAAAATTTAAATTTTTATAGTCTATTGTTTCGAAGTTTATTAACCTTGACATAGTATTATTTTAGGTTTAATATTTCTAGAAGTAAATAGTACAGAAGTGAATTAATCTGAAGTATTATTAAGAAGTGATATCTAGTTTATTTGGGAGAAGGTATAAGATGCCTAAGTATTCGCGCGCCTTAGTCCCAGTCCCCCTTTCTAAATACAGGGGGGGGGGACGTAAAAGGAGGCCGGGCTATTTCGCCTGCCTCTCCTGAGGCGGGGATTAACTCCGGACCTACTGGAAATGATGCGAATTTATACCTTCTGCCTAATAAACTAGATATTGCATCTTGGTATTATTAATAATAACATGTATATTATATGGGCACCATTTTCCAAAATGGCTGCGGATTCAATTGTTCAGTTTGCACTCTCAAATGATTGGCAATAGAGTTGTCGACAAACTATCTATTGAGCACCTAGTATTTAATTTATAATAACGACTTACTAGAACTAGTTTCAGCTTCCTTAGTAGGTAAAGCGGAGCGTTTGGGCTGGGCGTTAATGATCAGTCATCTTGGACTTTTACAATTATACAGGGTATTCAAAAAAGAGGGTAATAGAACCGAAGTACAGTGCATGGTTCTATGGACAATCAATCTTGAGTCTCAAAATGCAACTTCTATGAACCGTTTACGAGTTATGCTTAGATTATTTTAGGGATGACCCCTTAATTAAATTAAAGGGGGTCATCCTTAAATCACTACTCGAATCTTAACTTGAAATCTGTGGCCCTTAATGGTAAAATCGGTCCCAAAAGTTGCGACATTTTCTTTGCTCAAAATTGATTGATTTCCCAGCATAGAACAATACCACTGTTCTTCGTTCCTATAATTACCTTTTTTTGTAGCACCCTGTATTGTATTAATTATTGAACATTTTATGAATATCTAAAGAAATTTACACCCTGTATAGAGAGATTGAGCCCGACACCCGAAGATATAATCTTGACCTCCATTTTATAAATTATTATTTTAAAAAAAAAAAAAATACCAAAATGAATCTATAAACTAGGGCAGCATACCAAACCATAATATACCCGGGCCTATTATATTATCACTTTAATTGTTCTAACATTTGTTTTACGGGCATCTTTTTTTATTTTTGTTTCTTTAAATTTGATTTTAATCTAGTGGTGTTGATATCCCGTTATATATCTCTTACCTTTTATTTCAGGTTCATTTGTACTTTGCCGGGTTGCCGGAAGCCAAAGTGCCCTACGTGAACAGTGTTGGTGAAAAGTATCGTATAAAGCAGTTGCTCCATCAATTGCCTCCGCACGACAATGAGGTTCGCTACTGTAGCGCCCTCAGTGAGGAAGAACGAAGGGAATTGCGCCTATTTTCCAAACAGAGGAAGAGGGAAGCTTTAGGAAGAGGAACCATTCGACAAGTTCCTGTTCATGCTCAAAACAACGCGCTTACTTGCGATAATGTGAGTTTGAAAAAATATTTATTTTCTTATTTTCTATGTTTGATTTTAATTTTGTTTGGACGAAAGTTGGGCATAGATGTTGTTTTTGTCTGTTGTTTTTTTAACTGGTACACGTAATGTGATGACGAGAATTTCATGGGTTGTATCATAAGTTTATAAGATATGTTGCTGCATAAGTTTGTCACTGGTAACTTAGAAACTGGAGCTTGTAATTTTGAAGTGATTGAGGTAGGTCATAGATTCGAGGAGGTAAAGCGACATACGCCTGGTGAGGCGATGCTGTCAAAGGTTTAGTAATGCAGACTAAATAGGAGCTAGATGGAAGTCCTGCAAAGTTAATTAACCGAGTGTAGGACTTCAATTCTCGCTTCCGTCGTTCTCGAACTAGTACTTGTAATGTGATAAAGAGAGTTTGATGGGTTCATAAGATATGTTGCTGCATAAGTTTGTCACTGGTAACTTAGAAACTGGAGCGTATAATTTTGAAGTGATTGAGGAAGGTTATAGATTCACGTAAACCGACGCCTGGTGAGGCGGTGCTGTCCAAGGCTTAGTAATGCAGACTAAATAGGACTTAGGTGGAAGTCCTGCAAAATTAACCACCGAGTGTAGTACTTCAATTCTCGCTTCCGCTGTTTTCCCTCGAACTAGTTATCTCGAGCTGTAAGTCTCTAGCATTACGAAGTATATTTAGTGTCATACTTATTGTGGAACATATCTTATAAACTTATGTTTTGGTAAATCGACATAGCTTCTCGCGATGATTTTAATGCGTTTACCCAAATTAAATGAATTTGAAGCGGTCTATTTGTAGGTTGATTGTTGCGCAATTTAGGTTCCATTATATAATTCTCGATAAATGTTTCCGGTTGGTGGTTTCGGTTGCTTTTAGAATTTTAATCCATTTGATTGTTTTACCAACAATACAGTCATAAAATCATAATTCTATCATACTAACCAAAGTATGCGTAGAAAAGTTATTTTCTAAATAAAAGGATAAAGGCCGATACTACAGGATGTTAATTCCAGAGAGGTTGGAAGAACCGAGATGTTCTAACTCCATTTTGCCCTAAAGGTCACGGTAAACAAGTTATGATTTGAGTGGTGTTTTAGGGATGACCTCTTAATTAAATTAGAAAACATTGTCATTCAGTTTATTATTACTTAAGTTTAAGGGAACATCCGTAAAATACTCCAATCTTAACTAGTTTTGGGGGTGCATCCCTTATGGGGGCATAATCGACTGGTAATAGAAGTATAGATTACCTTTTCGATCCTCAAAATTGTTTTTCCATAGAACCACTGCCTTATTAACACCCTTTTTGGAAAACAAAGGCCAGTCGGTAGACCCATACTTATGCATTACAGCTAGGGCTATGATAAATCTAAACATTTCTAACCTTAAGAACACGTAGAGTACAAACTTGTTGATGGTAAGATTCGTGGGAAATATTTGTCTTGAAGAGGGTGGTCTTTTTATATAATGTTTCGTCGCAACGGTTCGATGGTTTCAAATTACTCTTGTTAGTAAATTCAAGATAAATCCATGCCACCAACACCAGGGCATTTTTAAATGTGTTATATCATAAGTTTATAAGATATGTTACATTATAAGTATGACACTACCTATACACGTTCGTAATGCTACCTAGAGACTTACAGCTCGAGATAACTAGTTCGAGAACGACAAGCGAGAATTAAGTCCTACACTCGGATGGTTAGTTAATTTTGCAGGACTTCTAGCTCCTATTTAGTCTGCATTACTAAGCCTTTAACAGCGCCTCACTCACCAGGCGTACATCGCTTTACCTCGAATCTATGACCTACTTCAATCACTTCAAAATTACAAGCTCCAGTTTCTATAAGTTACCAGTGACAAACTTATGTAGCAACATATCCTTATGGACTTATGGTTATATATACACTTTTAGCGCCTTCGAAAGCCCTGAAATGTTTGTTTATTTTTTCATCTAAGGTATTTTAAAGGAATGTCCCATTGAATTAGAATGGTCTTTAAGTCTCTTAGTTAGATTTAAGGGGTCATGCCTAAAACACCCATCAACTCATAATTCGAAAACAGTGTCCCTTGTGGTAAACAAAATGGAGGCGATAGAAGTTACGACATTTTCGACTCAAAATCGATTTCCCAAAGAACAAACATCCCCCTTAATTTATGCCAGCCAGACTTATCAAAAACACATACTGTATATACTTATATTTATACAAATTAAAATATTCATGCATTTGGTGAGTCGAGTCATGGACATAAATTTATCCAATACACGAGCCGGGTTGGAGGGGGTAGAATTTCCACATCGATAACCACGTGACTCAGATGTAGGAGAAGTTCTGGAGGAGAATGGAAGGAATGATAATATCCTTATGTGTAATCCTGTAAAGCCAACCAGTTTCCCCTTGAAAAGTAGAACGGGGATGGATCTCCATCACCCCGTACTCCAATGTAATCAAACTCCGACTTGCTCTGGACTGCAAGAGTTCGGCTTTTCGACACCGACTCGAGCAGGGCAGGAGTTCCGGGTAGGGGTGTCACGTAATGGTGTAACGAGAAACTGGGATTTTTAAACGTGAAGTTAAGCACCTTCTGTGTGCTGTGCTGTTATATGTTATTGTTTATGAGTGTAATAATAATTCAGAATTCTTTATAAGGGATAGTGTTTAGTAGCCAGTGTAGAAATGTACAGTTATTATGTATTTAATTGAAACGTTTTATTCGAAATGTCGATTCTTCTGATTAATTGTAGTGAAATATCCAGGAAATTCAGACACCGAGTTATTTTAAAATTAAAATTAGTTTCAGATTTCGTAGGTAATTTGAAATTTGCACCTCCGACCAATTGCGTAACGCCCTGACATTTTGTCAACAAAATTCCCGTGTCACGCTCCATGTCAAATGAAATGATTTGACAATCATGGCGTGAGATGTAGAACGTTCCACGGGAATTATGTTAACAAGAAGGGAGGGCGTTACGTGATTGGTCAGAGGTGCAAATTTCAAATTATCCATGAAACCTATGAAACTAAATTGAATTTTAAAGTTAATCATTCGGAGGTATATCCTGTATAAAAGTTTAACTATGCAGATTGGTCTTATAATTAGTAGAATGATCAACAAAAAGAAATCTCTTGATTTTCCTTTTCACCCTCCCTTTAGTGGGGATGGTGCGTGTTGAAATCTCGTTATGAGATCAACTCACGTTTATGGAAGAGGAGAATTCGATCCCTCATTTCATCCCGTGATGAGGATGATGTTATAGAAGGGGTTGGATATTTGCCAAATAAAATGAAAAACACCTTACGTTTCTTGGTTCTTCATTACCACCACAAATTTTAAATATTGAGTTGAATTAGATTTAAAATAAGATCATCAAAATTTATTTTGATACATTTCGTCAAAATAAGCTCAATAAATTTAATATTTACATTTCCGGTCGCCATTTTAAAAGATGGCGGCAAATTTATCCACAAAAACCATAAAGCTAGTCTATAGTATATGGGAAACCAATGTACTAAATAACAAAGACATCTGTTGAAATGCACGGACGTTATTCTGTAAAGAAGACTTAGGTCACATTTTTGGTCGCCATTTTTCAAGATGGCGGCGTATTGTAAAAATCTTTCTTAGTGCGTGCCTTCTACTTAAGAGTAACATCCCTGCAAAATTTCAGCCTTCTAGCTGAAGCGGTTTGGGCTGGGCCTTGATTATCAGTCAATCAGGACTTTAAATGACCTATAAAGCTATCTATTTGAAAGTATCCGACACCTCTGGTTTCTGAGACATTTACATACAGACAGAATTTCAGTCTGTTCTTTTTCACAATCTTCATTTGCTCCATACTTTCAAGAGAATGTAACAGTTTTCTATAAGGTTTTTGCGTTATTTTAAGAGTGCACTTTATCTATAACAATGTCCCCATATCTTTAAAACCGGCGAAGCGGTAGCAGAGCGTGGGGAAGTCGAGGGAGGTTGGTTTAGTCATCATGTTATGGGAGAGGGTCGTTATCCCTTTGATTTGTGTTAAACTAAGCTTGATGGAATGGAATTGGCTCCCGGGGTCGGGGGAAGCCTGATAAGATGTTCAGGTGCCTAATGGTTAAAGTGATTCATACATGGAAATTTTTAACTTGGCCTTTTAATAATGTAGTCTTAGTAATCATCATTTATTTCACTATATCTTGGGAATAGGACACCACATATTTTATAAATAGATATTATGTACTGACTAGTGTTGCCTGTCATTTGTGACGTGGGCTGATATCTGCAACCGGAAAGCCGGGTTAATGTCACATGATTCTTCCCAAAATCATTTTACATTGATTATTGCAAGGTTACTAAACTGAATCATGCATACGCCATGTAAATAGTTCCCAATTATCATTACTCAATTAGTGCTGCTTAATTATTAATAATAATAAGGCGCATGCATACGCTTGTGGTAATTAAATTTTTGTCCCACGTCAAGACAATCAAGGTTTGTGGGTTGATTGATTGCTGAGGTTTTAGTAAATACCAAACAGTTATAGAATTCACCCTAGCACGGTTCGATAATTACCCATCTGAATTAAGTTTGATGAGCGGGAGAGCAAATGTTCAAAAAGGGGTCTCTCGCCTGGGAAGAATCATGTAATTTCATAACTAAAGTATTAAGAGGATACAGAGTGTCACCCTTCTTCTATTATCCCCTTCTGATAATATGAAGTGAAAATTCTGAAAATTTTATTTAAATTAAATTTCAGTGTGAAGAATCAATCGGAGCTGGCGATATTTGCGTCTTTGCTTCCCGAGCCGGACCTTCGACCTGTTGGCACCCAGCCTGCTTCACCTGTTCCGTTTGCAATGAACTTCTTGTTGACCTAATCTACTTCTTCCGGGAAGGCAAACTCTATTGCGGACGACATCATGCCGAAAGCCTCAAACCACGGTGTGCCGCTTGTGATGAGGTAATGTAAACATTTGATTTTTGACCCTCTTACATCGGAAGTAAAACGATTCTAAAAATATTGTGTTAGAGTAACCAGGGTATCCCATAATACATCATTGTGTAACCAGCCATTTTATCAACGATTTTGTTTTAGAATTAACAGGGATAGATTTAATTTTAGAAGTAGGAATGGAGAACGGTTAGTATTTACTTCAGTCCGACTCATAGCCCACCCAGTATAGAGCCCCTCCCTCCAATACGTAACGAAAAGCTTGAATTATCTTATTGGCTGCTCACTTAAACTACGTTTTGATGACGTTGCTGACGCGGACGGCGAAAAATACGGAATTCCTTTTTACCTCTGTCGCTATGACCCGCCCTTTCTTTCATAGCCCCCCCCCCGTCCCGGGGAAGGGGGTCCGGGACTTTGACGCGCGCCCACATTACTCTCTTCTCCATTCCTACTTCTAAAATTAAATCTATCTCCGGAATTAATAAAAAAAACAGACTTATTAACGAAATAGACTTTGTAACCAAATAGACTTAGTACAAAATTGTTATAAAAATTATATTTGTTAACCTCTGTATGACCTCTAAAATAGATAATCTTCGCCGACGAATGCACCGAAGCTGAAGGTCGAGCTTGGCACATGAAGCATTTCAGTTGTTTCGAATGCGACCGTCAGTTGGGTGGTCAGCGGTACATAATGCGGGAAGGTCGACCCTACTGTCTGCACTGTTTCGACGCCCTATTTGCCGAATACTGCGATTCGTGCGGAGAAGCCATAGGAGTTGATCAAGGTCAAATGTCACACGAAGGTCAACATTGGCACGCAACTGAAGCATGTTTCAACTGTCATACCTGCAAGATATCGCTCTTGGGACGACCGTTTCTACCTAGACGTGGACTCATATATTGTACCATACAATGCAGTAGGGGTGAGTGATTGATTTACATCTATTTTTAATATAGAATTTAAACCTTGGTACTTGGTTTTATGACTTGAATTTTTAAGAACTGGTTGTAGTAGTTGCCTTTGTTTGACTTAATAGGGTTTTGGTGGGTGGAAAATCTAGATAACCTAACCCTTAGAGCGTTTATTGATAGCTCTTGCCTGGACATTTCAATGTTTCTGCTAAGCCTTGCACTTTATATTTGGAGTTTTTCTTAAAATATAGAACTTGTAGTTCTGGGTTGGTAGTTGCATGTTTATTTATGCGTTAAGCGTTGGTTATATAACGTGGCGTTATGTCGAGTTCAGTTGGTTCGACAACGAGTTGCTTTAATTCCTTGGCTCGAGTAGTGATTTTATGAGCATTTTTATGAGCATTTTTAATGCTGTTTAGAGCTTCACCTGCGTTTAGGGCTTGCCTACGCAGGTTTTGCGTGATTCCATTGCACGTTCGTAGTTCATTCCCTTGCAATTTGATTGGGTCCAATTCCTGCATAGATAGACTTATCGTCTAGATTTGTATTCACTTCTTTATTATGCATTTCTTTTGGTTTTGGAAATTTTTCACCTTCTTCGAACGACACTCTTGGTTTGGTTTAACCTAAACGGTACGATGCATGATTGCACGCGCTTTGAATAACCACGTGGTTTCCGTTAGTTTCCTTCCAATTGCTTCGAAAATATCTTCTAATAATGAATCAACGTTGTCCAGGCGAACCGCCAACAGTCAATCGTAGCATCCGTGAAGGTCCAGTGGCACCAGCTATTGACCAATACTCACACAACAACCGTAATCCATTGACGCAATCCCCGTCATCGCAGCAACAAAGCGATGGCAACACCTCTGACAAGGGTTCAACATCATCCGCTGACGTCAGCGCTGCTGAAAAGGCTTTAGTATTATCGAAGCTTTGTTACGAACTTGAAACCTTGGGTAACTCCAGCCCTAGAGACAATAATTCAACCAATGGCGAGGCAGGGAATTGCCTCGTACCTTCGACGGTGGAAGGCCGGTGTCGTGTCCCCATTAACCTATCAGAATTCACCTTGGACACGCTTCTAGCCAACTCCGAAATGTTCGTGGAAGTCATACAAGAAATCCGTGAACGTAGTAGAAACCGCAACATGGTAGTAGCGGCTCAGAGGCTATCCGGTGGTCATTTTAGTATGCCTGACCTTACACGCGACCCCATGACCGCTACCATGGAGGACAATGTTGTCCATCAACAACAATTGACCCCTCGTAGTTTACAAGAATCGGACACTGTGACCCCACCATCGGTCAACACGAGTATATGCAGTGCCGACAGTGAGATGACAACTCAACCCAAACGCAGCGCGTCACGGAACACTAGCTGCAAAGCCGAACGTAGTAGCACCGATAGTTCGACTGTTGAAGACGTTAAGCCTTTGCCTAAACCCGCCCTTAACACCAGTGGTAGTACCAATACTCCTAAGCCTAAAAAGACAGTTACAATATCGAAAAATCTACCCAGAAGTCGTAGCTACGGAGGTTCGGAAGCAACTTCAAATCCCAATAGAAAATCCAGATTAAATGATAGTTTTACTCGTGGTGCCGCTGGAAACTACGCCAGTCATCATGGTCACGATGACGGGGAGAGTTGTAGTACTTGCTCGAGTAGCAGTTCAGATGACGATGATGACCCTTACCAATTACCACCGCGCAAGGCTTACGGTGGTGTACGTATTTCTTACGTCAGTAATGACGCGTTGGCAGCCGCTAAACAAAGAGCGGGAAGTATGCCCGCAACAAGATCGCCCGCTGCTCACCATGAACGTTCTTCCGCGCATGATCGATCCAAAGATGCCGCCAATAAAAATTGTTTAATATCTTGATTTGATTGGTCATTGGTTGATTTGTGCGGGAACAGTAATTTTAGACGAACAATGTTGTGCATTCGAACTATTTTGAGTACCAGAAGTAGATTTAATTGATTTAAGTATGCCAAAAGTGTGTCAGTATCAACAGGGGCGTCACCATATGTAATTTGGGTGAAATCAGAAATCTGGACTGTCAGCTGTAGTAGTTTGAAGTTGTAACACCAAGATGTGATTCTAGTTTATTAAGGAGAAGTTATAAGATGCCCAAGTATTCGCGCGCCATAGTCCCAGTTCCCCTTTCAAAATACAAGCGGGGGGGGGGACGTAAAAGGAGGCACCGGGCTATTTCGCCTCTCCTCAGTCGGAAAATACGCAATTTTCGTGATTCGCGTCGCGCTGACGTGAGTTTTCAAGAACCAATGAGATGCTGGTTGTAATTTAGAGGCGGCGGGGATTAACTCCGGACCTACTATACGTTTGGACTGGAGATAAAGCTGGATATGTGGCTCGAATTTATACCTTCTCCCTAATAAACTAGATATCACTTCTTGGTATCACGTAGGGTTTAAATGCAACGGTTTCGCCACCCGAGCCGTTGCAAAGTTAAGGTTAATGGTCGGTCAAAATGGGTTAATACTCGGTTAGAATCGGTAAAGGAGTTTGACAATTGGTAGAAGATTCAGCAGACGATACAAAGAAAAGTCTGGTGGTTATGGACGGTATTAGAACGTGGAAATTCGCGGAAATTCGCGGAAATTTATGGAAAAGGGAAAATAACGTGAAATGCGTGGAAATTTCAAGGAATTTTAAAATTGAGAATTTGTTGAAACTTTGATAGGTATATAACATAGAGCCGTTTCGCTTGTGACGTCAGAGCGTAGGCTGAACGTAGTCGTACAGTTTAGCCTTATAGAAACTGAAATGACACACTTCTGGATGCTGATTTACTTCTGGTATTAAAGAACCTCACGTACAACTTACCAAATAGGCACTATAAACATCGTGCCAAAAAACAAACAAATATATATATAAATATTGGTTATTTTTAATATAATTATTGCTAAAATAATTACGAAGATAATTATAAACTTAAAATTAATATTCTCTAAGTTTTTTTTTTTTTTTCAAATCATTTGTTAGTATAGTTAGATTATAGTTAGCTATGCCTTAACGTATCTTGGAACATTATAGAACCAAATACCTGAAGATGCCAAATAATAGCTCCACTTTTGTAAAGTTTGACCTTTTTTTTAATTTTTTGGAAATTTGAACTTTTGACCCCCTCCCATTGGAAGAAAAGATATATATATATTTTTAAACGTAATCTAAAAATTAGTATGTTCCATAAATTTGACTACATTCGTGGAACATTATGGAACTTATGCTTGCTAAAGAGTAATGGCACCTACCTACCTTTGACTGTATTACGTTCTATGGGTAGTAACACGGAGTGCCGCTACTCTATATGAAAAGATGATGAACAAATGTGGTATTGTACAAAATTAGTGGTTTATACGTATCCAATGGACCATTTTAATTAAATAAAAAGAAACAGCGCAAGTGTGTCTCATTGCCTTTGGAATCTGTTAATATTTGAAAAGAAACAACGTAGAGATGCGAAGTGATACCGTTATTTTTAAAAACCGCCATCTACCGACTAAATTACCGTTGGTTTTTTTGTGTGTGTTCGTAATTACACCTACGGTTTTTGATTGTCAAAAATACGATTGTAATTTTGGGGGTAAATTATAATGCTATAATTACTTGAATAGCGAGGTTTCATGGACTTGTTCTGTAAACGCTACGAAGTGCAGCGCCATCTACTAATAAGCCATTCGTTAAATCAAATACACCATCTTAACCCTTTTCTCTCTACAATGCTCTTGTAAAATCCATATAACAACAGAGATAATCGTTCTGGAATAGAATTAAGGTCCTGCCTTTGTAGGTGCGTTCCATCTTTCTAAATATCTCTGATTAGTTGACTTTAATTATTATCTCTGTGACGTCATAATCTGAAAAAGAACGATTTTGTTCGTAACTATCGTCTCTACTTTCTATTCCAGTACAATTTTCTCTGATAAAACGGTAAGTTATCGACTCGCATCTCTAGTAAACTTACAGCCAAAGGCGTTTTTTTAGGTCTCTATATATTACTTTAAACAATTTTAAAGCAATACAATGTCATATACAAATTACAAAGAAATTTCAGTATTTGGTAGTATGCGCGATTTATATTTTGTAAATTGAATAATATTGATGTGTTAATAAACGTATTTAGTATTTACCAAACATATACACTTCTGACTTATGACTATTTACACTTCTGGATCGGTGATTAGTTCATGATAAAGGCAAACGTTCATAGCTTAAAACAAAAAGTATACCTCCTTCATAGTTCCCAACCTTTGATTATAGACGCCATGTAAAATTAGAAGCAAATGACCCTCCCCTCAACCTTTACATCAACTAAACCGGAAGAGCTTGCTTATTTGAGGTCAAAGGTTTATAGAAAGTAGTATTCTATTATCACGTTAATTCTTGGTACTCGAGCTATCATCTGCCACTTCAGGCGTGTTCCCTGTGCCAGCGTCGTCAAGGTAATCCTGCACAGATGGGGTTCGACACTATATGAACGTTTGCTGAAAACTGAAAAGATTTAGCTACCGTTTGTTTATCAAATAGGTCTTTATTTCACAGCTGTTATACAAATCACAGAGTTCTCAATCACGTTATTTGTTACTACCCCATTTATACAAATGTTTTAGATTTAATTGGAGTATGAAAAGTTCCCAAAAATTTAATAAATTTTTAGTTACACGATAGTGTCAAAAGTATTTATAAAACCAGGGATAGATTTAATTTCTGAAGTAGGAATGGAGAACGGTTAGTATTTCTTCAGTTCGAATCATAGACCACCCAGTATAGAGCCCCTCCCTCCAACACGTAACGATAAGTTTAAATTATCTTATTAGCTGCTCACTTAAACTACGTTTTGATGACGTTGCTGACGGGGACGGCGAAAAATACGTAATTCCCTTTTATCTCTGTCGCTATGACCCCACCGCCTCTTCTTTCATACCCCCCGCCGTCCCGGGGAAGGGGGTCCGGCACTTTGACGCGCGCCCACATTACTCTGTTCTCCATTCCTGCTTCTAAAATTAAATCTATCCCTGATAAAACCATAAATTTAGGCTTAATACTTGTTGAGTTGTTTTAACTCTCTTGAACTAGTTTTACCAATTAAAAAGTAAAATATCTCAGTTTAATTGAACATTTCTCACACCATTTAAATAATGTTACAACCCCAACAACATGTTTGTGGATAATCCGGGAAATGGACTTTGGATTCAAAACCATAAACGTGAAATCGTCCATGTGTTTCCTGCCATTTGTACTCTACCGCAGCTATGGGAACGATTCTGATTCGCTGGCGCTATAATGAATACTTATTATACAGGGTGTTTCTGATAAGTCTGGTGGCATAAATTAAGGGGGATGTTTATTCTTTGGGAAATCGGTTTTGAGTCGAAAATGTTCTATAGTTCTATCGCCTCCATTTTGTTGGCCCCAAGGGACACTGTTTTCGAGTTATGATTTGATGAGTGTTTTAGGGATGGCCCCTTAAATAAATTAGAAATCATTGTCTAAATCAGTTTCTTAATTAAATTTAAGGGGTCATCCGTAAAATACTCTTAAAAATCTTAACTCGAAAACAGCAGTGTCCCTTGTGGCAAAATGGAGGCGAAAGAAGTTACAACATTTTCGACTCAAAATTGATTTCCCAAAGAACATCCCCCTTAATTTATGCCACCAGACTTATATCAGAAACTGATTAGGGTTAAATTTTAGACTTAGATTTACCTGTTCCAAAACGCGTTCCATTGGAAAGCTTATTTCGTGTTTGGAAATTATGCGTTGTGACGCCATGTTGACTGAAGCATCGGGAAACTGCGTCACTGGCCATACCTGTTCAAATATTTTAGGTGACATTATTTGATGATAAATGGACCATTTGATTAATTAGTTGCAGAGAAAACAACACAGAGAAGGAAGAGAGGGTAACTCGCGCTGTGACCCCTGACCCTGTGGTGTTTGCTTCTCTTATGACATTATTGTAATGGTCTATTAGGGTTTATTAACAAACCTTTGGGTATCTTTCATCCAGGGCAATCTGACCACTAACCTCTCTAATCAGTTCTTTGGGAAAGTCATTTATATCGGAGATATGGTCCTCAACGTGATTGGTCCTTCAGGAACGAAGGGTAATTAATTACTAATCATATTCATATATTTCTTACACAGATAAATATTGCCATAAATTAAGGGGGTGTTCTTTGGATCAAGTTATATTACCATGTAACTGTCAATTCAATGAAGAATCGAAGCTGGGTCTTTCCCTTACAAGTGTTGCATGTCACGTGTCCATTACCCATGCATGTGAAACATCTATCACGCCCATTACCGTGACAATGGTGGCAGTGGCTATGATGATGTTCGCTTTCGCCGTGACGATGTCTGTGACCGCTTCCATTGCACCATGAGCAACAAACCTGAAATAATTTAAAATAAAAATTTCAAACTGGTCATGTGTTTGATAGGCCAGTTTTGGGGCGCAAACCCACGTGGTATGTCGCGATACTAAATGTTGACAACACCATAATAGACACTTTTCAAAAGTCGACGATACGCCTTTCGCCTCCTTTTGGAAAAAGGTCTATCACCGTCGAAATGTTCTAATTATATTTAAAACTTACGCTTCCAGCTCCCATACATCTGGTGCAACATTTTTGTCCAACTCCAGCGCAAATGTGACATATTCTGATTTCTTCCGTGTTAGGGATTTCAATTATTTGCACTTCGTTCTTGAATGCTTCTTTAGGATGAGCTGGTACTTCCCACGGTAATGGAGCGTAACCAACCGAGATCGGTGTACCTATAATTAGGCTTAGTGCTTAGTGCCAAGGCTTATCTTTCTTGGTTAATTTTATCGAATTTAAAGTAATCTAACGCATTTTGAAATAATCTATTTTACCCAATAATCTATTTTATCAATGTTTGGGAACCCATGTCTCCGTGGCTAAATTTTGTAGATTGCATAAGATTACATAATGATTGTACATGATTATGTAGATTGCATAAGATTACATAATGATTGTACATGATTATGTAGATTGCACATGATTACATAATGATTGCACATGATTACATAATGATTGCACATGGTTACATAACGATTACACATGATAAAATAATAATTGCACATGATAAAATAATAATTGCACATGATAAAATAATAATTACACATGATAAAATAATGATTGCACATGATAAAATAATGATTGCACATAATTACATAATTATTGCACATAATTACATAATGATTGCACATGATAAAATAATGATTGCACATAATTACATAATGATTGCACATGATAAAATAATGATTGCACATAATTACATAATGATTGCACATGATAAAATAATGATTGCACATAATTACATAATGATTGCACATGATAAAATAATGATTGCACATAATTACATAATGATTGCACATGATAAAATAATGATTGCACATAATTACATAATGATTGCATACGAGTACATAATGATTGCACATAATTACATAATGATTGCATACGAGTACATAATGATTGCACATGATTACGTAATGACTAATCATTATTACGAATGATTACGGATTATGACAGGATTACGAATGATTACGGATTATGACAGGATTACGAATGATTACCAAGGATTACAGACTGATTACGTAGTCAGTATAGATAGGGGGCTGTATATTTTTGTACTTGGACAAAGAAATAACTCTCCCAGACTCCCAGTTATCTATCACTCCAGATGTTTATTGTTGTTTATTTACCTTTATATGGTTTAAAAGCCCGCGCTGTTTCCCGTTTCTCGCAAAATGTTTCTAAAGTGTACTATTAAGAAGAAAACAAACAAACAACAATTAGGCCTAGATCTACTTTATAAAAATTATGAATTGATTATTTGTCTCACATGAAAAGCGCTGTTATAAGTTATATCTTTCACGATTAATTCTTTTGCGGGTTTAGTACCGTAACAACATTTTTCGGATGCAAAATCAAGTACAGCTTCTCTGGCTTGTTCCTCTGTCATGTTAGGAATGCTGTAATATACGCGGATGTTCCGAGTTAAACCGTTACATTCTCTTTAAAACTCTTTTGTTAAGATATTTTTAATAACTCGGTTAGTTATACCAAGAAGTGATATCTAGTTTACTAGGGGGAAGTTATAAGATGCCTAAGTATTGGCGCGCCATAGTCCCAGTTCCCCTTTCAAAATACAAGGGGGGACGTCAAAGGAGGCCGGCTATTTCGCCTCTCCTCAGACGGAAAATACGTAATTTTCGTCATTCAAGTCGGTCGCGCTGACGTGAGTTTTCAAGAACCAATGAGATGCTGGTTGTAATTTAGAGGCGGGGGTTAACTCCGGACCTACGTAAATTGGGCTGGAGATAAAGCTAGAAATTTGGCTAGTTTAAACCCTCTTCCTAATAAACTAGATATTACCTCTTGGTTATACCAAGGTTACCATATCAAAAAAAAAAAAAGAAATTTAAGTGTAACCCACGATATGATTATCTTTTGTTAAAAATTCAGATGAAAGAAAAAATTGTAGTATATTATCGGCAATGTTTAGAAATCAAATTATACGTGGTGTTTATACGAAGAAGGTAAATCTGAAGTTAGCGTAATTTAATATTTACGGACGCCCACTTAAATTTAATTAAGAAACTGATTTAGACAATGATTTCTAATTTAATTAAAACACACATCCAATCGAAAATAGTGTCCCTTTGGGCCAACAAAATGGCGATATAAGTTACGACATTTTCTACTCAAAATCGATTTCCCAAAGAACATCCCCCTTAATTTATGCCACCAGACTTATCAGAAACACCCTGTATATATAGAGAATATGTGCATTTGTACCAAATATACTTATGACTCATGCTTATGGAGGTTATTATATTGCTATGGTTTAACACAGAGAAAGACAGATTCTCTATCTACATCGCTAATAGATCAAGCGTTACTAACAGACAGACAAAGTTGTTAGTACCAAATATCTTTATAACTCATGCTTATGGCGGTTATCATATTTCTATGGTTTAACACACAGAGAGCAAGACAGATTTTCTATCTACCCACAAATAGATAAAGCGTTACTAACAGACAGACAAAGTTGTTCGTTTCTTATTACAGTTTCGAGTTAATTTACTTTTTTTCTGATATGAAAAGAAAATCCCTACACCGTAGCCATAAAATTTCGTATTATAAACATATTTTCACCTTAGTAACTGGTTTCTTTCGGTGGGTGGTGTGTAATTTCGATTTAGGTCAGCAGGGGGTGCTGTAGCCACTGAAATAATACATTAAATGATGCATTTTAATATAAATTACATTTTAGACTTGTAAAATTAAAATAGAGTCTGGTGTTTGGACCACCTGGTTGTCTGAAGACGAAACATTGATGGGTATGTTTGTCAACAAAGACGATATCTCTTCAAACAATACGGACCATTCAAATTTGGTGCAGGACTGGTAACTTTGAAGCCCTATCTAACGTCTTTGCACCCACATGCCCAATCAATGATCCGTCTTAACCCTATATCAAGCAGACTATACACGCCCCACTATAACTTAAATTATAAACTTATTAACATGTAACTTGCTTGAATCAAACGTAGCTTCATTATAACCAGGTATTTGTTGCAATTCATTAATAGGTATCTTTTTAAAATCCTCAATATGCTCTTGAGTTGTTGGAACATTAACAGCTGTGGCGTAATCAGGGGGTGGTGGTGGACCAATTCCGCTTGAACCTAATAAATTATAAAACAATTTAATTAATAATTAAGCTTAATTAATGGCACTAACTTTGATAATAATAATAATAATTTAAATAACCTTGTGGGTCATGCGGAGAATACGGTATGGTATTGGAGTAAGCACCATCGTTAATTGTAGCTCCCCTGCAATTAAAATTAATATTATTAATTATAATAATTGTTAATTTATTTATTAATCACTTTAATTAATTACCCGTAATTCATTTTAAATTAAGATTTTGACAACAGGGTTAAACTTGAAAAATAACACGCCCCAATTTTCGTGGTGGTCTTTATTTTAAGCTTCCAGGGATCTTAGTGAAGTACTGGTGGTAGTAGTAGTAATTGTCGGCTTGCAAACATAACTGATAAGGTATGATAAGCGTTAAGCCTAAATGTATCATCTTATCTACTTCAGTGAAGAAAAATTGCCATTGTTCTGCTAAGTTCTCCTTGAAGGAAAGAGATCATGGAGTGGAAACCCCATAGCTACAACGTTGCCTCTGTACCCCCACCTACGGAACGGAACGGCACCGAATTTCTCCCAGCATCCTAAGTGGCGTTTAGGTCGGGAATGTACATTTCGGAATGGTACGTAAAGGACGCCACCTGTGTCTTAAAAATATAAGCTAGTTCAGATACAAATACAATGACGCTACGCGGCAGCACTTAACAATCGCCTGCCTCTTCCGAAGGGTAGGGGCGCGCGCGAGGTACACTGGTTGGGAGAGTTTCGTTGCATGCCTCAGGTCACCCATTATCATTTCCAATGCATCCTACCTCATTTACCACTGGCTTCGGACAAGCTCGTGCGACTACCACTTTGCAATTTGATATATGATAAATGTTAATTACTCTTCAAGAAAAGGGTTAAACTATTTTTTTATTTTTATTTTGAAATCTTTTTGAGTCTATAAAATCTATGTCTGAACATAGTTTTCAGACACGGAGGATTGGTGGTACCATTTACACCAGGAGGCCAGGCTGCTTGGCGGGGAAAGTGCATTAGCATAGTCTGGTTTCCAGGTGTGAAAGGTATCAATCCTCCTTGTCTAAAAATTATCTATACAAGTCCTGACTCATAATTAACGCCCAGATCAAACCGTTTTAGCTAGAAGGCTGAAAGTAGTTTTGCAGGAACGTTACTACTAAGTAGTAGGTATGTTCAAAATCACACAACGGAAGACCATAATCTTATAAGTTATGTTCCATAAGTATGAGACTACGTATACAAATTCGTAATGCTAGAGAGTTACAGCTCGAGATAACTAGTTCGAGAACGACGGAAGCGAGAATTGAAGTCCTACACTAGGTTAGTTAATTTTGCAGGACTTCCATCTTCCTAATTAGTCTGCATTACTAAGCCTTTGACAGCAGCGCCTCACCAGGCGTCGCTTTACCGCGAATCTTTGACCTACCTCAATCACTTCATGACAAGCTCCAGTTTGTAACCATTGACAAACTTATGGAGGAATACATAGTATGAACTTATGGGAAACGTATTGAGGAAAACATTATTCTTTGTTTAATTATCATTAGCATTTAATCAGTAATAAATAAATTAAAATAAACAGAAAAATGGTGGCCATGAATATAAGCCTTGGCCTTTTTTTAAAATTTCGAATTTAAATAATGTTGCAACCCCAACAACAGGGTTTTGGGAAATCGGGAAAGTAGACTTTATTTTCAAAGCCATAAATGTAGAGTCGTCCTGGTTTTTCGTGCCATTTGTAGGCCACTTCTGTTAAGGGAATGATTCTGAGCGTCTGACGCTGTATGAAATAATACTTCCGGTTAGATATAAAATATTCATTAGGCTTAAATTTTAGACAGGTATAGATTTAATTTTAGAAGTAGGAATGGAGAACGGTTAGTATTTACTTCAGTCCGACTCATAGGCCACCCAGTATAGAGCCCCTCCCTCCAACACGTAACGAAAAGTTTAAATTATCTTACTGGCTCACTTGAACTTCGTTTTTGATGACGTTGCTGACGGAGACGGCGAAAAATACGTAATTCCTTTTTATCTCTGTCGCTATGACGCGCCTCTTCTTTCATACCCCCCCCCCGTCCCATCGAAGGGGGTCCGGGCATGGATTAACTAACGCTAGGGATTGTTCACTAACAGTGTTTCCCATGTATTAATATCGCCAGCTACATGTTCCGGATTATTCCTTGATTCCCCTCTTCATTCCCCCAATTTATTGGACCAAAACGGATGTAGATGTAGTGCCATCTCTAGGCAACATAAATTGGTTTTGCGGATTTTAAAGATGGCGGCTTCCAATTTAGGCTAGATTTTAAATTTGACGTCATAGGACACGTGATATTTGGTCCAATTTTCTTAAAACTTCCTGTTAGGGAAAATAGCTGCTGCAAGGGGCGTTTGGAACATGTATACTTTATCTTTTAGGGTTAACGAACAATCCCTAGCGTTAGTTAATCCATGGTCCGGGACTTTGACGCGCGCCCAGATTACTCTGTTCTCCATTCCTACTTCTAAAATTAAATCTATCCCTGTTTAGGCTTAAGTTCACTTGTTCCAAAAATTTTTCCAATGGAAATTCAGTCTCGTGTTTGGAAGTTATTTCTTGGGACGCGGTGTTGACAGATTCAACTGGGAACCCCGTCACAGGTTGTGCCTATTGAAATGTTTAATTTGTTATTCTTCGTTGCTAAGCCTTGGTTGAATCTTTCAACAAACCTTAGGAGATCTCTCCAACAATGCTATCTCCCCGGTAACGTGTTTCATTTTCGCTCCTGGAAAGTCGTTTGTATCTGATACATATTCCTCAATGTGATTGGTCCTTTTCAAACACACGAATTATTAGTAACATAAACACGAATACATACAGCCAGAAGGGGATAATATTAGAAGGATGACACTCTGTATCCTCTTAATACTTTAGTTATGTAACATGAATCTTCCCAGGCGAGGGAACCCTATTGGTTTACTCTCCCGCTCATCAAACTTCAGATGGGCATTCAACTTCAGCGTGAATTCTATAACTGTTTGGTATTTACTAAATCCTCAACAATTAACCCACAAACCTTGATTTGTCATGACATGGGACAAAAATGACCACAAGCGCAGCGCGTGCATGCGCCGTGGCAAATAGTTAAGCAGCGCCAATAGAGTAATGATGAGGGGAACTATTTATCCTTCGCGTATGTGATTCGGTTTAGTAACGTTGTTATAATAAATGTAAAATGATGTTAGGTAGGAAGAATCATGTTACAATTACCCCGCTTTGTGGTAGTAAACTTCTCTCGAAGGGCAGTATTATTATATACTTCTGTTACAGCTAAAATGAATCATTGCAACCCCATGTATACCGTGTTAGTTTCTACGTCTTTCTAACTGTGATTTCATTGGACGCGTCAACGCACACATTTTGTTTTGGAGAGAGGGCCCAAAATAGTAACTAAATAAATATACAAACAGTAACCCACGCGACGAGAAAGCACTAATATAACCATATTCGAAGATCCTATCTCCCACTGTGTATCGCTCCCCTTTTCAACTTCTCCCTGATTACATTTAAGCCTTTAACTTCTGACGTATCTCAGGCATAGATTTAATTTTAGAAGTAGGAATGGAGAACAGAGTAATCTGGGGCGCGTCAAAGTCCCGGTCCCCCTACCCCGGGTCAGCGGTGGGTATGAAAGAAGAGGCGGGTCATAGCGACAGAGGTAAAAAGGAATTACGTATTTTTCGCCGTTCCCATCAGCAACGTCATCAAAACGTAGTTCAAGTGAGCCAATAAGATAATTTAAACTTTTCGTTACGTGTTGGAGGGAGGGGCTCTATACTGGGTGGTCTATGAGTCGGACTGAACTAAATACTAACCGTTCTCCATTCCTACTTGTAAAATTAAATCTATCCCTGGCATCCCTTAATGGGGTTTTTATTATTATTACCATGTAATTGTCAGTTCCATGAATTTTAAGATTTTTTTCATTCCAAAACAATGGCGACAATCCCTTTTACCCGTGCTGCTACAATAATAACACCTTTCAGTTCCACTTCCAAGGCATGACATACAGGTAATTAGGGCATCAGTGGCGTTAAACACAGTAGTGCCGTTAAAAAAAGAACCACCTCCTCCGCAACGCCCGCATGCTTTCTACGTATTTAATCATAAGTCAATGAATAACGAAGTAATCAAACCGGCAACTAGTTTCTTTCAAAACCCAAATTTGTGTCCACTAAAGCAGTAGTCCATTAAATTAGCCTGGGAAGTAAACAGTTACAATAGCTGGTATAGCGTAAGTCTCTGCTGTTGGGTAGGAACGCCTTTTAACTCCTAACCCTGTTTGAAATTTCGATCTCTTCTCTTGAAAATCTTTCTTCACTTCTACATCCAATATCTGGTTCCCTCCCAATAGGGCAAATTTTTGGCCTACGAGTCGCACCTAAAACGAATTTCTGAAAAAAGTAAACGCGAGGGGGCGAATGTGTCGCGCTTGTTCAGTACTGCTACACAACAGAGGAGAGGACCCAGACCCACATTTTTGTTACTTCCTAGGCTAATTTATTAGACTTATGACTAAAGGCAAGAGAAAATCGAAGAGAGTATAGGTCTAATACTTCTTCCTCCGCGTACTGCTCCTCGTTTGTGCAGGAGTTCATACCTGAACTGAGTATGAACTCCTGGTTTGAGGAATAGATAATAAATATTTATTAATAATAATAATAATCTAAGCTTTGTCTATGAAGGGATTTCCACAATAAGCCTGTGGCTTGTTTACAGGTGGGTCCCTTTACAATGCATAGAGGGGTGGGGTGGTGGCTAGCCCCTATGCCACAGCTAACCTACAGCGCCATATACTAACTATTACCGTTAACCTCTGCAAGTTCTGATGGAAAGGAGAAACCGGGTTAGACCGCGGAGGAAAACTCCTTTTAACAAGCGGGAAGAGAACTTGCAAACTCTACGCAGAAGGATTTGTTCCCAGATTTTCACCCGGTGCCACAGTCCGGGATCGAACCCGGGATCCTCTTGCTGCGAGGCGAAAGCGCTAACCGCTACGCCACCCCACTATCTATCTATGATTGAGGGGTTAGATTCAGTCACTTCTACAACCGCTCTAGCGACACCCACCTCCCAGGAAGTCCCCGCAAAACAAATGAGGAGCGGCTCTCTCTCCCAGAATCCCTGTTGTGTAGCGCTATCAGGGAGGAACACAAATCCAATTTTTGTGCTCACTGGCGCTACTTTCCAAAAACACAATATCTAATCTTTAGCCTCCTCTGATTGGCTACTTTAGGTTCTAGGGGGAGGGCGTAAAAAACAGGACGACCATCAAACGCGGTAGAAAGCTGGGCTAAAGTTAAATTTTGAGCCAAGCTCTTCTATTTTCTCTTGCTAAATTCAAATTTAAATTTAAATAACATAAAATGAATGAGCGTATGAATACCAGCTCGAGTACACGGGCAAACCGAATTACATTTACCACCTCAGGACTCAGGTTCATACTACGAAATCTATGGTAATCTCAGAGAACAATGGAAAACTTACCTTTCCAGTTCCGTGGCACATGATGCAATCTCCCTCCCCACTTCCATCGCAAATAGGGCAAGTTTCGATTGTGCTACTGTTAGGTACTTCCAGAACTTGTATTTCGTCAACGAAAGGTTCGCCAGGTTCGGCTGGTATTTCCCATATTTCCGGAGGATCTTCATTGTCTGATTCATCACCTACAAGGAGTAGTAGAAAAGGGGACAAATTGTACGCGCATCTTAACTGCCACAACGAGAGAAAGAGGGATGCTGCAGGAAAACTTGGTATAACCAACCAGAAGTAAATAGACGAAGTATGTATCTCCAGCTTAATAAAACACGGTTTGCCGCGCAAAATTTGAATTCATCCAATCAGAGAGAGGCAAGTTATCCAGAGAAATTTTCTTACACTGTGCCACCTTACGGCCCTAAAGCTAACAAAAATCGTTCAGCCTGAAGCCCTGGATTCAGACGAAGAGAAAATAGTGTATTCATCCGCGACTTCCGTCAAAACTCCATCTGTTACGTACTTCCCCTAATTACTTCGAGTATAACTTTTAGTGTGGCATCAGAGTGTTCACAAAATCGCACTACCAACTCCCCTCATTCATTTGTTCACATTTTTTTAAAAATTCGTTCTTTACTTGAGTCATCATCCTTGCTTGAGTATGCAGGAACGTAATTATAGGATATTTCCCGTTTCTCCGCAAAGGTTTCTAAAGTATACTTTACGAAAAAATACCAAAAAAAAAACCATTAGGCTTAATTGAAAGATGGTCTATTAGTTTATGTCTTACATGAAAAGCACATTTATTGGTTATTTCTTCCACAGTAATTTGTTTTGCTGTTTTCTTGCCATAGCAAGACTTTTTAGTAGCGAAATCCAGAACAGCTTCTCTAACTTGTTCCTCCGTTAAGTTGGGATTGCTGCATTACAGGTTAAACCAATCAGAATTTATAGAGATGGCCGATACCAGGTTTAAACCGATACCGATATTTACTCACTATGATCCAAAACCCGATACCGATATTTTTAGTAGTACAGTGCCATTTACATATGTATTAAAAATACTATTAAATAATTATAGAGTAATTTTATGAATTATACTACAATGTACAATGTTTAGAGGTACTTCCAAAATAATATCACGGCTTATTGACATTCATAGAAATGAGATATTATCACCATCAATACATTACTGAAAGACCTAAAAATGTCATGTAGCGCCATCTAACGTATTTTAAACGAGTATCGGTTTAGTATCATATTAAACCAGCCGATCCGATACTATCGGGAAACCCAGAGTATCGGTGCCTATAACGATATGGTATCTGTACCGGTTCATTCCTTATCATAACTCAGAATAGGCTTAAAATCAACTGTCGGCTGCTATGGCACGCCTAACATACTGTTTGATCACGGGCCACTAAACTTAGTGGGATTCATAAACATCGAAAACAACGCAATTTAGTACAGGCAGAAGTAAGATGAGACTAGAAGTAAAGTGCTCTAGCATTGGTAATAGATCCTGGCACTAGTGAACAAATTTGAGGACTTATTGGTCGAGTTCCAAAATAATTTCCTACCCCCTTCCCCTCAACCTAAAGCCGCGGAACACGGACGCGGGTGCTTGAATCTAGTTCGGCCGTCTACCACCGCGAGCGTCTCACGTTTTGGAGGGAAAATTCAGTAACCGCTACCAGAGGGCCAACCGTTTTTGTGTTATCAAGAATATTCACTTTCTCCGAGTGAAGAATTTGGTTAGCTCATTACTTCTAGTCTCATCTTACTTCTGGTACAGGCGTTGTCAGGGCGTCGTGCGCAAACGTCCTGCCTTCGCCAGTACTAAATTGCGTTTCGTCCGACGTTTATGAATTCCACCATTAGCCTCCCTACCCCTGTGGTGTCCTATTGTCTTTAATGAAACCTAATTTTTTTTTGGTAAAAGTGCTCAATAAGCCTTGTCCTCCATACAAAATATATGTAGCCGGGGGGGGGGGGAAAGCAGAGATGGAAGGCACTCCCTTGTTTCTGCGGACGCACCTAATGAAACGTCATTTTTAAAATCGGCTATTAAGTTTTGTACGCAACACGGTGATATAAATAATTCTTTATGACATTTTTTCCGCGAAATGCAAGATAATAAAATGAAAGCAAAATGATAAAAATCTGTTACGTATTTAAAGAGAAATACGATAACCAATCGTATGCATCAAATTATAATATATTGCAATTTCTACATATAGTTTTAGCATAAGTTTATCATGAGGCATTATAAACTTATGGTTTTAGTAATTGATCTAGATTATAAAAACTTTCTTAAGATCAACTAATCTCCGTGCAAATCTGGTTGAGAATAATGTCTGAACTGTTCTGGAGAGACAGTTATCAGTGAGTCAGAGGATTTCACAAGTATATGTATATACATTCTTATTTCATATCAGAAGGGGATAATAGAAGAAGGATGACACTCTGTATCCTCTTAATACTTTGGTTATGTTTAACATGATTCTTCCCAGGCAAGGGAGCCCTTTTTTGTTAATTTGCTCTCCCGCTTATCAAACTTAATTCAGATTGGTAAGTATCGCACCTAACCGTGCTAGGGAGAATTCTATAACTGGTTGGTATTTACTAAATCCTCAGCAATCAATTAACACACAAACCTTGATTGTCTTGCCGTGGGACAAGAATGACCACAAGCGCATGCGCCTTAACAAATAGTTAAACGCTAATAAAGTAATGATGAGGGGAACTATTTATCTTTCGCGTATGTGATTCGGTTTAGTAACCTTGCTCCAAATGTTAATTCTGATGTTGGGGGAAGAATCATGTTACAATTACCCCGCTTTGTGGTTGGTGCACTTCTCTCGAGGAGAAGTATTATATACTTCTGATTATATGGATTTTTCCACAAAATAGTAACATATTTATCACCTTATTGTAAAGGGTTCATTTTCCCTTGGAGCTGTGTAGTTTCTTGTTTGATCAACAGGGGGTGCAACAGTTTCTGGAAAAAAAATGCATTTTTAGCGTTAGACAAATTTATATATTGTATAGAGAGGAACACGGGCATTGGGGCGTGGCTTGCTGACCATTAGAAGTAATAATAAAGAATAAAAGATGCCAAAAAGAGGCATCAAATTGTTGATGAACCCAAACCCGTTAGATAGGGCTTCAACATCACCAGTTAGAAGCCGTATTTAACGTCTTTGTTGTCCACATACCCAATCAGTGTTACCCATTTAATGTGGCAACATCTAATTATCACTAATTATGATTACATTAAAGGCCGACTTCCAGCAAACTGGAAACCGAGCATCGAGACTAACAATAAAGCGACCGTGCCGATTTTCGAGGCCTCGCTGGATCAAAAGTTGGAAGGGTTCTCGCTAACTGAAAGCCGTGCAATGTGGTTCTAGCGAACTGAAGATGAACAAATGAAATCCTTTTAAATTTATTTCCTCTCGAATTTTTGCTTTCCCCTGAAGGAAATTCTCTTTTGCGTATCTTCAGTTCGCTAGAACCACATTGCATGGCTTTCAGTTAGCTAGAACCCTTCCATCTTTTACCCCAGCGGGATTCGAAAATCGGCACGGTCGCTCTGAACATTGTTAGTCTCGATGCTCGGTTTCCAGTTCGCTAGAACTCTTTTCCATGGAAGTCGGCCTTTAAAAATATGATGATTTAATTAAGTAACTCTAACCTTGAACATTCTGTGTTGATGAAGGTATTTCGTTTTCGTTAGACGTAGCCCTGTAATTTAATTAGAATTAAAAATTGGTTTAAATTAACGAATGATTTACTCATACATTTTATAATCTGGAAGAAGAAATTTACAGTGCGTTTACGACGATGAGATGCAAATTCGAATGTTTTAGGATTGCAACAATGTTCTTTTTCCCGCTTTCTGTCATAACTGATAACGGGGTTTTTATTTTATTTTCGGTTTAACCAACCAGGATTGTTCTAATCTCTGCACCTTATCGCTTTTTATCCAGACCCATACTTAAAGGGATGTACAATTCGTTACCTAGGTACTAGGGTCGTGCCAAGAACTATATTTTCAAGTAGTAGCGTTACTATTTTCTGCAATAGTGATTGAGAAATGTCACGTGTCTGTAGGCATGTTCCACGACTCAGCGGACGATAGATTCAAAGTATTAAGAGGATACAGAGTGTCATCCTTCTTCTATTATCCCCTTCTGATAATACTAAGGTTAGTTTCCCCGAGATGTGCGCTAGCTTCAAAAGTTACAGCAAAAGCGTTCCTTGGTTTCTTGAAGTAAAACTAATTGGTACAAAACTAAACCTCGAGAGTACATTAGACCCAAGGTAATTTTATTTATTAATGATGAATATTCGAAGCCAATTTCGTGGCAAGTTAGAGGCTGGCCAGCTCGAATTACGCAGCATGAAGTAGACCATTTAAACGGCCAATATTACACGGATTCAGGCATGAATCCTAAAACGTTAGTCTACGAAGGAAAAGATCCGGTCCCATAGATGGTTTTTTCCCATTTTTTAGTAATATATAAGCATTAATGTAATAAAAAAAGCTACTTCATGAATCTAAAACTATCCCAAGTTTTTTAGTTTTAATTTTCGATGAAAATAATTCAAAAAAAAAAAAACTTATTAAACCAAGTGCTTGATTTAAAGTTTTAATATCTTCGTTAAAGTATCATTTAAATCCCAAATTTTAATTTCCATACAAGAAAATGTTCTAAATATATTTTCTTTCAAATATTACCGCGACTTGGTTGTTGAAAACTACTTAATTTTTTTTTTAAATTTAACACGTTTATTAATTTATTAGATGTTTTCCGCTTAAATAACAGAGTGAAAAAGAAAATATGTTTGTACTTTTGCTTATACACGTTTTTAAAGAAAATTTGTAATAAAGCTAAAGGACATCAGGGAAAAACCAAAACTCGTAAATATCAGGGTTCATACAACTTTTGGGAAACAAATTTCCCTGAGATTTCCAGGTTTTTCCCCCATATACTTCCCTGAGTTTTCTAGGTTTTTTCCCGTATATGGAGTATTTTATGGAGCAAATGTTAACGAAGGAGGAGGGGGGGGGAATATGACTATTACATAATCAAAGGACATCTCCGTATCTCTAATATAACCACATTTATGAGATTCCAAAGTATAGTGCAATGTTATGCTATGGAGGGGGGGGGTATGTTAGTGAACAATTTGCTCAATTACTCGGCCACTGTTTGACGCAAATTTCCCTGATTTACCTGAATTTTACTAAAAATTCAAAATTTCCCTGAGTTTTCCCTGAGGTTTTTGTGAACTATTTATTTCCCTGATTTTTCCAGGTTTTCCCTGTTTTCCAGGTTTGTATGAACCCTGAATATAGTGAAATTTCAGGTCATTTGGATGAATAGGACAAAGCATCTGGCCAAAAAACCTTCCTCCTCCCATAGAACTTAATGTTAATTTTGGGTTCCTTCGAACTCCCCGGCGATAGTCTAAAAGTCGCACTTTTTGGCCGATTGAATAGGCTTCTATAGAGCTATTTCAGAGGGGGTAATGGCTACGTCACCAATGCTATTTGCCCATAGAGAAAATCTGCACAAAATGGCCGCCCCGGTCCGCCAAAGGCAGGCCCATTTTCGTAGCAGACGAAATTTTTCCCCCACTGAAATAGCTCTATAGCGCGAGCAGCTTGCGTTGTCGAGTGCGTGATCGATTGGGCTATGCTAGTAATCACCGATGACACCGAATTTCCTTGTAAAGATGGTTCCCTTTGTTCCTACTCTCTAGCTTTAACTTTGGTGGCATTAGTGCCTCTTTTTAAGGAAAATTATGTCAGACGTCTTATTGTTTGATTTTAAAACTCAAATTAGGTTCAGATTTTATGGATAATTGGAAATAAGCCCCTCCCACCAATCACGCAACGCCCTGCCTTTTTGTTAACAAAATTATCTATCTACTGTTGCTTTTTCTCTGCATTGCTCACCAATGGCCCTTTCACAACAACTGCCCAATAGAGCTATTTCAGAGGGGGTAATGGCTAGTCACCAATGCTATTTGCCCATAGAGAAAACTCTCATAAAATGGCCGCCCTACACTCAAAGGCAGGCCCAATTTTCGTAGCAGACGAAATTTTTCCCCCACTGAAATAGCTCTATATCAAAAACACAACAACACAACACGGTTTTAAGGAGAATTTTTATTAGTTAACATTTTACAGAAGATAAAAAGAAATTTTGAAAATTAGGCAGAACAATGAAACCAGTAAAAAAAATTGGCTTGGGATAATTTTAATTAAGTCATTATAAAAAAACGAGATATCTGTACAAAGAGTTCCCTTAGCCTTCCATTTTCAGTTCCTACAGAAATTTAGTAATATTAATTGAATAGTTAATCAGTAATTAAACTAATTAATAATTAACGTACCATCACAAGCCCATTCCAAAAGCAGCAAGTGTCACTTTTTACCTCCAGCTCCCGATTTCTTAATTCCACCTCCAACTAAAGGTCCTTTTTGCGCAGCTTTCGCCGCAGCTTCCTTTAATAATCGTTGCTCTTCTTTCTGCTTTTGCTTAAACTCCTTATCAGTCTAATTACATAACAATTAGATTAATTAAAACGCGGTTAACAATGAGATAAAGCATAGTTAAAATTAAAACCAAGGCTTACATCATCGAGGTCTCCACCATCCTTCTTTGGAGCCTTTAGGGGCTTTTTCTTTCCACCTACAAACAAAATACGCTTGTAAATTTGAAGTTTAACTATTAATATTGTTAATTAAAACTTCATTAATACAAACCTTGACGTCCAGACATATTGAAAATTTAATTTTAGTGAAGAGAGGACGAGAAACAAACCTAACGAAAGAAGGGAAATTTACGACGAAACGTGTTTATGTCATAGAAATGTTAATATATAGTTTCAGCCACGGAGGGTTGATACCATTTACGCCAGGAGGCCATGCTACTTGTCTTACAAAGTGCAGTACCAATTAGCCTCGCCTCTTGGTGTAAATAGTATCAGTTTTTCTAGTCTGAAATCTATGTATATAAAATCCTAATGTATATATGTTGAAAATATCTATGGTTTATGTAGACAGGGCCGGAAATAAGCACAAGACACAGGACATTGTCCAATAAAATTTTAAAATGTCCCACAATTTTTATAAAAACTAAGGGGGTCCCTGGACATTTTGACCAATAAATTTTCCGAATTTTGATAGCTTGACTATGAAGATGCAACACTCCAGTGAAATGGGGAGTCACTGGACACGTCCCATAAGATTTTTTTCTTATTTCCGGGCCTGTGTAGAAGGCTTTCAATTCAGTTCAGTTTACCACTTTACCTATAAACTTAACCCCTCTTTTCCAAAATTTGACATATTTCTATTTTTACCCCTAAATATTGCCCCCCTTTTTCCAAATTATTGCTAATTGTTGTTTATTGCCACCTTTTCCACAATATTATTATTATTATTAAAATAGTTTCTTAAAGGCGCACGTCTTTCAGCCACTCGTGATCACTGTTTCGATCCTCCTTGGTTTGACCTTTTGTGACCTTTCAATTTCCAATCATAAAGATGGCGGCTATTAGATCGTTCCCCTTTCGCACTTGTAGTAAATTAATTAATAATGCTAATTTAAACCTAACCAAACCCGCGGCTTTGCACCCGAACAATCATGTAAGCATTTAAACAATAATTCAGTTAAACAATTCGTATTATATTAAGCCTAATAAGGCTAAGGCTTAACAATAAAAATATTTAAATTCTAATTTCTTCGTGACCTTAGGTGGCTTGCTTGCACTCTGTAAGCAACATTCTCAGCGAAATAGACAAGACAGCCTGGGTAAGTTTAAAAATATGCAAATTTTTGGTTCACTCTTATGCTTGCAATTGCTTTTTTTGCCACTCCGCCAGATGAGAAAACACGTATAATTTTGTTACAATTAGTGTTTAGACTAAAACTATTACGTTTTATACAAAAATTCCTCTAATGTTTCCGATAAAATTTTCCAGGTTGAATTTAAAAAAGCAAAGTATGGAGGACGTTTTATGGTTAGCATGTTACCTGGGGATGGAATTGGACCTGAAATGATGGCTTACATTCGAGAAATGTTCACGTAAGTTTAATTATTAATATTTAATTATTGAAATTAGGTTAGACTTGTAGGTTAATTATTTAGCGTTGGAGGTTTCCCTGTCGATTTTGAAATCATTAACCTTGACTCTACTAAGGAGGATGCTGATGCAGTCAATGAAGCCATTACTTCCATAAGACGTAATGGTGTTGCTATTAAAGGTAGGAGAGATTTTTTTAAATTAAAATAATTGACCTTATTCCCAATGCTTGTGCGTCATTTTTTTTTTAAATGACGCATCTGGAGTTGAAACGTTTTGTTTTCAACTCTGCATCATTTTGACCCAAATTTAACAGTTAAATCCACCTTATTCCCTTTCGCAGGAAGTTAGGCTTAGCTCAGGATTCATGGGGGTGAGTAACTGGAAGAAATTGGTCTGTCGTCCGCTACAGTACATATTTTTGGCTTTTGTAGCAGACGACAGACTAATTTCTTCCCGTTACTCAACCCCCCCCCCCCCCGTGAATCCCGAGCTAAGCCTAACTTCCGGCGAAAGGGAATAAGGTGGATTTATAAAGGGCTTGTTAAGCCTTGGCACAAGGATCACTAATAATGTTAAGTTTTGTAAACAGGTAACATTGAAACGAGGGAAAATGTTAGACATTTTCGTTCGCGAAATGTTGAACTAAGGTAGGTTTAAGTTTAATAACACACCTGTAATGTTTCATCAATCCGCCTTATTCCCCATGCACGCGCCAAGGCTTAAGACTAACCTACTTATTTAGGGCTTTAAAGCAGACGACGCTTCATTTTTTCAGTTAAAATTCTAGCTTTAAGCCTTGGCACGCGTATTTATGGCTCTAAAGCAGACGACGCTTCATTTTTTCATTTAAAATTCTAGCTTTAAGCCTTGGCACGCGTATTTATGGCTCTTAAGCAGACGACGCTTCATTTTGTCAGTTAAAATTCTAGCTTTAAGCCTTGGCACGCGTATTTATGGCTTTAAAGCAGACGACGCTTCATTTTGTCAGTTAAATTCCAGCTTTAAGCCTTGGCACGCGCATAGGGTTAAAAAAACTGCTAGTTAACGGAACTGTAGTTGTTTATTTTTAATTTTAAATCGGTTTTTAGACTCAGGTTAAACCTTTTCGCCAACATCATTCATTGTAAGAGTCAAGACGCCATCAAAACACGACACAAGGATGTCGATTTGGTTCTGATTCGTCAGAACACCGAAGGAGAGTACAGTTGCTTAGAGCATGAAGTAGGTGTTCCTTCAAAATGGCCGAAAATTGATTGGTATTTATTTAAAAACGGAGAATTTTCATTCATTCAGAGCGTTCACGGAGTGGTAGAAAGCATTAAAGTCATTACACGCGAGAAATCTGAGGAAATTGCTCGATTTGGATTTGAATATGCCAAAAATAATGGACGCAAGAAGGTGACGGCTGTTCACAAAGCTAATATCATGTAAGTAACTGAGAAAGGGAGATAGTAGTTGTGAAAATCGGAAGGTGTTACGCGAAAATTGGACGGTAATATGTTGAAATCGGACGGTAATACGCGAAACTCACTGTAATGCGCGAAACTCGGACAGTAATACGCGAGAATCGGACGGTAATACGCGAAAAACGGACGGTAGTACGCGAAAATGGGACGATAGTACTCGAAGATGGGACGATAGTACTCGAAGATGGGACGATAGTACTCGAAGATGGGACGATAGTACTCGAAGATGGGACGATAGTACTCGAAGATGGGACGATAGTACTCGAAGATGGGACGATAGTACTCGAAGATGGGACGATAGTACTCGAAGATGGGACGATAGTACTCGAAGATGGGACGATAGTACTCGAAGATGGGACGATAGTACTCGAAGATGGGACGATAGTACTCGAAGATGGGACGATAATACGCGAAAATCGGACGATAGTACGCGAAAATCGGACGATAGTACTCGAAGATGGGACGATAATACGCGAAAATCGGACGATAATACGCGAAAAACGGACGATAATACGCGAAAAACTGACGGTAATACGCGAAAATCGGTCGGTAATACGCGAAAATCGGACGGTTATACGCGAAAATCGGACGGTAATACGCGAGAATCGGACGGTAATACGCGAAAATCGGTCGGTAATACGCGAAAAACGGACGGTAATACGCGAAAATCGGACGGTAATACGCGAAAATCGGACGGTTATACGCGAAAATCGGACGGTAATACGCGAGAATCGGACGGTAATACGCGAAAATCGGTCGGTAATACGCGAAAATCGGACAGTTATACGCGAAAATCGGACGGTAATACGCGAGAATCGGACAGTTATACGCGAAAAACGGACGGTAATACGCTAAAATCGGACGATAATACGCGAAAATAGGTCGATAATACTCGAAAATAGGTCGATAACACTCGAAAATCGGTCGATAACACGCGAAAATCTGTCGATAACACGCGAAAATAGGTCGATAATCCTTAAAAATCTGTCGATAATCCATAAAAACCAGTTGATATCAGTATGATTGCCTTAAATAATTGGTTATCTCGCGGAGTTTAAATAAATAATCAGTTAAAATCAGTATTAATTCCATTAAAACTTTGATATCAATATCGCCAAATGTTAATTGACAGTCTCGGCCATCACTAGGCATAGGTCTTCAACACTCCTTTAACTTTTTTATTTAAGGAAACTATCAGACGGATTATTCTTGGAATGTTGCACGGAGATTGCCAAAGAATATCCCGAATTGGAATACAATAATATGATTATTGACAACTGCAGCATGCAAATGGTTTCTAATCCTCATCAATTTGATGTCTTGCTTCTCCCGAATCTCTATGGAAATATTTTGACCAATTTGGCTTGTGGAATCGTTGGTGGACCCGGAATTACGTCGGGTGCGAATTATGGTCATAGTTACGCTGTTTTCGAGACTGTAAGTTGATTCTTTCTTAATATTTCGCTTTTAGAGAAGAGTTGGTAAAGATATTTTTATTATTAATTAATAAAAATTCATTAGGGAACTCGTAATACTGGAAAATCTATTGTCGGTAAAAATATCGCTAATCCTATTGCTATGTTGAATGCGAGTGGAGATTTGTTGGATTATTTGGGGTAAGTTTACTCTAATTCTTCTAGGCCTATTTCATTTAAACATAACTGATTATACCTTAAAAGAATGATTGGCCTTTTTCTAAATATAAAACGGAATTAAATATATTTAAATTAAAATAAATGATCTCTTATTACAATATGATAATTAGATTAGAATTTAATTTAAAAAACAAATCAAGGACTACTGAGCCATCCGCCATTGGTTTAGTGGCGTCCGCTAGCAAAATAAACAACGAAATACGTTTTTAATTACTTTAAATAAGAAAATATTAATAATTTACGCTTAATTATATTTTTTAAACTAGATGGCGCTGTCTGCCTAAATTGCAAATTGGCGACCCATAGTCCCGACTCCTAAAACCACAATATTTTTCTTTTTTTCTTAGTTATTTAATTTCGAATTAATAATTTACGCTTAATTCACCTTATTCCCTTTCGCCGGAAGTTAGGCTTAGCTCGGGATTCATGGGGGTGAGTAACGGGAAGAAATTCGTCTGTCGTCTGCTACAAAAGCCAAAAATATTTACTGTAGCGGATGACAGACTAATTTCTTCCCGTTACTCACCCCCATGAATCCCGAACTAAGCCTAACTTTTGGCGAAATGGAATAAGGTGGATTATACCGTTTAAACTAGATGGCGCTGTCTGCCTAAATTGCAAATGGCGACCAAAAACCTCAATTTTTTTTTTCTTTTTAGTTATTTAATTTCAAACTTTGAATTTCTTCTATTACTTTTAAATCTTTCTAGTTTGAAAAAGCAGGCGCAAATTGTTAGAAACGCTATCGATAGGACGATTAACAAATTGAAATTGCACACCCCTGATTTGGGTGGTCAATCAACTACCGCTGATGTGGCGAAATCAATCATTAAGGATGTCCAAGCTCATTCTTCTCTGGTCTAAGAAAGAAAAAAACACTAAAACCTAAGCCTTTTTCCTTCGCTAAAAGAAATACAATCATTTAGAATAGAGAAATAATAGAGCTGCCGCAGAATGTATTTAGCTGTTATAATATAATCATTAACTTAAATTAATTAGACCCTAATGAACTTGTTCAAAAATATATTTATTTGTTTCTAATGTAGATTAGAAACTCCAGAAATTTGAATTGTGAAAGTGTTTAATGTAAAAGTTTATTATTAATTAAAGTATTTCAAGAGTTTTAATTGCGTTTGCCCAATTTTTTTGGTGTTTACGCGATCCTTGTAGAGCCTCAAAATGGGACCAATAGAGCTATCTCAGTTGTGACGTCATTGCCTAGGTAAAACGTCACAGGCCTATAGAGTGCTGTCAGTTGTGAGGTCAGATCCAAGGTTAAACGTCACGAGTCTGCCTTTAGCAATGGGCGGCCATGACAGTTACCGTTTTTTCTTTATAGAGTGCTGTCAGAAGCGCCGGTGTGACGTCACCCATGCGGTTTTCCCATAAAGAAAAAAACGGTAACTGTCATGGCCGCCCATTGCTAAAAGGCAGACTCGTGACGTTTAACCTTGGATCTGACGTCACAACTGACAGCACTCTATGGGAAAACTGCATGGGTGACGTCACACCGGCGCTTCTGACAGCACTCTATAGCTTTAGCAGTGGGCGGCCATGTTTGGTACCGCTTGGTTTAACTTCTATGGGCAAATTGTATGGGTGACGTCTCACCAAGGCTTCTGAGATACCTCTGTAGCATTAAAATGCCGCTAGCTACATTGTAGGTCATTTTAAGTGTGGGCCTATTTTACTGTAATCTCATTGTATTCCTTATACATGTGCCAAGGCTTGAAAGTTGCTAATTGGAGAGGGCAGATAGCCGCATCTTTATTCTTAATAGAAATAGAACTATCTCAGTTGTGACGTCAGTGCCTGGGTAAAACCTCACGGGCTTAGCTTTGACAGTGGGTGGTCATGTTTGTTACCGCTTTGATTCTATGGGCAAATAGCATTGGTGACGTCACACTAAGGCTTCTGAGATAGCTCTATTCTTTAAAAGTTACCCCAAGGTGCATTGTAGAACGTGGGACAAAGGACGATCTTCCTCATAGAGCTTAACATAGCCATGGGTAAAAAGGGAGAGGGAGAGAGCCCCTTTAAAGTGGCGGAGAAATTCCGAGTTTTTTTTTTTTTTTTTTTTTTTTTTTTTTTTTGAGGTTTCAATGCGATAGGGTCTATGGACCGCGGCAAGGATGTGATTAGTCAGGTTTTCAGTAGGAGTGTAAGCAGGGGAAGGAAATGAGGTTTACTTGGGAGGTGACGGGCGGGGTGTGGGGGTCAAGTCACCTCCGGCGGACACGGGGCAGTCGGCACCTATAGGGTAGGATCGCCGACATGTGTCGTATTCCCTCAAACTTTGCCGCCCAGTAGCTTGGCTTACAGGAGAAATTCCGAGTTCCGAGAAATTTTGTTGAAGATTAGTGGGAGGTAAGTCACCTGATTGGGGTAGGAGGAAAGAATTTCAGCCCATTTCCCGCCCTCTATTGTTATAGAATCGGGGAAACGCTAACCCGCGGCAATGTTCATAAAAGAAAGCAGGTAAGCTTGACTTGTAGAATCTCCAAACCGGGTAACACGTAGCGATGTTCATAAAAGGGCAGGATATAAACTAGTCAAGTTATCTTTAACGCGATAAAGTGTCAATCTACCCTAGCCCCCCCCCCCTTCTGCTAAGTTGGTCACCAACGAATCGCCCACGGGTGTGTGTTTTATCCCTCCCGTACTACCCCTGCTTAGCATCCTTCTGGGGTCGGTTAGTCACGTGTAAAGCCTGTGGTCAGAGGGCGCGGGGGTTCTAACTTTTTTTCCAAGGATCTCATCGAATATATTCCACATTTTAAACGGAGCTCTCTTGGCTGACTGTTAGCCTCTCATCGAGGAAACGCGGGTTCGCGGCAACAAAAGCCTTTCGTGAAACTCGTGTTGCAGACTTGCAGTGGAACCGCTTGTGGTCTATCATCTAACGGGAGTAAGTTTGATATTACCAAGGTCACTTGTCCCTATTATATATTAAAAATATGTATAGCGAACCGACTTGTACTCGCTGTCTAAAAACAGTGTTGTTTGTTATAAATCAAGGATATTTAATTCAGGCTAAGAAAGTAGGATTATTCTAGACTTGATTTTGTAGTTTTGTTATATGTAGTCGATTGTATTACAATAGGCTTATTTTAATCATCGGGGAAAAAATTAAAACTAATTCTTTAATATATTACATAGTGATAAGATTAAATTAAACCCAACATAATTTTTTAGAAATTATTGAAATTCACGGGATTTTTTAATATGTCTTAACCCCGATACTTCAACCTTGTTTATTACGAAGCCGGGCCGGGTTTTTGGGCCAATCAGAACCGTTCCTCAGTTTTATCTGCATTTTCTCTTGAGAATTATAGCCGAGGCTTAACTCTCTTCATTCAACACCGCCATATTTAAATTAATTACCGATGTGGTAAAACTTTATTTTAAGGTTCTAACGTCATGGATACGAACATAAATCTGCCTACTGTGGCCGAAAGGCTTAAAGATCTCGAACCTTCGAAAGAAGTGCTTGATTTCTATCGAAACAGGCTTTCACTTTTCGAAAAAGAAGATTCGAAAATCGTTGCCAGGCTTTCGGAGTTCAAACATACGTGTAGTAATGTGGTAAGATAATTAAATTTAATCTATTTCTTAATTTATAAGTCATCTCTTTTAACTTAATTTGTTAAGCCTAATTCGTGCAGTATCTAACCCTAATTAGGATGTCTTATAGATAAATACCTTTAATTAATAACTATAGTTCTGATTCTACCAGTGACTAAAAGTTTGCCTCAGTTTAGGGTAGATAGAAATTAAAAATAACAACATTGCGCAAAAGGCGACAATGAATAAACAAGCTAATTAACTATAATTATGTAAAAGTAGCAATATTTAGGGGTAAAAATCTCCAATATATTAAAATTTTTGGAAAAGGGTGAAATTTATTTAGTTGTTAAAACTTGATAATAACAAAAACGGGTGCACATTTAGTCTGATTCTTGAATGCTGATACAATTTATTAAATCATAATCATAAATTCTGTTAATTGACGTAATTTGTGAAGCCTAATTTTCTGACTAATAAGGCCTAATTAGCATTACACACTTAGAATATCTCTCAGATAAAAAATCATATCAGGGTTCATACAAACCTGGAAAACAGGGAAAACCTGGAAAAATCAGGGAAATAAATAGTTGACAAAAACCCCAGGGAAAACTCAGGGAAATTTAGAATTTTTAGTAAAATTCAGGGAAATCAGGGAAATTTGCGTCGAACAGGGGCCGAGTAATTAAGCAAAATGTTCATAAACATTAATTTCCCTCCATAGGATTAACATTACCCTATACTTTGGAGGCTCATAACTCTGGTTCTATTAGAGATAGGGGGATGTCCTTTTAGTATGTTATAGTCCTATTTATCCCCCATCTAACCATACTAAAAACGTACGGCTACGACAAACAGGAGCCGAGTAATTAAGCAAAATGTTCATAAACATACCCTCCATAGGATTAACATTACACTAAAGTTTGGGGGCTCATAACTCTGGTTCTACTAGAGATGGGGGGATGTCCTTTGAGTATGTTATAGTCCTATTTATCCCCCATCCAACCATACTAAAAACGTACGGCTACGACAAACAGGGGCCAAGTAATTAAGCAAAACGTAAAGAAACATTCCCCTCCGTAGGATTAACATTACCCTATACTTTGGAGGCTCATAACTCTGGTTATATTAGAGAAACGGGGATGTCCTTTGATTATGTAATAGTCCTATTTGTCCCTCCTCCTTCGTTAACATTTGCTCCATATACGGTAAAACTCAGGGAAATATATGGGGAAAAACCTGGAATTCTCAGGGAAATTTGTTTTCCAAAAGTTGTATGAACCCTGCATATATCTAATCTAATCTTGTAGCTATTATATGCTTTAGTTTTTAATTAAAATGTAATTAGGGTTAATTTTCATCACTTAAACTGCTATTTACATAGTATGAACTGGAGAAAGATCTGATGGAACGAGAGGAAGAGAATGCCGCTCTTCGTCAATCACTTAGTGATTTGCAAGCTCGTTTATTCGAAGAACGCGAACTAATTCTGAGGCTGTACGCTGAAAATGATAGGCTAAAGATTAGAGAACTCGAAGATCGTAAAAAAATCCAGCGACTTATTCATTATTGCGAGGAAAGTGAGCCTTCTTTCGATGTTGAGGAAGTACTGAAGAATTTTTCTGAAAATGTTGGCACTACTGGTAAAAATCAGCCTAAATTTAGACCAAAATCAAATGCAACGTCAGTTGCTAGGCAACAACAAGTTTTCAGTAAGAAATAATTTTTTTTTATTAAATCTTTGGTATTTGGTAAGCCTTGGTACTGTTGCTTGTGAAGTTGTCATGTAATTTATGTTCGTTTAGGCCTATCTTATTGGTTTTAGTCTCCTATTGAATGATCATGTGACCACCGAAGTGTTAAATAATTAACCCCTCTCCTTAATCAATCTGATGCTGATAAATCTGGGTTTTTGCTTTTTATATTCTTAACTCTGAAGCAGACTACGCAACCAGATTTGTCAGTTTAAAAATTGAAAAATGGCGCATTAAGCCTTGGCACACGCATCGCCAATAAAGCTATCTCAGTTGTGACGTCAGTGCCTAGGTAAAACGTTAGGGGCTTAGCTTTGGTAGTGGGCGGCCATGTTTGGTACCGCTTTGGTTCTATGCGCAAATGACATGGGTGACGTCACACTAAGCCTTCTGAGACAGCTCTATAGACTAGAGCTATCTCATTTCACTTCAGTGCCTAGGTAAAACGTTAATGGCTTAGCTTTGGCAGTGGGCGGCCATGTTTGGTACCACTTTGGTTCTATGGGCAAATAGCATGGGCGCTTCACATTAAGGCTTCTGAGAGACTAAGATGGCGGATTGCTAACTCCTTTATCCTTACCTCTGTTTGTTAGAATTCAATCAATCCCGTAGGGGTGAGAGGTTCGGTTTAGCAGACGCCACTGAACCAATCGCTGCGCGCTCTCCCTTGTATTTTGAAAGGGGGACTGGGACTATGGCGCGCGAATATTTAGGCAATGCATCTTATACCTTCTCCCTAATAAACTAGATATCGCTTCTTGCTTGAACCAAACAACAACAATAATGAAATAAACGCATAAATTAAATTAGGGTTAATTTAATTTCTTTTAATCGAAAGTTTAATTAAATCTACACGCAATTTACTTTCAGTCAAACAGCAACAACTGCTTAAACAAACTAAGCCTAAATCAGTCGAAGACTTTGACAATACTCACTTATTTAAGCTTAAAATTGAGGGTTTAAAATCTGAACTTGAAGAACAAACTAAATACGTTAAAGAACATATCGCTGATTTAACCGAAGACCTTTCGGTGACGAGATCCGAGGCCGAAGGTCAACGCAAAAAGGATAGCAAAAAAATCGCCTCTTTAAATGAGAAGTTGAAAATTTCCCAAGATCTCTTGTCAAAGATGACGGAAGACTCGTTACAACAGATAAGGAAGCACCAAGCCGAAGAACAGAGTTGGTTCGCTCAACGAGATGAAATGGCCATGCATATTAGGACCTTGAGGAGAATGGTGGCTAAGGAGAAGGCTCAAATGACCGCTCAAGCCGCTAGCCTTGGTTTTACTAACAGGGAGGGCAGTACTGTTCACGGTATGAGCAAGGCGTCGAGTCTCGTCAGTCTGGTACCACCCGGATTTCGACAACCTCAGTCTTCGTTGTCGTTGTCGTCGAACGCGCTTCATACTTTGCCCAACATGAAACCCGTTTCACAGGCGCCTCAAATCACAAATGCCAGAGCGGAAATACAGGTAATATCATATGATAAGTTGTGGGTTCAAGTATAAAGGGTGTTGTACCAAAATGGGAGGATGGTGGGAGGTTAAAGTTCAGTGGCAGGGTAAGTACCTAACCTACAAACATGGAAATGTTAGGGAAATAAATTGTTGACTAAAAATTCAGGGAAGATTCGATTTAATTAATAACTTTTAGTAAAATTCTGAGAAATTTCTGAGGTTTGAGTAAGTTTTTACTGAAGAGTGTTGGCAGTGTTGCTGTAACTAAAAATAACCAATCCTGTAGTTACTGCTTAAAAAACCACTCTCGCAGTTAATAGGTGGTCTTGTACCTGAAAATATATGGGGAAAAAACCCTGGAAGGGTCAGGGAAATCGGTTTTCTAAAAGTTGTATCAGGGATAGATTTAGTTTTAAAAGTAGGAATGGAGAACGGTTAGTATTTACTTCAGTCCGACTCATAGCCCAGTGTGGAGCCCCTCCCTCCATCACGTAACGAAAAGTTTAAATCATATCTTATTGGCTCACTTAAACTACGTTTTGATGACGTTGCTGGCGGGACGGCGAAAAATACGTAGTTTCATTTTTACCTCTGTCGATATGACCCGCCTCTTCTTTCATACCCCCCTCCGTCCCGTGGAAGGGGGTCCGGTACTATGACGCGCGCCCAGATTACTCTGTTCTCCATTCTTACTTCTAAAATTAAATCTATCCCTGGTTGTATGAACCCTGAGTGGGAACTTCTATGGGCATTTTTGAGTTGAGAATGATCGTTGCCCATGAAATGTTCTGGGATCGCCTCTTAAATTTGTTTCAAATTCCAGTTACTGTAAGTCACTTATGTGAAAATTAGTTAATATAATTTGTCACTTTTTCTGGATTCTTTCTTTATTTTGATCTCTTTCATCTTCTCGACCATAATGTTAATATATTTTAATAATCGAGCTGGATGACGTTTGAAACGCAGTCACAGTGTTAGTTAGATAACCTTTGACCTAAAATCGAAGTGTTTTCATGTTCGTAGATGTTGCATCGTAATCTAGAAAAGAGCAAAAAATTGTGCGAAACATACAGGAGTCAATGTGTGAAGTTGGAAGAAGAGTTGGCGTTGTTACGTGAACAAAAGGATGCTGGGAAACATTTGATGGATGTAAGTAAAGTTTATTTACTTCTTTTTTGGAATTAGCTAAGCTTTTACTTGTGCTGGAAACTGGGAAAAGGTTTCTTAATTATATGCCTATATTTTCCTTAGAAACTAATATTTTTGCAACTTTAAAATTAAATTAAATTCGGATTAATTAGAAGTTAATCATTAAGGTGTTAGAATGGTACGTTCTTAACAATAAACTTAGGGTATCGTCTCCATAATTTTTGGCGCACTTAACACCAATGTTATTAATTAATAAGGTTTTAAATATCGAATTGATTTATTTTAATAAGGAACGTAATGAGAAACTCGCGAATCAAGTGAAATCATTCAGTACTCAATTCAAGCAATTGGAGAAACGTCACAAATTCGAAATTGAGGGATTCAAGAGTGACATTAAACTTCTGAAGACTCATTTGGACAAAGTTGAAAAGTCCCTTGCAAAGGTAATGAGACCTTTTTTAATCCTTTGTAAAACTTACATTGCGTTGCCAGCACTTTGCTACAAAACCGAGTGTAGTAGGCCTACTTCAAGTCTCGCTTGTCGTTCTCGAACTATAGTTATCTCGAGCTGTAAGTCTTCAGTATTGCGAAGTATAGGTAGCGTCATACCAGGGATAGATTTAATTTTAGAAGTAGGAATGGAGAACAAAGTAATGTCTGCGCGCATGGTCAAAATCCCGGACGGACCCCCTTCCACGGGACGGGACGGGGGGGGGGTATGAAAGAAGAGGCGGGAGGGTCATAGCGACAGAGGTTAAAAGGAATTACGTATTTTCGCCGTCCCCGTCAGCAACGTCATCAAAACGTATAGTTTAAGTGAGCCAATAAGATAATTTAAACTTTTCGTTACGTGTTGGAGGGAGGGGCTCTATACTGGGTGGTCTATGAGTCGGACTGAAGTAAATTCTAACCGTTCTCCATTCTTACTTCTAAAATTAAATCTATCCCCCGTCATACTTATCATGTATCAAATCACGTATAAACTTATGATTGTACAAACTTGCACTTGCAAATTCGCTATGGGTCCTGATTATTACTTTTTGTGTGGTTAATTAGGCTGCGACTCAGTTAGGTCACTCGCAAATTGATTCTGAGGCCTTGGAGACCATTCATAAAACTACGACCAAGTCTAAGTATCTTCACGATAACTTGAGAAGCATGAAAGCTCAAATCGCGCAATTGGAACGAGACTTGCGTCTAGTTTAATATCATTTGTAATCGGACCATTCAAAATCAATTTTCTTAACGATTTTCCTAAAATGAAGTATTAAGTTTGTATCTGTTTTTTTTTTTTTTTAGTATTATTACGAAAATTGTATTTTCCTACAAATGAGAACCTTTTTTTAATAAATTCTTGACTGTTGAATTTCATAGTTTTTTACTTAATTTAGACCTATTTAGGCCTATTTTTGCAATGGCGCAAAAAGTTTAAAATATGGGGCTTTTAATTGGCCATAGATGGCTTTGAAATTAAATGGTAGTTATTTAATTTCTAGTTGTATTAAATCCCTGACTATTTAGTCGGGGATAAATGAGGTAAGATGGATGACGGGCGACCTGAGGCACCGTAACTCTCACAGTGTACCTTGCGCACGCTCCTACCAGGCTAGGAAATAAGACAGGTTTACAGGTCAAAAACCAGTTTATTAATAGCTTGGACCACTTTTTTTATTCAGAACGTGAGGGTCACTGGTCCCAATGACTAGTTTATTAATTCCTACTTTTATTAAAAATTGATATGGGGACCTCTTTAATTATTTTCATTTCAACATAAATTTCGACTCCATGAGTCCAGTTGTGTATACAACCCTAAGCCGAGAGAGATTTTTTTAGAAGAGAGAAGGACCACAAGTCCTGGGACCAGTAGCAAAATAAATAGGGGAAGGGTCAATGGTCCCGGGACCAGTTTCATATTTAAGACATCAGGGGTCACTGGTCCGGAGGACTAGTTCAGAAATAAACCTTATTTCCAAGCCTGGCTCCTACCCTTCGGTAGAGATTGTTAAGTGCTGCCCCGTAGCGGCATACCTTTGCATTGGCGGGAAATTTTAAATATAGTGCCTTTAATTGCCTAAAGATTCAGTTATTATCAACTTCTGGTTATATGTTAGCTTGGAAAACAAATTTCAACATAGTCCTGGAAACCGTTCGTTTATTAATCTCCAGTTTTATTATTTATTTCAAAACTCTTGAATTGTATCTTTTAAGACCTACTTTTAAAATGGCGGGAAATTTTCAAAATATGAGCGGTTTAATTGCCGATAGGCGGCGCGAGACTATAGAAGTTGTTAAAACTTGTGTATCTCCGTACTTTTTGATTTACACATGGGAAAATGTTACGGTTTGCCATCGTGTGCCAATTAAGATATAATATTATCAGTTATAAGCTAGAAACACTTCATCCGATAAACAAAGCTAAGATTACAATCTGCTAATTTCTCAACTCAACGCTCGATTATAAGAAGCTATTAAACTTTCCAAAATGCTTATCAACGGAAATAATATTTGTAAAGCCAGGCAATTAGGCTTAGGAAAGTTTCACTAATTATATCCCGACTACATAAGGTTATGTTGCGTAAGTATAAAACTTCGTATAGCTAGTTCCGGATGAGGTTTATTTTAAACAAACTCCACTCGTTGCCTACGTTAACGTAGGCAACGCTCCACTAGATGCACCCCTTGTCAAGGGCGACAGACGAAGAGAAAATAGTTTGGGGGAATTGTATTCATCCGCGACTTCCCGCCAAAACGCGACTCTTAGAAGGCGCGAAAAAAAATTATCCCTACGCCTCGCGAAACCCCCTTTGATTCATACTTTCCTCTATTCGCTTCTGCCCATCAACCGCTAATTTCTACCGAAAATTCCATATTTTTATAATAAAGATGGCGTTACTTACCTTCCGTAGAAAACAAACACCCCCTAAACTATTCCCTTTACACCCCCTTTAAACTTAGTTTACACACCCTTCAAAATAATTAATTTAATAACCACGTGACGTGTCTTCTCTATAATCTTCGTCTAAACCAGTCGAATTTATCGATCTATTCTTATAACAATCACTAGACCATAAAATCAACTAAGGTCGTGATTGGAAAAATCAAATAGAGCGTGGCGTATCCTATAAATCCTTGTACTAACTAGGCCTACCTAGATGGCGCCATGAACTCAACCCCTACCCTAAACACATGTTCCCAAAGTCTCTATGTATCTCTAGCGAAAAATCGAACAACCTACGGAGAGAGAACGTAACGCAGCCAACACCTAAAATGATCTAAACAGCGCTGCGTAAACCTTACAGTAAAGCGCGAAATGGCGGAGTGTGCTGCTACGCGTTGTTGTTCGGCTTTTGGGTAATGCTCGTTAGTTTAAAACCATCTATATATTATAATAAATAAATAATTAATTAATAAAAGTGCTTTAAATATAAATAAATAAATAAATATATTTATAAATCAAATGAATCCTATATTAAGTTAGCCCAGTAAATATTTAACTATTTTAATTTTTTTTGTAATTTATCGGCACATAGATTTAGTCGTAATTTAATTTATTAAAAATAATTAATTAGCGCTCACACCTATTAAACTGTAATTATGAAGATTAATTACGCCTTATGGATGCCCGTAACATTATGGCTATTTTGCTGGAAATTACAGCCATGTTATATGGATAAATACCCAGCTTGTAAACCAGTAAGTTCCGTTTTTTAGACTTTAATTATTACAGTACGTGTTTTTATTTTTGCGTTTGTGTTTTTATACTTCTACCTGTCTGGTTTTCTTTTTATCTTAATCCGTAGCGTGGTATTGTTTTAATCTAAATTTATGGGCCACAGCTATAGTGGGTCTTTGTTAATCTTTTAACCGACTAATCCGCCAACTAGACCCCCCTGTTTGACGAAATTATTGATTATTTAGACTCCCTTACGTTAATAATACTGCTATAATAAAAAATACGGGTAGGTCCTACTGTTCGGGTGTGATTTTTAGCACTGTGACGTAATACGCACTTGTCTTGTTCCCGGCCTGGTTTGGTATAGTCTCATTTGCATATTGAATTGAAAACGTGGCGAAATGAAATATTAGGTGTTTTTTAGTTAGGTGTTAGGTCAATTTTTTGGTGAGTGGTTTATGTGTTTAGTTTTTGTTAATTATATTTAGTTTTTCAATGATGGAGGGTAACTTCTATGAGTGTTGCCAGTTTGTTATTGCGGTGTTAGAAAAACGGGATTGTAGTTCAGTTTGAATCGGTTCTAGACTCTAAACTCTCAGCATGGCACTGAAGTTAAAGTTAACTTAGAGGTATATTGTTTAAATTTAAATTATGGTACAGTCGTAATTCTCAGATTGGTCATTCATTATCCCTTTAAAGGGAGGATGAAGTGCTTTTTTTATCTATTTGTTCTTCTACTAATTTAAGGGAATATCTGCATTGTGAAATATACGAGGGGCTAATCACTCTTATGTATCCTGTACTGTACACCTAATACGTTTTTACACTGTTAAGGGCAGGGCTTTTAAAGATTACTTGTAAACCCGTTTTTGGTTATGTCAAGGGTGCCGTATTTTACACGAAATACACTGAGTGAGTGGCCCCTCGGAAATATGAAAAAAGGGTCACCGTTTAAGAGTTATGATTATAGAGTTTTACGCATGATCCCTTAATTAAATTAGATTATAAATCATTGTCTTTCAGATTTTTACCTAATTAAATATAAGGGGTCATCCATAAAACACTCCAGTCATAGTTTTAAAAACTGTGCCCCTTGTGGCAAAATGGTGATAGAAGTATAGAACATTTTCTCCTCAAAATTGATTGATTTCCCATAGAACCATCCCACCCACTGTACTTTGATCATACCATCCTTTTTGAAACACCATGTATATGGTTCTTGATTGTTTTAGAAATATTGAACATATTTTTAGATAAAAACGGAAATAAGCCCTTTTTACATATGAAAAAAAAAAAATAAAAAAATAAACACCATTTTCATGGAAGATAAAATTTTATAGAGAAATTGGTTTCCGTATACATGCACTAAAACCAAATGGTGTTTCGTTATTGAAGTTCTGTTAGTCTAGTTTGTGTAGGTGAATACTACACTATTTCAAAGCTGTTTTATGAAAACACGTACCACGTTCTGTTAGATTGATTCTACCAGGAATGCATACAGCCAATAGGAATCATTGTGTTCCCATAATGCGGGGTTTGTGGGTATACCGGGCTTGAGAAATTACTTTCCCCTCTGCATGAGGTCTTTCTAACTGTGATTTCATTGGTTGGTAGCAACGCCGGATCCTAAGCGCGCCCAAGGTGTAGCCCGTCCATAGAGGATATACAGTAGAGGAGTGGATACTTTAGCCTTTGCAAATACATAAATTTTTACTATTAATTTCTGATTTTTTTCCATTGTACAAGACGTAGTATTGGTTGAAAAATGTCGTCTGCCATACTGTATTATCCTCTATGTAGGCGGGGAGTGATATTTAGATTACTAAAGGTAACCACGTGTCTACCAACTAACCGAGGGCCGGAAGTAGCTAAATAAAATTTGACTTAGGCCCTTGTAAATCATAATCATACTTCGTAAAAGTCGAAAAATAAATTCCCAAAATTTATCCAGAACTAAATAGACTGAATACAGCTGTCTACCCCTCTATTGTTTATCCTCTATGGTGCAACGTACAGCGAGATATATTATACGCTAGGGAAAATTCGTCATACATAGGTCTTCCTACAAAAAATGCGTTGAGTGAAAATGACTGCACAATGATTCCGGTTAGTTTTATCATAAGTTTATAAGATATGTTCCATAAGTGTGTCACTCGTTAATGAGAGTTTGTCATGAAGTGACGTAGGCGAAACGTCATAGATTCTCGTAAAGCGACGCCTGGTGAGGCGCTGTCAAGGGCTTAGTACAGACTAAAGAGGAGGATGGACTGCAAAACCGAGTGTAGTCAATTCTCACGTCGTTCTTGAACTAGCTCTCATTAAGCCACTAGCATTACGAAGTATAGGTAGTGACATACTTATGGAACATATCTTATAAACTTATGGTTTTATGTATTCCTGGGTTCTACGGAATCCATTCTATTGGGGTTATTTTTTCACAAAATTTTGAGCGAAAAAACTCGCTTAGTTTGACATTTTTGTCATGGTATTTTTAGGGGAGGGGGGGGGGTACTCTCTTGTCCCTGGAAAAGCACTTTCACTGCGGTTTTTTGATGTTTTTCAACGAATGTAATCCGTAGGGGTGTATACTGTAGTTAGGTTGACGTGGGTTTAAGTTTTATATAAGGTTTTATGCAATTTCTACGACATTTTATCTAAAAACGATACCGGTGGTGTTTTTCTAAAGCTTGTAAAACAGTTTTTCCTGAATTGACATTGCAAGGATATATTCAGTGGAGTGCTTTTATTTGTAGACATATAGTTCAGGGTTCATACGAACATGGTAAACAAGTAATTGAAATTAATTTAACAGTAATAGAGTCTGGGAAATAATTCTAAATCCTAATGCTCCATTTTCCCACTTTAATGCACAAATAGACACCTTTCAAATTTTTTTTATTTAAATTAACAGTTGTTATTGGGCTCAAATACTTAATATTCATTAAATCAATGAGCTAGGTTTTTGGAATTAAGATCCTTTTATAGTTAATTAACATAAGGAAAATAGGTTAACCCAAAAATTATTGCTAAAACCCCATTGTTCAAACACTAATGCACTATTTCTTACCAAGAAGTGATATCTAGTTTATAAGGGAGAAGATACAAGATGCCTAAGTATTCGCGCGCCATAGTCCCAGTCCCCCTTTCAAAATACAAGGGGGGACGTAAAAGGAGGCCGGGCTATTTCGCAGCCTCTCCTCAGTCGGAAAATATGACTGTAATTTTCGTCATTCGCGTCGCACTGACGTGAGTTTTCAAGAACCAATGAGATGTTGGTTGTAATTTAGAGGCAGGGATTAACTCCGGACCTACTATACGTTTGGGCTGGAGATAAAGCTGGAAATGTGCCCCGAATTAAACCTTCTCCCAAATAAACTAGATATCACTTCTTGTTCTTACCAAACACTTTGAAATATTTAACACATCGAAGTTCTTCTTAGATTTAAGAAATTCTCAGTAATCTAGGTTAATCCTTTAGGTTAGAAGATACACAGAAACTTTAATCCCCAACCATTCTCTTGCATTTATACACAAATTCTTGGTAAATTTCGTTAAGCCTAACTTGTATAAAAATCCCCCTAAACTCATAAATCCTTGAGAGAGAAAAAGGTTAATGTGTAATGTAGCCTGCTGTAACAAATTAAGGCCACTCTATTCAGCCTTAATTTAGTTTCTTTTTTCCTTAAAACGAATAAGGAAACTTAGGAAAGGAAACTGAGGTCTAGGAAATATATCCTTGAGTTTCCGGAGGTATCATTGGCTGTGTAGAGTGTATGTTACGTCACTATACTTCTTCCGTTTTCTATTGGTTAAACCGGAAACGATGTAGGGGTAGTTTTAACTGCTTTTCGCTTGTCTATAAACAACATCGTTTTACCAAAAATTTAAAGGGGACAAACTTTAAATTAGTTCGTATATTTTTTTATGAAAAGGCTTAGCGAAGTGACAATTTTATGTAAAATAAGTTAGGCTTAACAATAGGGTTGTAATAAAGTTCATATTTTACAAGAAAGAGTTTGAAATTACCTGTATGATATGAAAAGAAGTAGATTAGTGGAAAATTTTCATTACTTGTTTCTTGTTGTTAGAAGTTTTTCTTTGTTAATTTTGGCACCAAATTTTATCACATAATAAAATTGTGATATTTTTAATAGCTTATTATTATCAAGAAGTGATATCTAGTTTATCAGGGAGAAGGTATAAGATGCCTAAGAATTCGCGCGCCATAGTCCCAGTCCCCCTTTCAAAATACAAGGGGGGACGTAAAAGAAGGCCGGGACTATTTTGCCTCTCCTCAGTCGGAAAATATGACTGTAATTTTCGTCATTCGCATCGCCGCGCTGACGTGAGTTTTCAAGAACCAATGAGATGCTGGTTGTAATTTAGAGGCGGGGATTAACTCCGGACCTACTATACGTTTGGACTGGAGATAAAGCTAGACATTTGGCGAATTTATACCTTCTCCCTAATAAACTGGATATCACTTGTTGTTATTATATTAGGCATTATTTTTAAAACTAGGCTGTAATTTTGCGTTAAATATACGTATTATTTTACAGCAAATGAAGGGGTGATGACTTTATAAACAAATGACCGTTATATAAATTTAAATTATATCTCATACACAATGTGTATGTGTGAAGCCTTATCCGCTTTTGGTAACACTAGGGAAATTGAGTTTAATTTTTCGTAGTGGTTTGTTTCAGTTCGCTTCAAAGTTGGGACAGAGGTGAACCCCTATCCATGAAGCCTATTAAGAGCGTCCTATTCTATTCTTGACCCGTAACCTTTATGGATAACCCCCAATTTGTTATCATTTACTTTTGAATCTGAAAGTTGTGAAATAGTTTATTTTCTAAAAAAAAATAAATAAATGAAAAGGTAACAACAGAGAGCCATTTACGATGAAGAAATAGTAGGCCTATATTACGGTTCATTTAGTAAAGCGTTTCGAAGATTGACTAGCAACGTCTGGAAGTAAAATCGTGCGAAGTTCAATTTTAAAACTAGGCTTAACGTTTTTGGTTGGTCAATATTCATTTTGTACCTGTTAATGAATGAACACTTTGTGTTTATCTATTTCTGTCAACATAGAATAAGTCCAGGTATCTTTTGCGATTACACGAAGCTTTTCAACTTTACGCGTTAGGCTTAGCAAAGGAGCACTCTATTTTGATTTCAACGTAGGTAGTAGTTAGGGCCATAGAAACATTACCTGAAATATATAACCCTCAATTTACCGGTATAGGACCTTCCAAGGGAATATTCACCCATTTGTTTCTGTGTTTGTTGAGTATAGCTTTGATATTAGTGCCGTTAAGGTAGTGTCTACCCTCTCGGTGTGTTCTCAGGAAGTAAAGAAGGCTTAGAAAAAACTAGTTCCCCTATTTCTTTGAAGGAGAAAAACCTACACAAAACTTCATCAAAAATGGATTGGCTACTTTGGTACTACGTCGTTTTATTTCTAGTAGATTCGTGGAAATAGAAGTTCACAGATTTGAAGTGAAGCCTTGGGAACTTTCAGACACCCCTTTTAAAGGTTTAAGGCAGTTGGGAATTCGAAATTTTGTTCGAAAGGTCTGGAAAATGTTGGGGAATACTAAATTTTGTTCAAAAGGTCAGGGAAATGTTGGGGATTGCAAAGTCTAGTTCAAAAGGTCAGGAAAAACGTTGGGGAATACGAAGTTTAGTTCAAAAGGTCAGGGAAGCGTTGGGGAATACGAAGTCTAGTTCAAAAGGTCGGAGAAATGTTGGGTCAATACGAAACTTAGTTCAAAAGGTCGGGAAAAATGTTGGGGAATAAGAGGACTAGTTCAAAAGATTGGGGAATACGAAGTCTAGCTCAAAAGGTCAAGGAAACGTCGGGGAAGGCTAAGTCTAGTTCAAAAGGTCAGGGAAGCGTTGGGGAATACGAAGTCCAGTTCAAAAGGTCAGAGATATGTTGGGTCAATACGAAACTTAGTTGCAAAGGTCAGGGAAATGTTGGGAATACTAAATTTTGTTCCAAAGGTCTGTAAAATGTTGTTGAGTACGAAATTTTGTTCAAAAGGTCAGGGAAACGTTCTGAATACAAATATAATTGAAAGGGTCAGGGAATCGTTGAGAAAATTTCGTTCAAAATATTAGGGAAAAATTTACAAACGCTGTTGACCCCGAAAGGTCAAGGAAATGTTAGCGTTCAAAAGTTCATAGAAATCAATAAGCTCCATTTTGAAAATTGATTCAAACTTTTTGATAAAACAGATTTCGAAATAGACTCTTTTGAAATGGGTATCGTTTGCTTGATATAAGGGGTTAAGCATGTGGTACCCAAAGACATTAGATAGTGCTTCAACGTTACCAGTCCACTACCAAATTTGGATGGTCCGTATTATTTGAAGCTATCCATATCTTAATTAAATACGTCTTTGTTGACAAACATACTTATGAATTTTCCATCTTACGACAGCAAAAAGGTTCAAAAATCAGTGAAACTTGTTGAGTTAGAAATAAGTTACATTCACATATTTGTTCTGAGTGTCAGATCAGATTCACCTCAAATTATTAACTTCTATTACACCTCTTGTTCTGTTCTCCTTCAGACAAAGAGGAGCTAGAGCAAAACCTCCTGGTTTATCTCTTACTACTTCCAGCCCCCAAAGACAACCCCCGCCTTGTATTTGTACCGCTACATTGTTTATTGCCTTTTATGACATTGATTTGTTGGGTTTAATTGTTTTTTGTTTCGTACGTTCGTGGCATGGCTTCTCTCTCCCAGTTCCGGAAGAAGTTCAGTAAATAGTGGTAGTTTAGTTTACCCCTACCAACTGAGCTTGCAACTCCAAAAATCTTAATTTCCGGTGGTATGGGAACGGGACTAGCGTAAAAAATTGGCGCGGTATAATAATGGCGCGAAATGTAGCCGAGTACTGTTGAAAGGAAAGGGTATAAAAACTGAACACTTACTTGCTGCTGACTAATACAAAATGGGCACTAGGTGTCACGTGGTTAGTCGAAACAGATGCGTTGGTAGTTAGGAAGAACACGGTTTTTATATGCAGGGTGTTGCAAGGGTAATTATAGGACCGATGTTACTAACAGACAGAATTAATATCATTTTAAAATATAGTATTTAAACTTAAATCCTCTTACATGACCAAATTGCACTGACTACTTTTGTGCCCCGACTTAAAGGCCGACTTCCAGCGAAAAGGGTTCTAGCGAACTGAAAACCGAGCATTGAGACTAACAATGAAGCGACCGTGCCGATTTTCGAAGCCCCGCTGGGTCAAAAGTTGGAAGGGTTCTCGCTAACTGAAAGCCGTGCAATGTGGTTCTAGCGAACTGAAGATGAACAAATGAAATCCTTTTAAATTAATTTCCTCTCGAATTTTTCCTTTCCCCTGAAGGAAATTCTCTATTGCGTATCTTCATTTCGCTAGAATCACATTACATGGCTTTCTGTTAGTTAGAACCCTTCCATCTTTTAGCCCAGCGGGGATTCGAAAATCAGCACGGTCGCTCCATTGTTAGTCTCGATGCTCGGTTTTCAGGTCGCTAGAACTCTTTTCGATGGAAGTCGGCCTTAAATTGCTTTGTTAACGTAACTAGCGCCACTTGGTGTAAAAATGTGGCGGTAATTAGATGATTCACTGTAAGTTTGCCTTATTATTCCTACTCAGCACCACTGGAAGAGGGTCTGGAAACTACTCCCATAGAGACTGGGTAACTTATGAAGTCTTTATGGGAGTAGTTTCTAGACCCTCCGCTAGTGACGCTGAATAGGAATAAGGCAAATTTCGGTATTTGTATTCCCTTTAAATGCATTTAATTAACTTTACTGTGTCGTAATTATTCATTTACGACTTCTGCTACAAAAAAGCAAGGGTTGTAGAGAAAGGACGATGTGTTTGAAAGAAGGGAATTGGCACAGTATACCGCAAAAATCCTGTTTGGAATTTTATCGACATAATTTATCTTTTAGATGTTGGGGAAGGGGTTAGGTAATTAATTAAACAAAGGGGGCCATCCCTGTACTGCAACTTGACATATCTATTCAAAACCCTGAACGACGCTGAAAATCGAAGGCCTTTCTTTATTACCAGGACGAAAGATCTAAAAGAAATATATAAAATACCGAAAAATCGATATCGCATTAAGCTGTTCGGAAACGGCCTAACTACTAACCCCATAATGCATAAGTATAGTTCTACCGTTTGGGCCCGGACTCCATGCGAGACAAAATTGAAGAGACAGTAGCGCCATCTTCTTTTAAGTTTCTCTTTCCAAAGCCAAACAGTGGCTGGTATACTTTGATTGTCTTTCCTTGGTCGAGTGGGTCATAGGTTAGGTTGGTTTCTTAGTAATTGGAGGAAAGAGGTGAACTGGATTCGAAATCTCCCTATATATAACTATAATATTCCATAAATATGACACTTTCTATATATTATAATTAATAAAAATTAATTACTTTCTATATACTTCGTAATGCTAGAGAGTTACTGAGAGCTAGTTCGAGGGAGAACTACAAGCGAGAATTGAAGTCCTACACTCGGTGGTTAATTTTGCAGGACTTCCATCTTCATATTTAGTCTGCATTACTAAGCCTTTGACAGCGCCTCACCAGGCGTCGTTTTACCTCGAATCAATGACCTACGTCACTTCATGACAAGCTCCAGTTTGTAACCAGTGACAAGGGCGGACGTATTGAGTTTTCATGATTTCCCCCAACGACTATTTTTCCCTAACTCCATGCTCCACCCTTTTATGAAGCATGGGTACTAGTACCAAACATCCTTTCGACCCATACTTATGTAGAATATGACAGGCTTATGACTCTACTGTATTCTATTCCAGCACCAAAATATAAAAATTTCTTATCCCTAAAAACCGATATTCATATTTTTTTTATTTTATTTTATTTTTTTAGGAAGATTTTCACTACGAATTCACGGAGTGTGACGAATTTGGCGGGAGATGGAGAGTTTCGGTGCCTAAGCCTAATACGTGCATACAAGGAGCACCAAATCCCCCTGAAAGAGCCAATTGCAGTAAGGAATACTTTTTCTTTGATATATTGAGTCTGCCTTTAAATTCCAGACTGACTAGAGTTACTTAGCATCTTGGTAAGAACAAGTATATAGCACCATCAGTAATTTATTAATTTAAAAGGAAACATAACATTACACCTTAATTAAAAGAACGACCTTTTTCTAAATATAAAAATAATTAAATATTAAAATTAAAATAAATGATCTCTTATTGCAAAATAATTAGATTAGCATTTAATTAGTCTTAAAAAACCAAGGGCTACTGTGCTGCCATTTTAAGAGGCGTCTGGTAGCCAGAACTCGCACGGGATTGTTTCAACCAATCCCGTAGGGGTAAGGGGTTCTGGCTAGCAGACACCACTAAACCAATGGCGGATGGCGAGGCAGTAGTCCTTGATTATTTTTAAGACTAATTAAATGCTAATTATTTTGTAATAAGAGTTCATTTATTTTAATTTTAATATTTAATTCCTTTTATATTTAGAAAAAGGCCGTCATTTTAAGGCATAATGTGTAGAACCGGTATCTTTTCCTTTAAACAGCACCAGATGGCCCCACCTATCCACTCCACGGTTCTCAGTTCGCCTAGGCTAAAACCCCTCTTTGTTGGATCTCGGCCTTTAAGGTTTTAAATTAAGTTTTAGGTTTAAAAAATACGAAAATACACTGAGAAAAAATGTTAGTAATATACAGGGTTAATAGCTATGATAATATAAGGGTAATTTATAGCGTAATTTAGTAAATTACTAACACCTCTCTCTTTACTAGATGCTAAGCAACTAGACGAGTGTTTCTAAAACTTCATAAATAATGCATGATTTTTATACACTTTAAAACTTCGTAGCGACCGCACCAATGTCTGATATGTAAATTAAGGGTGTTAAAAGTGATTATGCTAATTTTGAAAGTTTGAAATGGATAATGTCAGACCCTTCGTTATAATTTTCAGACTTGGCTATGGGGGTACTTGGACTTAAAGGGATAGTAGAGCAAAATGCAGAAAATTCCAGTCGCGAGGTACAGATACTTTCCAAGCAGAAGATTAAACGGCAGTAGTGACGTCATCACCCAATAAAATTGCTTATTATATTTTCTATTTAAAAAACTATTATTTATCCGAATGAAATCATTATCGACCCATTATGAACCGATATTTAACGATTATCGAACGATATTTACCGATTATCCTCCGATTATCCACCGATAATTACCGATTATCAAGAGATATTTACGATTATCGACCGATACTTACCAATTATCGACAGATGCTTACCGATTATCGACAGTTATATAACGTTTATCGCCAAATATTTACAAATTATCGACAGATACTTACCGATTATACACAGATCTTTACCGATTTTCGACAGCTATTTACCGATTTTCGACAGATATTTACCGATTTTCGACAGATATTTACCGATTTTCGACAGATATTTACCGATTATCGACAGATATTTACCGATTTTCGACAGATATTTACCGATTATCGACAGATATTTACCGATTATCGACAGATATTTACTGATTTTCGACCGATATTTACCGATTTTCGACCGATATTTACCGATTATCGACCGATTTTTGCCGATTATTAACCTAAATTAACCTCTAGCCGAGTAATCGTTAAATTAATTTCGAATCGATACATCGGTTTGTGTCCATTACTAATCAAACTCTTTTAAACTATACCGAAAACATTATTGTAGTCGAAAGAAAACCTACTATTATCCCTTTGAAAAGTAAAATCTCTTTTCTAAAACTAGGTATCTTTTCCTTTTTCTTTTGGCAGCAACTTCGTGCGAACCGGGGACATTTTTAGACAAAGAAAACTCTCAATGTAAACCGTGCAAGCCGGGTACCTTCTCATTAGGAGGAGGTAAATTAATTGATGATTGGAAGCCCTTACCCGAAGGATTCAAAAGATCCTTTGAGTCGTTCGGAAGTAGCTTCAGGTTTCTCCAAAAATCAAACTTAGACGGACCAGTTAATTGCACGCAGTAAGTCATTTATTATTCCATACTCCATTTTATTAATTAATAAATAGATCGTATAGGGCTTTACTAAATTGGATGGTTAATATACAGGGTGGAAACCTTTGCGCCTCCCAAAACAGTCTATAGGCCTATTTCTCCAACCGTAGTAATTTATACAGGTGCTAGTAGATGAATTAAATGATAAGTCTCAGTATATTTTATAGACAGGACCACGACAAAGGTAGGGAGCTCCGTGGTCCTATAATTTCTATGAAATCCTATATTTTTGAACCTGACCTATATTATCCTATAATTTCATGAAAGGTCCTATATTTTTTAACCTGTCCTATATTATCCTATAATTTCTTGAAAGGTATTATAATATCCTATAATTTCTTGAAAAGTATTATAATATCCTGTTTTTTTTAACCTGTCCTATATTATCCTCGAAATTGCTTCAAAGGCTCGCTCAGGATTTTTTATATTTTAATTAAGTTCCTCTGAATTTTCAAATTAAAAAATCCAATTTGCTATTTATTTTTTCTATAGATTTTTCTACATAGTTTAATCCAAAATAGTAGTATATATGATCATCATTTTTATTCCTATATTTTCCTATAAAACCACATGATTGTTTTCTCCTATAAAATCGTATAATTCCGTCGGAAAAAAATTCCTATTTTTTCCTATAAGGAATTTAAATTTTTGTATGGGCTCCATGCAAAGGTACTCACCCTGTATGATCGATCTCTTTTAAAGAAATTAGTTAATCTTCCTACTACTTTAATTAATTAAATTAGTCCACCCAATTTCTTATTTTTATTTTTAATATTAGATATTCTTGGAAATCTTATAACGGTGATTATATTTCCTCGGAAGGCGGGCCTTGTTCCGTCACTCTAAGTTACTCGGTTAAATTAGTAAAAGATGGAAAATTAACATTTGAGTATCAAAGTTTGGATGATATGGTCTTATTCACATTTGAGGTGAATATATTGTATATTATTTTCTCTTAAACCAAGCGCGTATGGAAAGACTGCATTTAGGGGCAAACATCCCTGTGTATTTCTTACGAGCGCCTGTAGAAGTGTTTAACCCGCAACACACTTGTGTTCAAGGGAAAAACAACCTACAGGCTGCAGAGGCAAACTTACAGGCTGAGATTCAGCTTCGTTGTAGCTTTTTAATTGTTTTTAATTTAGATTTTAAATGATCGGTGTCAGAACGTTCGACAACCCGAGAGCTATAGATGGCCCGAAAGAACGGATGAAGGTGAATGGAGAACAATTACGGTTAGTTTGCATTTAATTTATTTTAATTAATTGTGTAGTCCGATGGTGTAATTAGTGGTGATCAAGAACTGAGAAAAATTACCAAGCGTAGGTTTTTTTCGAATGACATGAAATTGGTTAAATTCTAGAAATAATTTTGAGGTCAATTTTGTTATGAATAAATTACTTATTATTTTGTGGAAAAATTAAATATTTTTTGCTCAGATCCGAGTGGACCCATATGATAATAATTATATCACGTATATTAAATTAAAGTTTCATCAAGAAGTGATATCTAGTTTATTAGGGAGAAGGTATAAATTCGCCCCCACATTTCCAGCTTTATCTCCAGTCCAAACGTATAGTAGGTCCGGAGTTAATCCCCGCCGCCTCTAAATTACAACCAGCATCTCATTGGTTCTTGAAAACTCACGTCAGCGCGACGCGAATGACGAAAATTACGTATTTTCCGACTGAGGAGAGGCGAAATAGCCCGGCCTCTTTTTACGTCCCCCTTGTATTTTGAAAGGGGGACTGGGACTATGGCGCGCGAGTACTTAGGAATCTTATATCTTCTCCCTAATAAGCTAGATATCACTTCTTGGTTTCATCTAATATGGGGATTTCCCTAACCAGGAATACATACAGATAATAGGAATCATTGTGTAGCCCTAACCAGGAACCCATATACTCTCTGAGAACGTAAAGACATGGGGTGTATACATATGATCTTAGTTCATTTTGAGGTATTGTTTCAGGTTGATTTAAATCAAGGCCAAAATGTAGTGTATTGGAAAACAATAGGAATCGGTGGCGTTGGATATTTTGATCACGTTCCGAGACCAGTTAAAATTAGATCTGTTTCAGTTACAGGTAAATAAATAATTTAATATTTTTTTAATATGTTCTGGTTTTATCCAACAAATAAGCTTGTAAAATGACGTATACAGGGTGTTTGTGAAAAGTCCATCAATAATGAAAGGGCGTATTTATTGGGCCATTTTGAGTCGAAAATGTTCTATGACATTTTGCCGTCCGAGCCACGGTTTTCGAGTTATGATTTGAATATTTTAGGGATGACCCCTTCATTAAATTAGCGCTGTCTTTCAATTTCTTAATTAAATTTAAGGGGTCATCCGTAAATTACTCCAATCATAACTTGAAAACAGTGGCTCGGACGGAAAAATGTCATAGAACATTTTCGACTCAAAATGGCCCAATAAATACGCCCTTTCATTATTGATGGACCTTTCACAAACACCCTGTATTTTAACTTGGTGTTCAATTAATTTCCACGTTATTCTTAATCATCCTTGTATCCATATTTTCACTCCAAATTTTCTCTATTGGAGAAGCAATTAATTAGAAACGAGTTAAATTTTAGGGGTAGCTTATACTTCCACTTGCACACCGTGTCCAGCGGGAACCTCAAGTCCTACTGGGGCAGAAAAATGCACACCCTGCGCTGAAAATACTTATTCCAAACGGGGCTCAGCAGTATGTACCCCCTGCAATTCAACTTACGAATATTCACGTAAGTAAATTTTATTTAAACTATATGCTAAGCCTTAACCGAACGTCACCAGAAAATCCACGACTCACTCTCAGTTAACTACTAGAAAACTTATTAAACGTATTAGAAGTATATAATACTTCTCTTCGAGAGAAGTGTACCACCACAAAGCGCCCTGAGTAATTGTAACATGATTCTTTCCGACATCTTTCCCTTAACATTTGGAGTGCACAAGGTTACTAAACTGAATCATCATGCCTACGCGATGATAAATAGTTCCCCCCTCATCATTACTCTATTAGCGCGCTGCTTAACTATTTGCCAACCAAGGAGCATGCATGCGCTTGTGGTCATTTTTGTCCCACGTCAAGACAATCAAGGTTTGTGGGTTAATTGATTGCTGAGGATTTAGTAAATACCAAACAGTAATTTTAGAATTCACCCTAGCACGGTGCGATAGTTATATACCCATCTGAATTAAGTTTGATGAGCGGGAGAGCAAATTAACAAAAAGGGGCTCCTTTGCCTGGGGGAAGAATCATGTTACATAACTAGAGTATTAAGAGGATACGAAGTGTCATCCTTCTTCTATTATCCCCTTCTGAACGCTATTACTTTAAAGATTATTTAAACGTTATTTCCATCTTAATGTAATGGTCTATTAATTAACTGAATCTTTAATCTTGTTTTTGTTATAGCTCCTGGTTCGGGAACGTGCGTCCCACGCCAACCTTGCACCAACTTAGACTACTACCCATTGTATTCCCAATGTGATTTGAGCACCAATACGACGACAGTGTCTTACAAATGGAGAGATAAAAAAATATGTCTCAGCGACAACAATCCTAAATCTATTAGCTTACCTTCGGCGGAAACAACAAAGTGCATGACTTGTAACCCCGGAATGCAACAATCAGAGTCAAGTAGTACCTGCGTCTTTTGCGATCCTAATAGCTTCTCCAAGGGATCATCAAGTAAGTAACGTAGTCTTTATCACTAAGCCTTTGTTAAGGAAAATAAAATTGTGCTGCTTTTCACGGAAAATCCATATCGTTTAGAAATTTAGTATTATGTCATAACAGGAATACATACAGCTACTAGGAATCATTGTGCCCCCAACTTCATTTCTATGCGGGTTTTGTCAGCCGGCAAAATGCACCTCGATGCGTTGAGAAAATGGCTACAAAATGAGTCCTAGTTCCTAATATGCGTCATATCCGCTAAACTCCTGCAACTATCAGATAGAGCGTTACTAACAGACAGACAAAAATGCCCCGCTATCCTTACAACCTCACTTTCTGTTATTTCTATTCGCCTTTGCTATCTCACGTGCCTACTGTGTTTGAAAAAAATAGTGTTTTAGGCTTCATTTTTACTTTATACCTAGCGTTACTAACAGACAGACAAAAATGCACCGTTATCCTTACCACCTCAGTTTATATTATTTTTATTCGCCTTTGCTATCTCAGGTGTCAACTATGCTTAAAAAATGGCATTTTAGACTTCATTTCTACTTTATACCTAGCGTTACTAACAGACAGATAAAAATGCTCCGTTATCCTTACTACCTCACTTTCGGTTATTTTTATTCGACTTTGCTATCTCACGTGCCTACTATGTTTAAAAGGAAATAGTATTTTAGGCTTCATTTCTACTTTATACCTAGCGTTACTAACAGACAGACAAAAAAGCTCCTCTATCCTTACTACCTCACTTTCTGTTATCTCTATTCCGCTTTGTTATCTTACGTGTCTTCTCTGTGTTCCAATTTTCTCAAGGTTGCAAATCATGTCCGGCGTCAACGTCACCTAATTACGGAATAAATTACCAAATTTGGAACGAAATTCCTCCCTTCATGGTGGCTTCGTGCAACAGCGCTGCTCAGGACAGAGATTGTAGAACAAACCCGGCTTGGATACCGGCGGGACAGTACATCCGCAGCGGACACGGACACGGTGACAGCGCCATCCTCATTTTGAAATTAGAAGTGGACGGTTTTCGCGCCAAGGAAAAGGTTGTGAATGGACAAGCCATACCAGTTGGCGAATTAACTTTCAGTTTTGAACTGAACTGTCAAGCCAATTGCGAATTTTTCTTGTTGGAAACGACTGGACGAAATAGTCTCAAAGTCATCAACTCCTGGAAAGGAAATAGACCAAAGGAAACGTTCTCGTAAGTTAAATTTTAATGAAGTTAATTTTAAGCTAAGAATTAAGATTTTGGTTGAAATTAGGGTAGACTTAATTTTCATAGAAGTATATAATATTTCTCTTGGAGGAAAGTGTACCACCACAAAACGTCTGGGGTAATTGTAACATAATTCTTCCCAACATCATTTCCTTAACATTTAGAGTGCACAAGGTTACTAAACCGAATCACGCACATACGCGATAAATAGTTCCCCCTCATCATTACTCTATTAGAGCTGCTCAACTATTTGTATTTGCCAAGGCGCATGCGCTTGTGGTCATTTTTGTCCCATCCACGTCAAGACAAAAAAGGTTTGTGGGTTAATTGATTGCTGAGGATTTAGTAAATACCAAACAGTTATAGAATTGACCCTAGCATGGTGCGATAGTTACCCATCTGAATTAAGTTTCATGAGCGGGAGAGCAAATGTTCAAAAAGGGGTCCCTCGCCTGGGAAGAAGATCATGTTACATAACTAAAGTATTTAGAGCATACAGAGTGTCATCCTTCTTCTATTATCCCCTTCTGGTTTTAACCCAAAGAACCAACAGACATTGCGTAAACATTTCAGGTATCCAATACTGCGCAACGACACCTACAACTTTGCTTGGGCCTTTACCCGGGCACCTTACTTCACCAGCGAAGGTGATGTTCCCTACATCTCAACTGAAAGTGGTTCCCCAAGCCCAGATGACGGATACGTCAAAATCTTCGACATTGGCGTCACCAACACGATTAAAGGCGGCGCCTCGGAGTGTATCAAGTGTCATAAAGGACTAGCAGTTGATGGGTAAGTTAATAATTAAACCTTCTTAGCATTTAATTTCCACTACTAAGGTTTTGAACATTTAAAAATGGTTCTTTACAAAATTTAATGATTGATTAACCGTTATAATTAAATACAAACTTGATTAAACTAACTTTCTTAGATGTATCCCTTGCGGTCCTGGTGAATACTTTGAAGGTACGGGTTGCCATAAATGTCCTTTGAACACCTACGTCACTGATAAGTTGGCATTTGGACGAGGATCTTGTAAACCATGCGGAGCTGGTCTCCGTTCAGATGATAGACAAACTTGTTACAGTAATTGCGGCTTACCAGTTGGCATTAATGGAAAAATAGACTTCTCCAAGCTTCCAAAGTAAGCCTAAGTACTATTATTAAAAGCAGGAATACATACAGCTAATTGGAATTATTGTGACCCCATATATCCCATGTTAATTTCTATGCGGGTTTTGTGGACTGGGCTTGAGAACCTCAAATGCGTCACGCCTCATAATTCTGACGTTTTTCTAACTATGACATCATTGGTTGGTAGCAGAGCGTGGTCCTAGGCATGCGCAAGGTGTAACGAGCAGCTAGATAGATTATAAATTCGGTTAGGTAAAATTCGTCATACGTAATGATTAGTCAAGCCCCTCCCACAAAATCCGCCTAGATACGTTGAGAAAATAGCTACGCAATGATTCCAATTAGCTGTATGCATTCTTATTAAGACTAACGACCATATTATGGACCGTTTGTTTCGTCTTTCATTGTCAGATCTATGACAATTCAGTCCAGCACATTTTTCACGTCAAACGGCATGAGTTTCCATCATTTGTTTAATATAAGCCTTTGCGGGAAACCTAACCCTCAAGCAGTTTGCACCAACAATGTGTCGAAAGAAGTTTCAGAAATTAGGTCCAGCGTTTGTAGAGTAACTCTGGTACCTCCGCAAGGTCAAGGAGATGAAGACAAGATAATGGCCACGCAAGCTGTCAGGTAAGTTTCGATTCTTTCTTTAGTCGTTTTCGAAGGAAATGGGAATCAAATTAAAGGGCCAGTTTTTTTGTTGGAAAGAGTGAATATTGGGATTTGGCCCTTTGGGATGGTCGTAGCATCGCTAATAGTTAAAAATTGCTTATTATTACCCACCCTAACATCGATTTCCCGCATTTATATTTGGGTGTTCCAAAATAGGCAAAGGTGTTCCATTTTAGGGCTGACTGTTCAATTTTGGGGCCAGACCGTTCCGTTTTAGGGCAGACTGTTCCATTTTGGGGGCAGGCTGTTCCGTTTTGGGGCAAGCTGTTCAATTTTTGGGCTGACTGTTCAATTTTTGGGGTAAACTGTTCCATTTTGGGGGCAGACTGTTCCATTTTGGGCGCAAACTGTTCCATTTTGGGGGCAGACTGTTCCATTTTTGGGGGCAGACTGTACCATTTTGAGACACTGTACCATTTTGGGGGCAGACTGTACCATTTTGAGACACTGTACCATTTTGGGGGCAGACTGTACCATTTTGAGACACTGTACCATTTTGGGGGCTGAGTGTTCCATTTTGGGACAGACTGTTCCATTTTAAGGCTGGCTGTTCCGAATTAGGGCAGACTGTTCCATTTTAAGACTGACTGTTCCGAGTTAAGACCAACTGTTCCAAGTTAGGACTGTCATATAGCTATTCTAAAACACATTTTGTTAGAAAAATACGCATCGTAGTAGTCTGAAAATGGGTGCAATCGATCGGCAATAGTCCAAACATTACGTATTAGTCTGCTTATTCACTTTAGCAAATTATTTGGTACTGAAATAACCGATTTTCCACACTGACCATATATGTCTATCTACAATATTAAAGAAGAAGAACTAAATAACCACATATTCCTAATTACTTTAACAGCATCGGCGACTGGCTAATCGGTGTGACGAAACAAAAAACCTACCAAAACATCGCGGTCATCGACAAATTCGCCAAAGGACCCGAAAGTTCACCCGACGATATACATTTTTATTATATCGCCTCGAGGTAAAATATATATTAAAACACCTAATTCAAATTAAATTAAATTAATTTCAATTAAACTTATAGTCGAACAACGGCGTGTCCTGATGGACGATACACGACTGTCACATTGCGTTGTGACCCTTCTATGAAAGATCCTGGTAAAATAAGTATGCCACCTGATTGCGTCGATGGTACTTGCGATGGGTGTAGTTACCATTTCTTATGGAAAACACAGAGAGCGTGCCGAGTTTGTACTAGCGACGATTACGAGGTAATTTATTTTCCAACTAAATTTGAGTTTAGCACGCGCGAAAAACGTTTAAAGAATCCATAAAGCAGAAATGAAATATAACTATTATCAGGAATACATAAAGCTAATAGGAATCATTGTGTAGGCATATATCCCATGCTAATTTCTGTGCGGGGTTTGTGGGCCGGGCTTTAGAACTTATAGTATCCGTCATGCTTCATGATTCTGATCAACGTAAAATTCGTCATACATAATGATTAGTCTAGCTCTTCTCGCAATGGCAAGAAAATGGCTACACAATTATTAGCTATATGTTTCCTGATATGCGTCATCTCCGCCAAATTCCTACAACTAGATCGAGCGTTACTTACAGACAGACAAAAATGCTCCGCTTTCCTTACTACATCACTTGACACTTTCTGTTAGACTGTTATTTCTGTTCGCCTTTACTATCTTACGTGTCTATGCTTAAAAAATATCCATTTTTAGGCTTTATTTCTACTTTATACCTAGCGTTACTAATAGACAGACAAAAACGCTCCGTTATCCTTACGACATCATTTGACACTTTCTGTTATTTCTGTTCGCCATTACTATCTTACGTGTCTACTATGCTTAAAAAACATACATTTTAGGCTTCATTTCTACTTTATACCTAGCGTTACTAACAGACAGACAAAAATGTTCCGCTATCCTACCTACCTCACATTCTGATATTTATAATAGCTTTTGCTATCTTACGTGTCTACGATTTAAAAAAATATATAATTTTAGGCTTCACTTCTACTTTATCCCTAGTGTTACTAACAGACAGAAAAATATACTCCTCTATCCTTAGTACCTCACTTCCTCTTATGTCTATTTGCCTTTGCTATCTGACGTGCCTACTACTATCTTTTAAAAGAATCACATTTTAGGCTTCATTTGTACTTCAGACCTAATCATCTTAAAACGAATGAACTATTGGTGGTTATTTCTTTTTGCAGATCGTTAAGGGCGAGTGTAAGAATGGAGTTCAAACTCTGCATTACATCGCCTTAAAGGGTTGCGTGCCTAGTGGTAAGGACACACCCAAAAAGCACACTCAACCTTGCTCCGTTGTTCCTTTCGAATTGCAAACAGTGATAGCGTCTAGTGTGGCGTTAGGAGTTCTTTTATTGGCGTTGCTTCTATATTGTTGGAAGAAAAATAGAAAGTAAGGGATTCATTGATTATTTTACGCTCTTTTTACTTCACGTAACACCCTAGCTCTATTTCGGGCCTAATCGCTTCAACAGTTTCATTAACGTGTATTTTGTGTAATGACCTCTTCTTGTACGAGACGATTTATCATAAGCTTATCATACTCTCCATAAGTATTTGTCGGTGAAAAGGAAATTTGCTATGAATATAATGTGTTACAAAAGTATGACATTAGACGATTTATCATAAGCTTATCATACTCTCCATAAGTTTGGGTTGAAAGGATATTTGCTACGATCCCGTATCATAAGTTTATTAGATTTGTTCCATGATAAGTATGACACTACCTATACTTCGAATGCTAGGACTTACAGCTCGTGATAACTAGTTCGAGAACGACAAGCGAGAATTGATTAACTACACTCGGTTAGTTAATTTTGTAGGACTTCCATCTTCCAATTTAGTCTGCATTACTAAGCCTTTGACAGGCGTCGCTTTACGAGAATCTCGTCACTTCATGACAAGCTCCAGTTTGTAACTAGTGACAAACTTATGGCAACATATCTTATGAACTTATGGGTTATGGCCGTATTCTGTAGTCGAGGGGTGAAGTTAACTGGCCCGCTATAGTCTGCTACTACGAACTTTCTCGTGACGTCACACCCTCCTATCTCTTACCTCTCTTTTGGCGACCATATTGGAAGTCTTCAGCTCAGGTCATGCAATTTAGACTACCAATAATGACGTCACGTCCCCGTAACTCCTCCCCTCTCAGTACTACTCTATGCTTAGAAAAGGCGGCTAGTTTTAGCTCCGCCCTCAAGAATGAGTTCCGATTGGTTCATGCCTTTGGAAAGGTGAGGTAAAATGGTAAAATTGGTGTGTAGAAGTTTAGCCAGAATGCTAGGGGTGCCACAGTAGCCGATATTTGATTTAATTAACGCTAAGCCTTTGTAAGTTATAATTGTACTTGATTGTAGATTGGAGTACAAGTACATGAAATTAGTTCAGTCGGGCACTTCCAAGGAAGGTGAATTGCCCACGGCGGAAAGCTGTGCCATATATGATGACGACGATGATCAGTATGACGCGGTGGTCACCACGGGCACTGGACGTTCAAGCCTGCTCTCCAAGTTCCAAGGAAGCGGTCGAGGAAACAATGTAAACTTTGTTTAAGCACATTTTATTAATTTTAATTACATTAACTCTCTCTCTATCTCTCTATAATTCTTCTTTCTCTAAATAACAACAATTTTTTTTTGAAACCCGTACCGTATACCGCGCGTACTAATTATTATATAACAAAAACCAAACCAATAGTTGAATAATTAATTAATTGTATAATTAGTTTTTCGGATATCACTAGAGTAATTGAAAGTTTTCCGCTGTTCAAACTTTATCCTAGCTTTAATGAATTACTATTGAGAAATAATAATAGGTTTAAAAAACTCTATGATACGCATTTACGATCTTCTTCTTAACCCTAACACAAAGGCTTACCTCAAATTAGTTTTGAAAAACGAATTAGGCTTAGGGATTGTTAACCCTTGGCTAAAACTAAGATATAACTTATTTACTTCAGCCCTAAAACCGAGGCTTAAATATATTTACTTGAAATTACTTCAGCCTTAAAACCAAGGCTTAGCTGAAAACTTAGCGTTTGCCAATGCCAATATGGCAGCTCCCATGTAGTTGTGGTTATGGTGGAATTTTAGGAACTCGGCTTGTTCTGTTTTGAATGGATTTTAATCTTTTACTTGTGGTATTTTTAACATTTAGGCTTAGTAAAGTATTTTTAACCATAACCAAGGCTTAGAAAAATTCTTTTTAGGGTTAGAAAAATTCTTATTAACTTTAGCAATCTTGCAAAGGCTTAGGGAAATTCATTTAAACCAAGGCTTGGTAAAATTCTTTTTAACTTTAGCAACTATTGCAATTGCAAAGACTTAGGGAAATTTATCTAAACCAAGGCTTAGCAAAAATAATTTTAGGCTTAGTAAAATTATTGTTAACTTTGGCAATCTTGCAAAGGCTTAGGGAATTTCTTCTTAACCAAGGCTTAACGTTTAATCTTCTGTAGTGGTAAAAAACGGTAGTTTGTAGATATTCTAAGAGTTAAATTAGTAAGTAATTAGATTAACAAAGTTAAATATGGAAAATTCTAAAAGAAGGACTAAGTTAATTAATATTTATGATTTCATTTATTTATTTAATTTATTTTTTTTTAAGTTTTTTGGTTTGAAAACGGAATTAAATTTTTGCAGGATGACAATTCCGAAAGGATTCACTTGACCAAAAACCGAAGTCAGCTGTGAGTTTTTCTTTTTAATTTATTTTTATTTCCAAATTGTTTTATTTTAAACAATTACGATATATTATTTATAACATAATATATATGAAAATATACGAAAAAGTGCCTATTAGCTGAATTTGACATTAAATTATAGGTTATTTCCGATAAATTCGTAACACTTAAAAACCAAACTTAAACGCAAAAGTTTTTTTTTTAAATTCTAAAAAACTAAAATATGAAATTCCCTCAAAAATGTTCGTTTTTTTTTAAACTAAAAAAAAGAGACAATTTTAGGCTTAACTTTTGAGTGAGAATTTGTGAACCAGAGTAAACTATTTTGCGCGCGCTGGACTTTTAGAGAACTGTTCTTAAAAAGTTTTTGATAAGTAATTAATTTAAACCTAATTAATGTGGAAAAATATTTAATAATTAACTATATGATGATACAACTATAAGTTGTACCTTAAATTTTTCGTGCTTCCCGCACAAAAAAAACTGGACTAGATTTTACTTTAAATCAAGTTAAAATCGTATTTAAAAAACCCTAGTCCATCCATAATTAACTTTAATACTAACCAAAACGTTCATCAAAAAGTAGTTCCTACTACGTGTTTTTCATTTATAACCCGTTTTATGTATTAACTAACTAACTAACATAACATCAAGTTTTGTATTAAACTGGAAAAACGCATCGCACATAAAAACCCTATTTTTTAAAAAGGTTTTTGTTTTCTCGTGAAAAATTAACTTAACTAATGTTTCCCTTGTGTTTGTTGGTTTTTGGCGCAGTTTTTATGTAAAAAAATTGTTTTGTTCAAAAAGCTAACGAAATAATAATAAAAACCGCTAAAATAGAATCTGTCGTCTGCTCTTTCAAATTTACCGCCATAATAACTTTCGCGCCTTTAATTCCCGCTTTTCTTTGCAACTTTGATTCAACCAATGAGAAGTCTCTATATATATCACGTGACATATCTTGAGAATCGAGCGCGCGAAATCGCCAGTTTCCAGGGTTGAAGCTTGAAGTATCACGCCATTGTTTAACTGAAAATTTTGAAATTGGGAGGACGTTTTGAGTGAATTAAAATTAAATTAATTTAATGAAGTATGATTAGAAAGTAATTAAAGAGTTTAAGAACGTTTATTTCTACAAAATTGACACTTCAGTGTGGGTAAATATGTTTCTTTATTTCTGTTTTAAATGGAAACCAGTTAATTAAAGATTAGGCAAAGGTAACAATGAGGTTAGGCCTAATTATTGGTGTTAATAGGGACTCCGCCCCCAGCGCCATTATGGTATGTTTTTTTAATAGAATGAAAGCTATAAGCCCCTCCTCCTGGTATGTTTTTTAGCACTACTGGAAGGTAGCCTGCCGTTGCGTGACGTAGTACTGCCAAGTCCCTATTAGCGTAAAATAGTACACGAGAAGCAAAAGTAGGTGTTTAGGAATGTTTTATTTATGAAAAATCAAAATTTCAACATAGTTAAATATAATTTCTTACACTAATTTCATTATATCAATATCAATCCAATGATTAGGGGTTATTTATTAGTTATTATTTATGTGTACAAAATTAGGCTGAGGTAATCACATTCATTTAGGCCTAATAATATAATTAATATCTTAATCCCAATCATCGCTATTATTATCAACTTCATCCTTATCAACTGTTGCAGGTGGAGGTGGAATCATTGCGGATACTTTATCCATTGCACTCATCATTGAAACCGCGTTATCACCGGAACCCCCTGCATCTGCTGGTTTAACTGTACCTAAATTGTACGTAATTATGATGCGGATTTAATTACTTTTCCTTAATTAACTTTAAAACAAACTGCAGGGTTCATACAAACCTGGAAAACAGGGAAAACCTGGAAAAATCGGGGAAATAAATAGTTGACAAAAACCCCAGGGAAATTTAGAATTTTTAGTAAAATTCAGGGAAATCAGGGAAATTTGCGTCAAACAGGGGCCGAGTAATTAAGCAAAATGTTCGTGAACATTCCCCCTCCATAGGATTAACATTACACTAAACTTTGGAGGCTCATAACTCTGGTTCTAGTAGAGATACGGTGATGTCCTTTGAGTATGTTATAGTCCTATTTATCCCCCATCCAACCATACTAAAAACTTAGGGCTACGACAAACAGGGGCCAAGTAATTAAGCAAAACGTAAACAAACAACCCCTCCATAGGATTAACATTACACTATACTTTGGAGGCTCATAACTCTGGTTCTATTAGAGATACGGCGATGTCATTTGAGTATGTTATAGTCCAATTTGTCCCCCATCTAACCATACTTAAAACTTAGGGCTACGACAAACAGGGGCCGAGTAATACAGCAAAACGTAAACAAACAACCCCCTCCATAGGATTAACATTACGCTATACTTTGGAGGCTCATAACTCTGGTTCTACTAGAGATACGGGCATGTCCTTTGATTATGTAATAGTCCTATTTGCCCCCCCCCCTCCTTCGTTATCATTTGCTCCATGATAAACCTGGAAAATTCAGGGAAGTATATGGGAAAAAACCTGTGCTAGAAATCTCAGGGAAATTTGTTTTCCAAAAGCTGTATGAACCCTGAAACCCATGGTAGATAAATTACCAGATATTCCTTTTCTACGCAATTGCAACTTGTTAAACAAATCAGTCATCAAATCCCCTGAAGTTGCGACAACCACTTTCTCCTCCTAGTTACAATAAAATTTTTCATTTATTTCATCCTTTACTTACACAAACACCAGTTCAATTCAATTCAGTTCAATTCACCTCTTTCTTCTTCTTAACCTCCATCTTTCTATCAGTTACATTGCGAAGTTTAGCTTTCCCCGAACCTCCAGCTTGTCTGATAGATTCTAACAAACTTGCTCTAGCATCGGGAACTGGGGGTAGATTCTCCTTGGGTGTTTTAGTCTGGGTGGACTCCTTTGGTTTTTGGAGTTCAGTGGGTGGAGGAGGGGGTGGTGGAGCGGGAGCTGACATGGGTGGAGGTGGAGGAGGCGGCGGGGGAGGAGATGGGAGCTCTGGGGGAGGGGGAGGAGGAGGTGCTATAATGTCCAAGTCCATTAATGGTGATGGGAGTTCAGGGATGACTGTTGGTAAATCGGGAACTTCAGGGAGGCCTATGTTAGGGAATGAGGGAGCTATGGGTTCCAGATCTGCACTGTAGAGCATGTCATCGGCAATACCTGCAAATGTATGAGGAAAGTTTTATGTTAAAGTGAAATTAGATTGGGTTGTGGACGGTCTTTCACTCAGCCAATCAGGAGCCATCCCCCACTATGGCCTTTCACTCAGCCAATCAAGAGCCTTCTCCACCCCATTAGCCTTTCATTCAGCCAATCAGGAGCCTTCCCCCAACCCATTAGCCTTTCACTCAGCCAATCAGGAGCCTTCCCCCAACCCATTAGCCTTTCACTCAGCCAATCAGGAGCCTTCCCCCAACCCATTAGCCTTTCACTCAGCCAATCAGGAGCCTTCCCCCACCCCACTATAGATTTCCCTTAGCCAATCAAGAGCCTTCCCCCATCCCTATTATCCTTTCACTCAGCCAATCAGGAGCCTTCACCCACCTCTATTAGCCTTTCCCTCAGCCAATCAAGAGCCTTCCCCCATCCCTATTATCCTTTCACTCAGCCAATCAGGAGCCTTCCCCCAGCCCACTATAGATTTCCCTTAGCCAATCAAGAGCCTTCCCCCATCCCTATTATCCTTTCACTCAGCCAATCAGGAGCCTTCACCCACCTCTATTAGCCTTTCCCTCAGCCAATCAAGAGCCTTCCCCCACCCCTATTATCCTTTCACTCAGCCAATCAGGAGCCTTCCCTCACTATAGCCTTTCACTCTGAAGTTTGCCGCCATTTTGGTGGAAAGGGGAGGAGCTATCTTAAGTTACACCTTTTTCTGGCAGCTCCCTATTTATTGGGAAAGTTAATTTTTTGTAAACCTAAATTTATTTATTGATATATTTGCAAAGACTAAAATAAATAAGAATGCAAAATAGGGATGTCAGGAACAGTTAATTTTGTAAGGAAAATTTAAGGGGAAGAGGTTAATAAACTTAAGTAGTAACCTGGTAAATCAGGCAATGCCAGAGGTACATCCATATCAGGAACTTGTCCCATTCCAGGATGATAGAAGTAGTTCTCTTTATCTTGTTTTTCCAATTGATCTTGATTTGTCATTGTTATCGGAGCATCCCCTAGTTCATCATCTTTAGCTTCATCCTCCAAACTTTTCCTGGTTTTTGTTACAGCACCCAATGGGTCCAATAACACGTATTTCTTATATCTACACCCAATTTTAGTGTTATGTATTTATTAACTTAAAAATAGACGATTGAGTGACAAAATTAGACGAGAAATCTAAATCTTACGGATTTTCCGCTGTATTAAACAGTAATAAAGTACTGACGGAGTCCAAAACCGCTGGTAATCTACCCAACCCCTCTTCTACAGTTTCCGAATTCCTTTGCCTCTTTTCCGAAGCCCTGACATTATAAAACTGTAGCTTTTCTTTCAATGTTTGCTCCGTTGGCAATGTATGCTTTGATTTGACTTTTTGGGGACATCTCTCAATTTGTTTGAGTTTAAAATCATCCTCAGCTAAAAATACTGGTTTATGGGCTATGGGTTGTTCAACACCCGGGTATTTGTAGCTTGAAAAGACCTATATACCCCCTTTTAGTTAGATTTAATTAAGGTTTAACGAGGAATTAGAAATAGACGGAACATAGATACCTTTGTTGCTTTATTGCTACCACGGATTTTGTTAACTTTTGCTTGGGCGATTTCCGCTCTTTTATTAATTGCCTGTAATCTATTTCGATATTCTTCAACCCGCGATGTAATTCGCGTGAAAATATCATTGGTAATTTGCTCTAAGTAATCTAGAGTATCCGCGATGTGAAGTATTGTTTCTTCCCTTCTTAAATCAGGTGGGATAAGGGGCACGGTATAAACTTGATCCCTCATCTTTATTACGATTTAGTTTTAGTAATTTAAAACTTTAATCATAATTAAATTGATAGTTCACCGCCGCGAAATATAACATACGTCTACACCCCCTTTTATAAAATGATTTCCGATCCGAAGTCATGTGATTTTGTTTACTGATTACTACCTGCTGCCTGGGCTTCCGCTATTTTTTAAACTTTTAGGGTTAGCGAAAAACGTTTAGTATTTCGTTTAATCTAGCGAAAACTGCTTATTTTATATCAAAATCGTATTAAGAATTGTTAATTTAGTTATTTTTATTAATTAACTGCATTATTTATGGCTTTTTAATTAATTTATTGATAAAAATCCATAAGCCTTGGTCACTGTAGCCTAAAGGATCAAGGCTGGAATGGATGACAGACGATTTAATTCTGTATTTTGGTTGCTTTTTTCAGCCAATCCGCGAGCTAGATGCAAGACAGAGAGCGGGATTTTATTAGTTCAATTGACGGCCGTCATCGCAAAGTGTCGGCGCTAGTGTCTATTCCGTTTTCGAAAGCCTATGATCATGATGATGGCGTCCAGTGTGTGTTTAGAGTTCGTGTCGGTGAGATGAGTGAAAATTCGGTACCCGATTCCCGGGTAGAAATGGAGGATTTACGTAAAATAGTCGAAGAAAAGGACAAATTAGTGATACGTCAATTTATTCGCATCGAAGAATTGGAAAACGAAGTGGCTACTTTGCAACAAGAAAGGGATGCCCTACTTTGTGATATCAACAAACTCAAGTTTGAATTGGAAATGAGCGAATTGAAGAGAATTAAGGATAATCCTAACAGCAAAGAACGGTAGGAAACTAATTTTATATTATTATTCTATCATATACATCTGGTCACCTTTGACCTCCGGTAGTCTAAACTTAACCGAAATTACTATTTCCCGCCCAAAATAAAAGCGGGAAAAGTTGCAATAACTTTAGAACATCAATAACACAACAAACTTGTTTGTTAAATTCACGTTGGGAAATGGTTATTATTTTCTTCTTTTTTCTAATGGACATGTGGTCAATAGAGCTACATTAATTGGCTAACCTAATTAATTTAAAGGGAACACAAGCATTTAATATTTTAAATGGTATTGCTAATTCATGAACTTGGTAACATTGTCCATTAAAACCAATGCGACTTAGGTATGGGGGGGGGGGTTAGAAATTGGCGCCAAATATTTCGTAAAGAATGTGGTAACCTTTGACCTCTGTTTAACATTATTATAACCTTCGGAATTGGCGGGAAAATGTTTATTTTATAAACTTTACTAAATGTCAACCTTAATTAGGGTTAAAGCTAAAATTAAATAAAAACTTGGCCTCTTTTCTTGACGTTTTAGTATTTTGACAGCTAGCAGCTAGGAGAAAAGGGGGCGGTGGCATTTAAGAGGCGCGAAAAGTTAGTAAGCTAGGTATTTTCGCCAAATCAAATCCCGCCAAGTTGTTGAGTTGAGATTGAGAACCCTAGAACATCGTTCGTGAAATAACCACCCCCTTATCAGAGGGATTAAACTCGTTATCTCTCCCATAAACTAATTAGATCATGCAATCTATGATAGTAGGGTCTAAGAACGCTCCATAACATTTGAGTCATCCATTTTAATTAGCCTATAAATCAGAGTTTCCCAATTATATCCTAATTTAGTATTCAATTCCCTATAGTTAAGCCTAACGTAACAAATATGTTTCGTCATGCAACAAATCCTTTATTGTAAACATTCATTCGTTGTTTATTTTTTTTTGAAAATGTATAACAAGTTGTTTAAACACGTGGTGCTTAAGCAATATTTACCTGACGTTAAGCCTAATTTAGTTTAAAATTCCCCTTAGCCTAACGTAACTAATATATTACGTCATACAACAAATCCTTTATTGTAAACATTCATTGTTTATTCTTTTGAAAATGTATAATAACAAGTTATTTAAACACGTGGTGCTTAAGCAATATTTACCTGGCGTTAAGCCTAAATTACGAAGTGTTTAGTATAGGTACAGTACATGTGTATAAATATTGTACAAAATATTATTTGAATTACGTCATCGTTGCAACCTTGAAAGGAGGGGCCTCCAACGCGCGCGCTAAAATATATTCAAATTTGCAATCATAAATTAGTTTACTATTTCCCGCGCTTTAATTAGCTAGGTGAAGTTTGATACCAATTTATTTATTTATTAAAGCCAGTAGGCCTTGCCTAAAAAGAAAAGATAAAACTTGAGGATTAAGTTTTTAGGCCTAGAGATTAGAGAGTTTTTTTCCCGCAACCACCTGGTGGTGTGGAGGTACAACCGGCATCCTCAGCTGAGTTTAGAGCGGGGTTTAGGCTTTAGGGCGGTCTGCTGTTCTGGTCTAGCCAACGGCCCTTTTTTATTACGTTTTTTTTATATATGGAAAATTTGCCGATTGTATTGTGGGCTTATAAAAGACCACCTCTCTTCAGCGGCATGGCTTCCTAAAAATTGTTTTGTAGACTAAAACTACAGGGGGTTGTTCCTATACTGTAAAGTTGTTCTCGGTGAGATATTACCTAGCTATGGGAGAGAGAGAGTGGGACCAGTTTTGGTTGGTACAAAGGTCATTTAGGGTTAAATTTCTTTTTAGGGTGTTTTTCGTACAGGGGTTTTTAATTTTTTTTTTTGCGTTTTTCATGGGAGTTTTGGGATGTTGTAGTTCAGGGATGGATTAGGGAGGGAAAATGTGTTTGTTGTTTTTACGCTAAATTATTGTGATTTCGTAAGGTTCAAAATACGAATCGGGGAAGTAAGTTGTTTGCTGTTATGTTAGGGCGAACGTTTTAGTAAAATTAGTAGCGATATTTCAGAGTTATATTTTTATAAAATATTTTAGTAAAGTTAGTGAAATTTCAGGGTTATATTTAAAATATTAAAATTTATAGTTATTTTAGGAAATTTAAATTATTGTTCGTGAAATTTTGGGACATTTCTGTGCAATTTAAAATATTGTTCGTAACGTTTTGGGACATTTCTGTGAAATTTAAATTATTGTACGTAAAATATTGAGGCATTTAGGCGAAATTTAAATTATTGTACGTAAAATTTTGGTAAATTTCTGGGAAATATAAAATATTTTTTAGTAAAATATTGGGAAATTTCTGGGAAATATAAAATATTTTTTAGTAAAATATTGGGAAATTTCTGGGAAATATAAAATATTTTTTAGTAAAATATTGGGAAATATAAAATATTTTTTAGTAAAATATTGGGAAATATAAAATATTTTTTAGTAAAATATTGGGAAATATAAAATATTTTTTAGTAAATTATTGGGAAATTTCTGGGAAATTTAACATATTTACTAAAATTTTGGAAACATTTCTGTGAAATTTAAAATATCTACTGAAATTTTGGGAACATTTCTGTAAAATTTGAAATATTTACTAAAATTTTGGGAACATTTCTGTAAAATATAAAATATCTACTAAAATCCAGGGAATCCGCGAGTGCAATACCCCCTCTGTCAAATACACCCACTATTAAATTATTTAATTAAACAGTCATAATCCAAATATTACACAACTCCGAGGTGAAGAATATCTCGGATGACATCACTATTTTCATGGCGTTGAGACAGTGACAGACAGACTGAGTCAGTTTCAAAAATTTCATTGGAAATTTGGGAACTTGATCTTTTGATTCTGCTTATCCCCCCGAGTCTATCTCATCTCTCTTTATATTCCGAAATATTTTAGACTATATTTCCTAAGGGCGTTATTTCATCTTTAAAATAATAAAATAAAGCAAGAAAAAAAAGAGAGAAAGAAACGTCTTAATGTTGTATCTTTATGAGATACATACCGCGCCAATTTGGATATTTTTTTCTAGAGGCCTAAAAAATGGATAAATTAAGCTTTTACGCTCGGATAGTTTTTGGTAATAGCGCAATTTAGAAATTTGAAATTTTTTCGGGTTTTTTTCTTTTTTTTTTCTAAACGTTTGTGATTATGGTTTTATTTTTTATGGGGATATGGTGTGGGGGTCCATGGGGTGGCTGGTTTTATGCCGTTGAATATTTTTTTCCCGCCAAAAATTTAAGTGCCCATAAAAATTGATATTATTTTTTATATTTTGAGATCAGATTTTTTAAAAGCATTCTTTTTTTTCTGGCTTTTCATTTACAAATGGGAAGTGTTTTATTTTTTTATATTCCGTTTTATTTAACTTTTTATTTAGGTTTGTAGGTTTAATTTTAATATTTTTGGGGATGAATGTTTGGTATTTTAATTTGCCAAATGGATTTTCGAATTTAGTTATGGTCGATATTGTAAATTAACCGATATTGATATAGAAGTTTTACTTGAACCGATTCCGAGTTTAACCGATTATCGACCGATTTTAAGCTACTATTTATCCCAATTTAACCTATTATCGACCGATTTTAACCGATTATCGACCGATTTTAAGCTACTATTTATCCCAATTTAACCTATTATCGACCGATTTTAACCTATTATCGACCGATTTTAAGCTACTATTTATCCCAATTTAACCTATTATCGACCGATTTTAAGCTACTATTTATCCCAATTTAACCTATTATCGACCGATTTTAAGCTACTATTTATCCCAATTTAACCTATTATCGACCGATTTTAACCGATTATCGACCGATTTTAACCGATTATCGACCGATTTTAACAGATAAGTTATCCCAATGAACACAATTATCGACTGACTTTTACTAATTATTATCCAATATACCGGCCATATCGATCCCCGAGACCGATATCATATTAATTTAGCCAATATATCAGTTTGAGGTTTCTTTACTGATTTTGGTCGATTAATCGGGGGTAAAGAACTAAACGTCGTTTGGTAATCGATAAAAATCGGCTACCAATCGGTTGATAATCGGTCGACATCCGATTTCATTGGGTTTAAATAGTCGGTTAAAATCTTTATCGGTTCCAGAAAAACTTCGATATCCGCATCGGTATCAACATTAGTCAATTTACGACATCTTTCATCATCAAAAAATGCACATTTCACCGAGAGAATTTACTTTATGTTATGGTCTTCTTAAATATATTTATTAAAAAAAGGTCCTCCGCCGGTTTGACAATTGTTTTTGCCTGGTTTAGTTTTGATAAAGGATTCTTTTAAAATTGTAGAACAGTAGTCAACGTAATAACGCTTGAATAGAGATTAATTCTTTCTTAATGCGGATGAGAATAAAAAAAGAATAAACGCGTTGCACTTATACAGTACCTACTACCCTCGTTGCCCAAGGCTATAATATTTAATCTTCAATTCTTCATTCCGTTAGGCTTAGCGGAAAACAGATTATTTTAGTCTATTGTAAAAGGAAACTCTTTTATTTATTATTTAAAACGGACCAAGTAACGTAATAAACTTAAGTATACCACGTGGTCGAGATCTTTATAAGGGTGGTAGGAGTGAAGGCGAATTTGAGTCAAAAATGTTCAGTGACACTTTGTTATTGAGTTAGGATTGGAAACTTGTATTTTATGGATGACCCCTTAAATTGACTGTAAGAAATTGACTGCAGGGGGCCCAGCCGTCCTCTAATTCCTATAAAATCCTATATTTTTTAACATATCCTATATTATCCTATAATTTCATAAAAGGTCAGACTATAATATCCTATATTTTTGAACCTGTCCTATATTATCCTATATTTTTGAACCTGTCCTATATTATCCTATAATTTCATGAAAGGTCCTATAATATCCTATATTTTTGAATCTGTCCTATATATCCTATAATTTAATGAAAGGTCAGACTATAATATCCTATATTTTTGACTTAGTTTTGGGAAGTTTATATTGTATAGTTTAGCATCACATTTATCCCAAAATTTAGTTGGCTCTTTTATGATCGAGAACACATTTTACTAGACATGTTCGAAATTGCTTCAAAGGCTCGCTCAGGATTTTTTTATATTATATAATATTTTAATTAATTTCCTCTGAATTTTCAAAGTAAAATCCAATTGGTTATTATTTTTTTTTTTGAGATTTTTCTACATGGTTTAAGCCAAAATAGTATTATATATGATCATAATTTTTAGTCCTATATTTTCCTATAAAAACGCATTAATTTTTTCTCCTATAAAATCCTATAATTCCGTAAAAAATTCCCATTTTCCTATAAGGAATTTAAATTTTTGATTGAAACTGTTCTTCGGTCTTAACACTCCTTATAGAAAATACCCTGTATAATATCAAGCAGAATTTTACTTATAAGTGTTGCGTTACTTTTTAAAGTTCATTTGTTGTTATTTCAAAATTTTAGGAAATAATTTAATCCTATATATTTATTTTGAACTGAGGAAATAATACCAATGCTCTTTTTCTATTGTATTATTGTAATAATACCAATATTATCTTGTCTTATATATGGAGGGACAATCACGATTCACGACAACGATTGAATTTTAAATATAAAACATATTTAATTTAAAAAAAAAACCGGTATTTTTTCATTCTCCGTTTTTGTTTCTAATGTTTAACGGGATTTCCATTTTAAAACACTGACTTCTCCGCTCTTGACCCCGGGATGGGCAGGTAGGGTCTTGTTTTATTATCTCCGGAGATAAATTCGGCGTTGTGTAATATAAACGTGAACTTTTTATGATGATATGCGAATGAGGAAGTTAAAATTGAATGACCTTGAAATATTTTAGCTTTGTTTGAATTTTGTGGTCATATTTTTATATTTTACAATTTTTTTTTTTCGGATTTAATCTAAGGTTTTGATCTTTGTAATTATATTTTTTGATTGGAAATGAGTTCAAGGTTACGACGACCCGCGGAAATTCGATATTTACCAGGAATTCATACACCTGATAGGAATAATTGTGTACCCAATAGTTTTTTCAACGTAGCTAGGCGGCTTTTGGGGGAAGAGATATAGACTTATCATGACGAATTTTACCTGGCGAATTAATTTTGTATCTCGCCGCTCGTTGCACTTTGTGCGTGCCTAGAAACAATGAATGAAATCGCAGTTAGAAAGACGTCAGAATTTTTAATAGGCGTGACGTGTAGTTAGTTCTTAAGCCCGGCCCATAAAACCAGCATAGAAATTAATATGGGTTATATGTATATTGGGACACAATTATTCCAATTATCTGTATGTATTCCTGGTGAAATGGATTTAGAAATTTTCGACTAATTGTAAGAAAATTACCCCCCCCCCCCCTGTTAAATAATGCCGGTTAATTCACGGGTAATTAGTAATATTTAAACTTAAGTTTTTAAACTATGAAGGTCTCGGGAGGTCTTTAGTCTAAATTAAGATTTATCTAATATGTAATACTGAATTAAGGGTGGTCTCCTTTTTATTTTTATGCTTTTATAGAATCGTATATGGGACGCTTTCTCCAAGGGATAAATCACTCTCGGATTCCCCGTACATTGATAATGGCATAATTTAACCTTTTTTTCAAATTTAAGTTAATTAAGCTTAATTAATGGTAAGCTAAAATGTTACGGGTGTAGAATGGAACGTTATTAATTGGTTTAATTATTAGGGGTTCGTCTAAAAGACAGGGAAAATCAGGGAAATTGAATTTTAAAACTTCGTGGCAACCCTGCCATCAGAATTTTCCGAAGTCAATTAAACCATTTCTAATAATTAAAATTAATTTACTTAGTGTTATTGGTACTAACCATGCAGTTTAATTAATAAAATTCGGAGATTAATGAATTTTAACTATGAAGATCATAAAGTACAAACTTTACTGGGTAACTGTCCCCTCGTTTTTCTCTTAATGACCCAAAACATTGTAGCTTCTGCAAATGTTTTTTCTTTTTCTGTCAAAGGTTTTTCTTCTTTTTGCCGGTTAGAGCCTTAGCACATTGTTATTATTTCTTTCTTAGGCTAGACTGTAATATGTTTAGTAGAAAGAAAAGAGCTTTATTAACAACTAGGGGGAAAAAAGGCCTTGTATTTCTTTTAGCATAAAAAAGGAATGAAGCTAAATTTAGAAATCCAAATCTTTTTATGACTTTTCTCTATAGCTCTCTTTAAGCCTGAATTCTTAAGTTGTTCTCCGGAATCTAAACAACAAAGGCGCATTTTGCTACTTTGCAAGTTTAAGAGCTTTCAAACACGCCATAGAGAATGAATTTTCAGCTTCTTAACATTGAATATCTTTATCTTATTTTTAAAGATGCGCTGAGAGAATAGAGAGAGGTTTAGTTTGGGTGTAGGGAGCTAAGGTTCGTGAGGTAATTTACACGGCCATATTGGTGGTGTATTCACTTCAGGAGGGAAGTTGAAAGGGTTCATACTAAACCGGGAAAACCTGGAGAACTCAGGGAACTAAATAGTTGGTGAAATACTCAGGGAAATTTCGATTTATTTGTAAAATTCAGGGAAATTTGTTAGGTTTTAGCAAGAAGTGATATCTAGTTTATTAGGGAGAAGGTATAAATTCGCCAATTTTCTAGCTTTATCTCCAGTTCAATTTACGTAGGTCCGGAGTTAATCCCCGCCTCTAAATTACAACCAGCATCTCATTGGTTCTTGAAAAACTCACCTTACTGAATGACGAAAATTACGTATTTTCCGACTGAAGAGAGTGTAGCGAAATAGCCCGGCCTCCTTTTACGTCCCCCCTTGTATTTTGAAAGGGGGACTGGGACTATGGCGCGCGAATACTTAGGCATCTTATTCCTTCTCCCTAATAAATTAGATATCACTTTTTGGTTTGAGTAAGTTTGCTTCAACTATAATAAAAACCACTCCCGTTGTTATTAAAAAAAACCTGGATAACCCAGGGAAATACATGGGAAAAAACCTGGAAAACACAGGGAAATATATGGGGGAAAAACCTGCGAAATATATGGGATAAAACCTGGATAAATTAGGGATTTCGAAAATTTAGGAAAAAGTCGGGGATAAGTAAGGGATTTATAACTTTTTCTGAAAATTCAGGGATTTCGTTTGTTATATCAATCCATGCTTCGAGCTAAGACCATTAACAACCCCCGGGACTCGCTACGCAATAAGATCCTCGTATTGAAACTTTCGCCTCTGGGAGTTACGGCTGTTTTCGCGACAAGGGTGCCACCAAGCGGCAACGGATAGAAACTTATAGGGTTTACAGAACTTCCGGTTCCGGATATCGCTTAAAATAAATTCGGAGGCCGAGGCCGCAACGGTTTAACTACAATAATGCCCAATGTACAATTATGATAAAATAGCAAAATAATATATCGCTAAATTTCAATAACTTACACGTTAACATTTTCATTCTCATCTTCTTCGTCGTCATCCGCCATTTTTAAATAGCAAAGAGGAATCTGTAAACCGGAAATTCGGTGCACCCTGAAAGTTTCCTCAATATACCGCAAGGGTCGCTAGGATCGCGCGTAACAGAAAACCACGAAAAGTACAAAGCTTGCGTTGCGAGTCCCGGGGGTTGTTAATGGTCTTAGCTTCGAGCAATGCTAAATATGGGCCCAGCTGTGATGAAGTGGACTCTGGTAAACACCTTAAAATGGTCAGGGATATTGGCAAAATTTGGTCAAGGATTACCTGGGAAAGAACGGTATTTTCTGATTTTCAATATAGAAGTCTCTTTAAATTTTGACCTGTAAAGAAATATCATAGAAATTGAAAATGTAAACTTCTTTTTCTTTTTTTGAATTGAAAAAATATTTCTATATTTATCTTGTTTTTTCTTTACCTTTTATTTTCGAATGAGTTATATTATGAATATTTAAAACGAAAGCTTAGCAGGTAAATACTATAAAGGCACTCTAGTAAAGTGTGACTATATCCTAACAAAAAGCCCTGGAAGTGAGGAAGTCTTCTTCTTTCTCCCCTTATACTTCCAACTTCCTCTTCCTATTTCTCTCTCTCGCAGCAAGCAGACTCGTATTGTATATACCAATGTCGATCAAGTTATCGGAATTGGGGTAAAAGCTAGAGCATCGCGGGACCCACATTCATACTGTACAGTAGACCCCCCAGTAAAAGAAATCAATAAGAAGGAGACGGAAATTAATAGTGGGAAATGAGAGACGATGATATCTGTTTTGAAATTGAAGTGCAATAATTCCAAGCATATTTTGCTTTTGTGTATTTTATTATTCTATTTATTTATTTATGGATACAATGTTTACTGTTTACTCGAATTCAGGGAGCCCAGCAGTTTTATAGTTCCTATAAAATCCTATATTTTTGAACCTGTCTTATATTATCCTATAATTTCATGGAAGGTCCTATAATCTATATCTATATAAATCAAAGTCCTGACTGACAAACTGATAATCAACGCCCAGCCCAAACCGCTTGCTCTAGAAGGCTGAAAATTTGCAGGAACGTTACTCATAAGTAGTAGGCGCGCAATAAGAAAGATTTTCCCTATCCGCCGCCATCTTAATAAATGGCGCCCAGAAATGTAAAAAAAATCTTCTCAATGCAACAAAGTCCGCGTTTCAACCGATTTCACAAATATTTAGTAAACTGGTTTCCTTTAACCTATAGACGGGCTGAATGGTCTTTCGGAGTCGATTTGTTGCCATCTTTTTAAATGGCGGCCAAAAACTTAAAAACCCTTCTTTATGGAATAATGTCCGCGTGAAAAGTAATAAAAAATGTCCCGACGGGCTGACGGGCAACGCCGAGTGCCTTCGCTCCTAGGGTGCTACAAAAATATTAGTCATCAGTAAAAATCTACCCATTCTTTATAACATTTTGATGGACGTTACTTAGAGCTTGTCATGAAGTGACGTTGGCTTCAGATTCGCGTAAAGCGACATACGCCTGGTGAGGCGCTGCTGTCAAAGGCTTAGTAATGCAGACTAAATAGGAAGATGGACTGCAATTTAACCGATTGCAGTTCTCGAATTAGCTCTCTGTAAGTCTCTAGCATTACGAACTTGTATAGGTAGTGTAATACTTATCATGTAACATGTTTTAAACTTAAGAAATACCTATTTCAAGTCCCATTTGCCCCTATTAATTTCTGACATTATGCAGTCGACCCCTCGGACCCCACGCTGTACCAGTAGAGTACCACCCTAGCCTTGTCGGAAAGAAGAGATCGGGAAACAATCAACCCCCCTTTTGCGAAACCTTGTACCCCTACCCTTACCCTTCACCCCTGTCTCCATTCAGGAGCAAGGTTGAGCCGCCCTGAACTGTTCCTGAATCCACTAACCATCCCCCCCCCATCTCTACTACCACCACCTTCTCCTCATCTTTTTAAATGTCTTTCTATTCTATAAGAAAACTTTTCTTCCTCCATTTGTACTTTGAACAGAGACGCCTTAAATAGGGGGGGCCGGGCCTTAAGGTTAAGGCTAAGGCTAAGGCTTTGGGTAAGGTTAGATATAGGGGTCGCACGTCAGGCGAAATTTTCTCTTCTTTTCTCTTGAAGTTTGGTTGGGTAAAATATTAATTAAGTCGTTTATGTAACCTAGAGAAGGAAGAGGGTACATACATGCACGCTAAGAGATAATGTAATTATTAATACAAACTATGTTTAATTATATTTGGTAGAGGTAACGTGGTTGATGTTAGTGTGACCCAACCAAGGGTTGAGGGTTCGGGGATGGTTAGTTGTATCTGTTAAGTGCTGAAAGAAAATAATGCAAAATTTCATGATGAATGAATTTGGCAAGTGGAATTTTGGTGAAAAAAAATTATGATGATAAGCAATTTTATTTTCAAATAATTTATTTTTTATAATCATGTCTGAAAATGTTCAATATCTGCACTTCAGTCATTCCATTTGCTTCTTTTATCTTTTACTTTTGCTAGTCTTTGTTCACAGAAACATTTATTATTGACATCTATATGAATTGTTGTTTTCTTTTGGGATTTAATTACAATTTTGGGGAAAAATCTTGAGTTTTATAATTAGCTCGAAAGATCAGGGAAATTATTGTCGGTTGATTTGAGAATTTTCCCGAAACACTAGGGAAATAATTGTAGGTTGATTTGAGAATTTGCCCTAAAAATAAGGAATTTAGAGCCTAATAGTAGATTCATTTGACTATTTTGTCCGAAAATGCAAGGCCCTGAAGGTCAAGCAAATGTCGTTTAGTTTGACAATTTCTTTGAAAGGTCAAAAGGTCAAGTAGTTATCCCTAAAGATCAGGAAAATAATATTTGGTTGATTTTTAAAATTATTCCGAAAATTCAAACTGAAGTCCGAATTTGAAAATTTGATCTAAGGTCAGTTTTTTTTTAAGAATATAAGGGATTTGAAAATGTGCCCTTGAAAGAAGTTCACGGCTTTGTCATACTTACAGTTACTTTGTTCCTTACAATTTAACAATAAGGGTCGGAATGATTAATTATGAACTGATGTAATGTTACTAAGTGAATTAATAAGTATGCTTGGAATTCCTAGTTAATTATTTATTTTGCTTTAATAGTTTTAAACACTTTTATTAATTAACGTTTATTACGAGCTCCCTTGATTTAGGTCAGGAGATAATTTCGAAAGGTTATTGAAGGTCATCCCATAAGTTAATAATATTTAATAAGTCTACTTGGACTAATTTTAAAATGAATTTGAACAAATAATTCTATTTTTAGGAAAACCCATAAATATTATCCTTGAAATAATTTGTCAAACAATTCATGGAAATTACAGTGGGCGTGTAGGTGACAAAGAATTTTCAAAACATCAAAATCAGAAATATTTTAAATTTCCGTGATTGAAAATAATATCATTGGAAAAATGGGAAATTTTATCTTACTTTGCGTCATCTTTACCCTAGAGTTCATCCCAAAATTAAAATTCCACGCCTTCAAACTTCAATGTTTATTTTTATAAATATAAACAATATAAACCTCATTGCATTTTGTGGTTGAGATACAGCGCGGAAACTGAGGGGTGTAAACAATAGGATGTGTTTCTTCTCATTTTTCCAATAGGGGGAGTCGTTGACAAGGCTTAGCTGTATAGATTTACTTACACTAATACCGATGTCACCTTGCATTACTTACAAATGCTATTAGAGTACTTTACCTTTTGTTGTTTTAGGGTCAAGTAGCTTAGTAGGGGGGTATTTTGGTTTCAAACTAAGTTTAGACTGAAGATTTAGCTTTGAAGGAATGATAACAAAGTATGGGTTAGAAAAGCATAGCTTTTAGGCTTGGCTTTGGTTTGATTTGGTGCTGAAAATGTCATATTCACGTGTTTCGTTCGCCTCCTTTCAAAGGCATCCTATTTCTATCGTAAGGGTATGATGCTAAGTATGGGTCTTCCATATGGGCTTATTGGCACTGTCCTTGCGAGACAGTGTTTAGTTAGAGAAAATATGTTGGTTGGCTTCTTTAGCGCCCCTAACATGCTGGCTAATCTTCTACGAGTTTGCCAGTTTTACCTCTAGTCAAAGACAAGAATCAATCAGAATTGATCAGTGGCTGTTGCTTTAAAACTAGCTATTGATGCGCCTAGTGGACCAGTTAATTGGTCTGTAAGGAAGACATCGGCGTGTGGGTTAAATTCATTTGAAATAAGTCATATTCAACTGACTGAGGAAAAGGTGTTGTTCAAAGAAACTTAGTTCGTTTTATTTCAAAAAATGCCACTACGGGGAATTTGCCCTGCAATATTGCGAAAAAAGGACTAGGTGACCAGTCTCACTCCATATGGAGTCATTGTATTGTATTTGGACGTCACGTGATTCCTGTGACGTATTTCAAATAGTTCTTACCCACCCGTCGATGCCTTCTTTACAATAGCTTTAACTCCACCCTCGATAAAGGTTGGGTGATCATTGCATTGTCATTTCGACTAATACTTATCCATAGTATGATAGAATTATGTCTCTATCTGTTACTAGTGCACTGAAGAAACTCGTACGGCGGATTTACACGTAATGTAATCGTGCCTAAAGACGAAGTAGTTCGTGCATTCTCAAGTTGGAATTTATTTAGTATTGGATGAAGGCATTGTTTTCATGGGTTTCCCGCTTTTTGTGTGTGTTTCCCGCCCTCAAGGGACTGGTGATGCTATCAGTAACACGGAGGGACATAACACTTGATATTTTATGGTTACATTTTCGTTGTATTTTGTGTTCGTTACGTTAGGGTTTTTGGTAGAATTTGGTTGGGTTTAGATTTTAATTTAAATTTAAATATTGAGTTGGAATATTTTGTTTTTAAGTGAAGAATTAACATTGAGTTTTGAGAACTATCCGACACCTTGGTGTTAGTGGATTACACAAGGGTAGCCATTGATACCTCGACGATATTATTATTATTTGGAAAAATGTCGATGCAGCCAAATTCTTATGTTACAGTTATGTATTGTTTTAAATATAGAACATGTATGTGCTACGGTCTATTTTTTACTTAGCTTCTGTCTAAAGTGGTAGTTGCATAATTTAACTCTTGAATTCAGGGTTGCCTAAATTTAGGTCAAGGACAACCTGATAATTAGGGAATTTTAAAAATGGGACGAGAAGGTCAAGGGAAAATCAGGGATTGGATCATTTTAAATGGGGTGGGGTAAGCCGAGGGGTAAGCTCAGTGTCGTCTGCTTGAAATAGTGTCAAGACTGAACAATGATTGGGTATGTGGATGCAATGACGTTAGATGGGGCTTCAAAGTTACCAGTCCTGCACCAAATTTGGATGGACCGTATTGTTTGAAGCCATAAAATCTTAATTTAAGTCTTTGTTGACAAACATACCCATCTATGTTTCATTTTGAAACAACAAGGTGGTCAACACATCACTCTATTTTACCCCCCCCCCGACGTTTGAAAAGGGTGCATCTAATAATTTATTTATAGGTACTACTATCCCTTTAATGGAGTAAAATAATTATTTTAAACTTCAACATTTAAAGCCCAAATTTATTTAATTATGGTACGTCATGGACATTGACGTATTGGTTTCAAAGTAAAAATGACATAAAATCCCACAGTATTTAATTTAGGTTAAATTTAAGGCTATACACCTTATCTCGCTGCTAGATAGTAGCAGGAATACATACAGCTACTAGGAATTATTGTGCCTCCCAAAAAATATATCCCATGTTAATTTCTACACGGGTTTTATGGGCTGGGATTGAGAACTTAATATCCTTCACGCCTCATAATTCTGGCCAATGTCTTTCTAACTGTGATTTCGTTGGTTGGTAGCAGAGCGTGGTCATACGTGCCCAAGGTGCAACGTAAAATTAGCCTAGCTCCACCCTGCCTATATACAATGAAAAAAATGGGTAAACAATCATTCCTATTAGCTGTATGCATTCCTTATAAAGTAGAGACTGGAGCATCTATGGCTCCAGACTGCTATTCGTTTTTTAGGCGTAAATTGTAAGGTATTGTTTCTATACCATAAGCCCACTCCTTTTACACACATTGACGCCCTTTCTATAGCTTTAAAAATCCACCGAAAGCTTAGCTTAGCTTAGTTTTGTCGGTGTTCTTGTTATTTATGCAAATTTACCCTCTTTTATATTTTTTTGCATCTAGTTTGACTTTAAGGTGGGGGGTTTGGAAAAGATACCTAGTTTTACTCTATGGTTTATGACGGGCTTTGTTTTGTGTCTTACGTTGTGATGTTGTCTGTCTATTAGTTTTTTTATTATTTTTCAAGAGTTAAAAAAGGGGTTATATAACATAAGTTTATGAGATTTGGTTCGTGTAAGTTTGGTACCTGGTTATCAGATAAGTTGTGGTGTGCACTAAAGGGGGTAGGAAAAATGTTCCCTTCCCCTTTTTTCTAACTTTAACCTGCGCATGCGCTTCAAGGGGTTGTCAGTAATTTGATATTAGAGCATCTGGGGTAATTGGAACTGAATGATAATAATCACTGAATTGAACGGATTTCTACAAGGTTTTCAGTCTGTTCTGTTCTGTTGTAGATAGAGGTTGAATTGCACACGTCACAAATGACTGGCAACACTTGAACTTTGTACACGATCTGTACTGGTTGTTATATAAAGTGTATTAGGTTCTATGGGGAAATCAATTTTGAGAATCGAAAATGTTACGTAACTTTTATGGGTATTAAACATCAGGGAATTTGGATGTGTTATCAAAGGCTTACAATGACGAAAATGTCTGTATCATTACAGATTATATAGTGTCATTCTTATAGGATATGTCTTCATTAGCTTATGGTTATATGAATGGAAAGAAAGGTATATTGTATTGTCTAGGCCCCCAAGGGTCTGTCTGAGGTTGTTAGAATATCTTGAAAGATAGTCTCTCGAGATTTTTCTAAAAACAACCAGGAATACATACATCTACTTGGAATCATTGTGTAGCAGCCATTTTCACTCAACGTATCTATGCAGCTTTTTTTGTTGGAAGAGCTACCTAAACTAATCATTATATATGACGAATTTTACATTGGAAATTTAAAATCTACCTTGCACTCTAATGAAAATTACAGATGGAAAGACGTCAGAATTATGAGGCGTGACATGACAGATAGTATTAAAGTTCTCAAGCCCGGCCCACAAAACCCGCATAGATATTATCATGGGAGATATGGGGACCACGATGTTTCCTATTAGCTGTATTTATTCCTAGTTTTTTGGGGCAAATGATGGATTGATATTTTTTCCCGGAAATACTCATACATGTTCGTGGGTTGTAGCCTCGGATCTTTACTGGTAGTAATTGGAAAGTAATTATGAATTATCTGGGCTTTATAATTTAAAAAAATCTTTGCCATTCTTTTATCTAAGCGACTTCTTATTTTCTTACCGTTTATGGAAGCTTTCTTGGGCTTTTAAAAAGAAAGGGATGGCATCTTTCGCCATCAACCTTAAACGTATTAAATTCAATGGACGATTTTAGGGGTTATGTGGAGAATCAGAAGGGGATAATGGAAGAAGGGTGACACTCTGTACCCTCTTAATACTTTAGTTATGTAACATAATTCTTCCCAGGCGAAGGAGCCCTTTTTGAACATTTGCTCTCCCGCTCATGAAACTTAATTCAGATGGGCATCGCACCGTGCTAGGATGAATTCTATAACTGTTTGTTATTTACTAAATCCTCAGCAATCAATTAATCCACAAATCTTGATTGTCTTGACGTGGATGGGACAAAAATGACCACAAGCGCACGCATGCGTCTTGGTTGGCAAATAGTTAAACAGTGGTATTAGAGTAATGATGATATGCATGATTCGGTTTGGTAACTTTGCTATAATAAATGTAAAATGACGTTGGGGAAGAATCATGTTACAATTACCCACCCCGCTTTGTGGTGGTACGCTTCTCTCGAAGAGTAAGTATTATAATATACTTCTGGGAAAAATGTGTTTTTGACGTTAAAACGCCTGGCTTTTTTTATGCTAATAAAACTTAAGCCCTGAAAATGCATTTATTCAATCGACTATAACCCATAACTTTAAAACGCCCCGAATATCGTTGTGTGTGTACCTTATACTGGGCTTTAGCTAGTATAATGAAAATAAACCAATATTTATCAGTTTTGGTTGAATGTAGTAGTAGTTGTTTTTAACAGCTGACGGACGGTTACGTATTTTACAGGGTGTTCTAGAATGGTTCAAGGTTGGTATAGGGACCGAAATAGTAATTACATTGGGTTCTATTTGGCAGGGTTACCAAGGGTCAGGGAAAACCTGGAAAGGTCAGGGAAATTTAAAATTTGGGTCATATACGTCCGGATAAGTCAGGAATTTTTTAGATTTCAAAAAAGGTCGTGAAGGTCAGGGGTTTTTAAGATTTTCAAAATGAGCTATTGAACCTAGGTCAGGGGAATGTCGGGTATTTTTATGAATTTTCAAAATGGTCCATTGTAGGTCAGGGAAAACTTTTTTCTTTGGAATTTTAACAAAATCAGGAAGATTTTGATTAAAGTTGCTGTAATATCTGAGGTTCAACCAACCAGCTGGGTTACGTTTTAAAGGCAGTTTTAGATAGATCACATTTGACCATATTTTTGCGATTTAAACGAAATTGTTGACTTATATCATCATGGCATTCTTATATTTAGAACAATAACTTTTGGGCCTATAAACATCAGGGAAAATTTTGGAATAATGTCCGGAAAAAAATTTAATTTGAATCTGAAAAGTTTCTGGTAACCCAGTTTTAGGTTTTGATTCAAAAATATAATTTCTATGTCACTTTGTCCTAAAGTTATGATTTGAGTGTTACAGGGATGACCCCTTAATTAAATTATCATTGTATTTCAGTTTCTGATTTAAATTTAAGGGGGTCATCCGTAAAACACTGTAGTCATAACGTGTAAACCGTGTCCCTTAGGACAAAATCGCCTGATCATAGAAGTATAGAGTTCCATTTTCGATTCTCAAAATTGACTAATTTCCCATAGAACCTTCCCACTCACTGTACTTCAATCCTATAATTATTATTACCCTTTTTGGAAAACACCCTGTACATAAAATGGGCTTTATTTTATTTTGCTTCTGATGGGGCGGTTACGTATTCTATGTTTTGTTTGGTCAGTTGACTTCCTGGGAAAGTTACTTACATGACTGTATTGTGAAAGAAGGGAAGTATGTAAATTGAAGGACAGGCGACATCGAGGGGCCAGGCACTGGGGATGTACCTGTACTAAAGGATTAATGTATAGGGTATTGTGAGACCGCTTTGTCGGTGCCAAAAGTATTTTTTAAAGGGAGGGCATGACGCCGTTGATCGGAGATGAAAATTTGAAATTATCTATGAAATCTATCTCAAACTAATTTGAATTTTGAAATAATTCGGAGATAGTATTTTCTGGATGTTTCGCTAACTATGCAGATTGGTCTTATAATTAGTAGAAGAATCGATTAAAAAATAACGCGATGTTCCTTTTCACCCTCCCTTTAAGCATAATTTTTACTCGATTAAATATTAATTTTATAAAGATCCCGATTTTGATTAGGGGTCTAACTGTCAACTAGACAGATGATTCGAGATGAATTTTGAAGTAACGGTAATAATGAATTACCCCATCTTCCACACTCTTGAATATTAAAAAAAAATTAGTGGGTTGCATTTGCTTCATCATTACCTTATATAACTCTTTATAAGTATAAGAGTTTGTTCAGGATTTTTTTATATATTATATTTTAATTTAGTTTCTCTGAATTTTCAAAGTAAAATCCAATTTGTCATTATTTTCTCTATACATTTTTCTACATAGTTGAAGCCAAAATAGTATTATATATGATCATAATTTTTATTCCTATATTTTCCAATAAAAACACATTTTTCTCCTATACAATCCTATATTATCCTATAAAAACTTATTTTTTTCTCCTATACAATCCTATATTATCCTATAAAAACTTATTTTTTTCTCCTATAAAATCCCATATTTTCCTATAAAAACTTATTTTTTTCTCCTATACAATCCTATATTTTCCCATAAAAACACATTTTTTTCTCCTATACAATCCTATATTTTCCCATAAAAACACATTTTTTTCTCCTATAAAATCCTATATTTTCCCATAAAAACACATTTTTTTCTCCTATAAAATCCTATATTTTCCCATAAAAACTCATTTTTTCTCCTATAAAATCCTATATTTTCCCATAAAAACACATTTTTTTCTCCTATAAAATCCTATATTTTCCCATAAAAACACATGCTTTTTCTCCTATAAAATCCTATAACTACAGAACAAGAACTCCAGTTTTTCCTATAAGGCATTCAAATTTTTGGCTGGACTCCCTGCCCCATAGCAAATATCCGTTGCAACCATACTTATGGAGAATATTATAGGGTTATGCTTTCACCATGGTGATGGTGCGGAAGCAATTGAAATCCATTTAAAACACACCCTCTGCGCCGGGTAATATAGGCCTAAGTAACGTATCCCTTTGTATGCCATGCTCTGGTGGTGCTATCTACCCTTTGAAACCCCCGTTGTACAAAAGTATATGATCCGCCAAAGAAGGGTACGAAACCCTTTAGTCTTCGTTTTTTTTTTACTTGAAAACTATTCCTTCGTTTTTTGTAAAGAGGCCATGAAAAATGAAGTAGCTGTCACTTGAAGGGTGCCCCCTATTTTATTACTTTTAATAAAAAAATATCGGAAGGGGGGGGGTGAAGTTTTGGAGAGGTGGGGGTAGTAATCATTTGGAACTCTCTTGCCAATATATTGAAGTCTAGTTAAAAGTGCCTGTGACATTTTAGTTTTAATGTTTTGGGTCGAGTTTTGCGCCCAATCTATGGGGAATATCTTAAAGGCCGACTTCCATCGAAAAGGGTTCTTACGAACTGAAAACCGTGCATCGAGAGTAACAATGGAGCGACCGTGCCGATTTTCGAATCCCCGCTGGACAAAATTTTGAGGGGTTCTTACGAACTGAAAACCTTGATACGGGGGTTCTTACGAACTGAAGATAAACAATAGATATTTTCCTTCAGAGGGTCGTAAAAATCGGGAATAAAATATTTAAGAGACTTTCTATTGTTTATCTTCAGTTCGTAAGAACCCGCATAGCAAGGTTTTCAGTTCGTAAGAACCCCTCCAAATTTTGCCCCAGTGGGGACTCGAAAATTGGCACGGTCGCTCTATTGTTAAGAATCGATGTACGGTCTTCAGTTCGTAAGAACCCTTTTCGGTGGAAGTCGGCCTTTAAGGCTCTTTCAGACGATCCAACTTTTTGACTCAGCTCGATGGGTCAAAAAGTTGTATCAACTTGCCCAACTTTTAAAGGGAAAAGGGAAAAGTGAAATAAATCCTCCTTTTCACACGACTAAACTTTTACCGCCAAATGGAACTTTTTAAGCGCCACCTACATTGGCACTTACGAAATAACCCGCGAAAAAGGCTTTTTTTTTGTAATTCATTTTGATTGGCTGGAGAAATGAACTTAGAAAGTTGAGTCAGCAAAAATTGGGTCATTGATCCAATTTTTCCAAGCCAACTTTTTTTGGTGACTCAACTCATCCAGCGTCTATTCACTCGATCCAACTAGTTGATTCAACTCGAGTCGACCCATCAAGTTGAGTCTGAAAGAGCCTTTAATTGGTCGAACTTCGCACAGCAACACAGTTGAAACCCCTCCTTCCCAACGTCATACTCCTGCTCGCCCAATCAGCGCTACTCCCCCACTAGCCTTCCACTTAAAAAAATTCTCCACCATGTAGATGTAAAAGGGGCGTGCCTTCTTCAAATCCAGCCCTTTTGCTTTTTCCCCTATTATCCTTATTTTCACTGTCAACTTGTAAAGTTCATGTTCTTCGCGTTGGCTGTTGTGCTGACTTTACTGCCCGATTACAAATTTAGTGACTTAACAGTCAGGGATAGATTTAATTTCTGAAGTAGGAATGGAGAACGGTTAGTATTTCTTCAGTTCGACTCATAGACCACCCAGTATAGAGCTCCTCCCTCCAACACGTAACGAGCAGTGTAAATTATCTTATTGCCTCACTTAAACTACGTTTAGATGACGTTGCTGACGGGGACGGCGAAAAATACGTAATTCCTTTTTACCTCTGTCGCTATGACCCGCCCCTTTATCCATACCCCCCCCTTCCCGTGGAAGCTAGGGGGTCCGGGACTTTGACGCGCGCCCAGATTACTCTGTTCTCCATTCCTACTTCTAAAATTAAATTTATCCCTGCTGCAGTCTGTTTGTTCTTTGAGCTCTTTTCGTTGTTACTGAGACTTTAATTGGTCTTGATCTATGCGCATCTTTCGGAGTCAGGACTGGGAGGTGTTTTTCGTATGTGGGAGGTGTAGTCAATAATTTAACCTGATTCTGTTTAATACTTGAATCGCAATGCTTCTATTCAGGCGCAAAAGCTTTTACTTGATTTATGGACTTCTTTATATAGGGACCTTTTTTTTAATATTAATAAAGATATATCGTTTCTTCTTCTACTTTCTTTCAATTGGTTTATTTAATGAAATTTTGGGTCCTCGTGGAAGTTAAGTAGGTCAAGGTGACAATAGGTTTAACCAAAAGCAAATAGAATTTGTTTAACAAAAAGTAAGGCAATGTATTGAATGTTGTACTACGGGACAAACTCACGTATGAATACTAGCGCGAGCACGCGGTAAAACCGAATTACATTTACTAGAACCAGGGATAGATTTAATTTTATAAGTAGGAATGGAGAACAGAGTAATCTGGGAACGCGCGTCAAAGTCCCGGACCCCCTTCCACGGGACGGAGGGGGGTATGAAAAAAGAGGCGGGTCATAGCGACAGAGGTAAAAAGGAACTACGTATTTTCAGAAGTAAATAGCACAAGTGGCCCAATAGACTAATTTAGCGAGGCGTCACTTTCTGGACAATTTCGCGCCGTCCTAACTAGGTGATTTTGGCGGGAAAACGCGGATGAATACATGGATTTCCAGGATTGGTAGTAGTCGTCTGCTTCATTCCCAACCATAGGGTTATTTTCACGCTTATATTTCAGAGGAGTTGCACATTAATCAGACAAATCAGTACCTTGTAGTTTTCTTTTAACAATCTGTGCCGCTGAATGTTGTTTAGCGCCAAGAACACCAATTTCCAAATTAGTTCCAGGATTTTTCAAATTATTATCCTTAATTTCAACCCCTTCCCTATCCGCAAGCTCGCCAAGGCTTAAGTCTTCCGTAGAGATATTCTTAGTTTTCACATCTGGTTTGGTTTGACTTGCTTTAGTTTTTCCTTTAAATACAGTTTGTGTCTTCTTCTCACTTTGATCTTTGTATGTAAGATCGCATTGCGTTGAAATAAGACGACTGAAATAGTTGAGAAGCTTATCACCAGGTAGCGATAAAATGAAAATGAGAACTAATTTCTGGGCTCCTCCTGATTGGCTTATTTAAAATATTGAGCGCGGGAACCGTTTTTGAGGGGTTTCGCGACGCCTTGCACTAACCAAAGGTACAAAGGGCCACTTCTGCTATTTACTTCTGGTATTTTTCACCGTCCCCGTCAGCAACGTCAAGATAATTTAGACTTTTCGGTTCGTGTTGGAGGGAGGGGCTCTATACTGGGCTATGAGTCGGACTGAAGTAAATACTAACCGTTCTTCATTCCTACTTCTAAAATTAAATCTATCCCTACTAGCACCAGTCAGTCAGGACGTTGGCTCTGATTGGTCTTCAGCCATAGACGCTACTTTATAAAGAAAGAAATCAAGACTTGCAGTTGGAGTACACGTCGTGAATATTATTTTACTGGGAACTTTCATAATTCTTAGTAGCTTACTTCCTTTTATTAATATTTGCTTATGCTTTTATTTAACAGCCCATAGTTAGACAAAGCTAATTGGTTAATTAGTTTGTAGAGTCGAGCGCATTCAGTCGGTAATTTTAGGGTTGCCAGTAAAGCCTAGATAGGTAGGGGAATTTTTAATGATTAGTATTTCCAGAAGTGGTATGATACTAGAAGTATTGAGCTAACCAAATTCTTCACTCGGCATTAGTGAAAAGACTTGATAAAACACAAACGGTTGGCCCTCTAGTGGCGGTTTCAGAATTTTCCCTCCAAAACGTGAGACGCTCGCGGTGGTAGACGGCCGAACTAGATTCAAGGAGCCGGGTCCGTGTTCTGCGGCTTTAGGTTGAGGGGAAGGGGGTGGGAAATGTTTTTGGAACTCGACCAATTTTTCTCTCTCTAGTTTTAGCGCGTGGGAAGCGGCATAAAATCCTCAAATTTGTTCACTAGTGCCAGGATCTATTACCAATGCTAGAGCCCTTCACTTCTAGTCTCATACCACTTCTGGTATTTCTTACATTGAACCTTTCGAACGAGGAAAAAACGTGTTATTATAGATTTTGCAATATTGTGAAATGAATAGCGTATAGTGTGATGTGTTTTGAAATAGGCCATGCAGAGGTAGCTATAGAACCTAGACGGCTTTCTAATTTCAATATGAAAAACATTTATTTGCTATTGCTAAGTCTATTTGTATTATCGCGTACAGGTTTATGAAGAGCAGTTTGCAAGGGCTCGATCCTGATGCTTTTATAAGTTCAGCTAGCTAATTTGACCAAGTCATCTTGCGACTTATTGCCACTTATCTAACGCCTTTACAATGCATAGAGGGGTGGTGGCTAGCCCCTATGCCACAGCTAACCGACAGCGCCCTATACTAACTATTACCGTTAACCTCTGCAAGTTTTGATGGAAAGGAGAAACCGGGTTAGACCGCGGAGGAAAACTCCTTTAACAAGCGGGGAGAGAACTTGCAAACTCTACGCAGAAGGATTTGTTCCCAGATTTTTCACCCGGTGTCACAGTCCGGGTTCGAACCCGGGATCCTCTTGCTGCGAGGCGAAAGCGCTAACCGCTACGCCACCCCACCTTATCGATGTCAGGTGCATGCGCAGTATAGCTTTAAATTTAAACGGGTTGAATTGTGTGTAATTAAGATGCTCGTGACGTCATCGTAGATTATTTTAAACGGAAGGGCATAAACAAAAGCGTCGTTTGCTTCAAATTCGAAAGTCACTCTAAATGTTTAAATATTTTCGACTCTGAAGCAGATGACTCATATTTTTTAGCCTAATTTGTTTGTTAGAAAAGCGCGTTAAGCCTTGGCACACGCATCGGGAATAAGGTGTATTGGATTACAAGCAATTAGTATTAAGAAGTTACTGAAAGTAATTTGACTCAGAAGCAGGCGACGCTATACTTTTTACCCAGATTTGTTAGTTAAATAAAAGAGAGTTAAGCCTTGGCACACGCATCGGGAATAAGGTTGATTGGATCACAAAACTCCTAGCGTGGATAGTATTTTTGTGACGGCTTTCGCATATTTCCCAACTGAGCTTTTTGGTGTGTTTGAAAATTGCATGCAAAGTGCTCTTGAACCATGTGATGTTAACAAACACTGCCTGAAAACTGAACTACGAAATTGGCCAAAAGAGTAGAATTTTTCTAAAGAATATCTTGGAAGGTTTTCCATTAAAATCCCTAAAAAAATCTTAGATGGGAGGTGTACATTCATTTTCTAAATCATGAGAAATCTTTTAGTCTCCTCCCGTTTCGGTCTGTCAACTTTGTAACATCAATTAAGACAAAAATCTTTTAGACTAGATATATATTTCTGCGGTGCCTAGAATTTTTTCTTAATTTTTTTTACCATCTTCATTCTTGAATTTAAAAATGTCTTGCTACAAAGACAGCGCGCGCTCGCTGTGTTAAGACATAAGACGTGACGAATTTGCTTGTCTCCAAAACGACTCCAAATGGGCCCCCCTTTCTGTATAAACTATTCTTATTTCTGTGTCTTTCGTTTTGACAAACGTAGCCTGACAGCGCTAAGTGTAGCAAACCTTTTAAATTTTGTAAAGAATTACTAGCTAAGCATAATATTAGAAGGGGATAATAGAAGAAGGATGACACTCTGTTTCCTCTTAATGCTTTAGTTATGTAACATGGTTCTTCCCAGACGAGGGGGGAGCCCTTTTTGTTAATTTGCTCTCCCGCTCATAAAACTTAATTCAGATGGGCATCGCACCGTGCTAGGGTGAATTCTAAAATTACTGTTTGGTATTTACTAAATCCTCAGCAATCAATTAACCCACAAACCTTTTTTGTCTTGACGTGGATGGGACAAAAATGACCACAAGCGCATGCATGCGCCTTGGTTAGCAAATAGTTAAGCATCGCTAATAGAGTAATGATGAGGGGGAACTATTTATCCTTCGCGTATGTGCATGACTCGGTTTAGTAACCTTGCTATAATAAATGTTAATTCTGATGATGTTGGGAAGAATCATGTTACAATTACCCAGCTTTGTGGTGGTACACTTCTTCTAAAGAGAAGTATTATCACCGTCTGATAATATTAAAAAAAGTTGGTGGGTTACTTTGCGTAGTTAAGTTACTTCTGCAAAGTCTTAGTGGATATTTTGGGCTTTAGAGGGACACGAAAGAGCTGGCTTGCCGACAGTGTCGCCTTTCAAATTAACAAAGGGAGTGAAAGACATTTCTATTTTCTTCAAGAAAGCCGCGGATTTTTCAGAAGCGGCAAAGGCTTATGTATATACGTTTTGTAGTTCCTTAAGATTAATTGGAAACAACTCATTAACGTCAGTTTTTCTTGAGAGGGTTTAAGATGAGGTCAAGAAGTTTTTGAAAGCGTTTAATTTCTTCTTGGCTTACAGTTCTTTTGAGCTTTGCTATACATGGTTATGATGGGTCTGTTTCGTCAACGTTTCCTTGTGTAATTAGTAGGATTAAGTGTGTAAAGTCGCTAAACACCGACGATTTGTTAAGCCTATTTTATGTAGCTTAATACTGTCGCCTTGACAAGCGGACCAATTTTCTGCTTGATAATCCTAAGTGTTTCTTTGTTGGTTTGATTGAAAGTTTTGTCAACTATTCTCTAAGCCTAATTTGTTTTTTAGGACTTTGTCAACTATTCTCTAAGCCTAATTTGTTTTTTAGGACTTTGTCAACTATTCTCTAAGCCTAATTTGTTTTTTAGGACTTTGTCAACTATTCTCTAAGCCCAATTTGTTTTTTAGGACTTTGTCAACTATTCTCTAAGCCCAATTTGTTTTTTAGGACTTTGTCAACTATTCTCTAAGCCCAATTTGTTTTTTAGGACTTTGTCAACTATCTCTAAGCCTAATTTGTTTTTTAGGACTTTGTCAACTATCTCTAAGCCTAATTTGTTTTTTAGGACTTTGTCAACTATCTCTAAGCCTAATTTGTTTTTTAGGACTTTGTCAACTATCTCTAAGCCTAATTTGTTTTTTAGGACTTTGTCAACTATCTCTAAGCCTAATTTGTTTTTTAGGACTTTGTCAACTATCTCTAAGCCTAATTTGTTTTTTAGGACTTTTTCAACTATCTCTAAGCCTAATTTGTTTTTTAGGACTTTGTCAACTATCTCTAAGCCTAATTTGTTTTTTAGGACTTTGTCAACTATCTCTAAGCCTAATTCGATGTTTTAAACCTTGTACCATTCATGAATATTCACCTTTAAACCTTGTGATAACCCTAAACCGAAATCATTGATACTTTTGGGCTGTTAAAATAGCTAAGCCTAAATTGTTAATATTAGCTTAATATAATACAAACATCTTAAAGTCTTTGATACAAGAGAAACAACCCCAACGGAAAAATATTATTCCAATTAAGAAAATTTGAAATTCAAATATTCAAAATCCGTTAAAATTTCTGTAACGAAGCGTTTCTCTTTCATTTAATTCATTAATTCACAGAAATTATATCCTTGCCGCCCGAAAATTAAGATACCTCTATTCTGCTACAGAGTGGTTTGGCCATTTGAGAAGGGTCAATAGCTTTTATTATAATATAGTGTTTGAACTGAACTGAATTGAGTTGACGAGATGATGTAAAAGTGTTGACTGTCATTTATTCTGTATCGTCGGCTTAGTTCAAGTTGGGAAAACTCTAGATTATAGTAGCTTATTTGTCCTCAAATAGCTAAACCAACCTGCGTAAAACGTTGTATAATGCTTTTGAAATACAAATTTGTACCATAAGCCTGACATACTTTTCATAAGTATGGGTCGAAAGGGTCTTTATTGTAAAATATAGAGGGACATTTTCTGGCGGTGTATTTCTTGTAAAGGGGTGACACCTGGTGGCTGAAATGTAAATTATCGCCTTCTGTGATCTCTAACTCTACGCGTAACCCGAGTATAGACAAAGGAATTAAGTCGCAGTAAGGATGTGTTCCAATTTAGAGAAGAAATTTTAAATGAAAGATGGCGCAAGTTCGTAACTTTCTGTTTAGTTTTTTCATTCCTGAATGGACAGTGTCACAGTTCTATACTATAGAAAACTAGAGCTGGGGTTAATACTACGTCTTACCTCTGTTCTGGCAGCCATATTGGTGGGTTTCAGCTTTCCTCCTGAATTATCTCAGAAATCATTGCTCCTCCCTCAACTGAAAACTATAAGCCCCTATGGAAGACCCAAACTTACGCAATGTCGGGCTATAAGTCTACAAAAAACCGACACATTTTTTAATTTACAAAATTTCGAATTCAGCCATGAGAATTAAGATTAGTAGGCAGCGCCAATGCTATAAGCTTGCCCCTATGGAAGACCCATACTTATGCCCTATTGGGTTATACTTGTACAAAATGAACACAATTTTAATTTTAACAAATTTTGAATTCAGCCATGTTACTCGAAAATTTTTATACGGGATTTACGAGAGGTATTTCTGTGGGCGCTGCCATAACCTGTCGGCGGCCTTTAGTTAGTGGCTGACATTCCCTGTCGTCGAACGCGCTCCGTAGCCTTGGCATAACAATCCTCCGAATAGGGGGCGGTAACCTCGTAAGTCCCGTATAGAGACAGTGCCGATACTGTAATCTTGCCCCTATATGGCAGACCCATACTTATGCATTATAGGGTTATTCTAGTACATAAAACTTGATAAAAGAGAAACACATTTTTAAATTTTACCAAATTTGGAATTCAACCATGAGAAGATCAATAGGCTATTCGGAAAAACCTCCTTATTGGGTAAAAAGGTAAAGAAATCAATGTTATATCCCCTGGGGCGATGTAACGCAACTCGTCTGTAACAACGCGGAACTAATGACAAGTAAAATCCTCGTTGTACAATCATGCACTTACACTTACGATTTCTATATACCCGTGAATTCCTTTCCATTAGTGTTAGTATACCCCTAATGGCAGGCTAGTTTATGTGTTAACTTCAGTTTCATTTACTTCTAGATTGTAAAAATACTATAGGAAAGAAAGAAAAAATGAATATTATTTCTAATAATAATATACCTTTTTTTAGATATCACTTATTTTTGGCTGGGGAAAAAGTCGTTATGATGGGGGTTCGTAGGCATATATATGTATGTTATTACAGTAAGTGTTTTTAATAATCTAATTTTGATGGAGACGCACCCGAACAGACACACAAGGATCTGGGAGATGGTTTTTTCTATTTTTTTTTTTTATCCCTAAGGGTTTTAGCTATGCTTTTCATATATTATCAAATTTCGAGGGGCACGTCACTACGAGTAATCGATACGTTTACAAAGTTTACAAAAATGTTCTGTGACGTTTTGCCCTAAGGGTGGCCGTTTACGATGACAACCTAATTAAATTAGAAATCATTGTCTTTCAGTTAAATCTTACTTAAATTTAATTTAAGGGGTCATCCTTAAAATACTACATTCCAATCGTAACTTGTTTTGGGGACGTCTTTTGTGGCAATATGTCATTAAATATTTTCGACTCAAATTTGATTTCCCATAAAACCCATTTTACATCGGTCCTAAATCGAAACCAGTATAAGCATAAGTTTATTAGATATGTTCCTCCATAAGTTTGTCACTGGTTACAAACTGGAGCTTGTCATGAAGTGAGTGAGTGAGGTAGGTCAGTCGGTGCTGTCAAAGGCTTAGTGCAGACTAAATAGGAAGATGGACTACAAAATAAATCGAATGTTGTCAATTCTCACTTATCGTTCTTGAACTAGTTATCTCGAGCTGTAAGAGTCTAGCATTACGAAGTATGGGAAGTGTCATACTTATGGAGCATATCTTATAAACTTGTGGTATAAGCAATGTGAACTTATTTTGCAAGCTAATTGATGTTTGAGCGTTACTGACAGACGAAACTGCATGTTTTCATTCTTGTTGTGTTATTATCATTAGACATAACTTTTCGTCATGCATGCATGGTGTAGTGTAGCAATTAAGAATTAAAATGTGGTTAGCTCCTCGACCACCAATTCAAGATAGCTTTAGGGTAGAAGATACTTTTTTCAATATTTTTTTTAAAACATTTTTGGAGTTCTCCCCCCTTTTTTCTGTGATATCAGATACTTCTAGAGCATCATTATGACAAGAGCGTAGCCCCTAATTTTTTTCATGGGAAATTTTAGCAAAAGCAAATTGTAATAACAGAAAGTAAGGTACTGTAAACGGAGAGCGTAGGAGACAATCACGTGGCTCGCGGTGCCTCTGAGCCGAGGGAAACACGTGTATTTACTGCCACCTCGTGGTATTGGTGGGAAACATTCGGCGGATGAGTATTGTAGTCTTACTAGAGTGCGTGGGCAAACCAAATGCATAACAGGTTTCCTGGAAATATCAGGGAATTTAAATTGTTGGCGTATAAATTCAGGGAAATAAGGGAAATTTGTGAGGTTTGAGGAAGTTTGCCCTGAATGGGTTACTGCAATCCCGTAGTTGTTACTACAGAAAGCCACTCCTGCAGTTACCAGGGTTACCTTGCACCTGCAAATATATTTGAAATCAGTTTTTAAAAGTTGTATGAAATCTACTACATTTACCCCTAGGTTTTCTGCTAATATCCAATAAGAGTTCTTTATTTTCACCATATGTCTTTGCTAGCATTTAAATCTGTTTATTTAGTAAATAGTTTTCAAACTAAGAGCATTGATACCATTTACACCAAGAGGCCAGGCTATCTTGGTGACGCATTATCGTGCGCCAAGTAGCCTGGTCTCCTGGTGTAAATGTTATCAACGCTCCTAGTCAGAAAACTATGTGTATGCTTTTGAAAGAATTGATGATTTTTAAATATTTGACATCTAATCAGAGCTTTAAATTTTAATTCTGGAAATATCCCTTGGGAAAACGGAGAATTTACTGGGAATTTTTTCCTCTTTCTCTTTCATTAAAAGTGCTTAAGCTAAAGCAAGCAATCTCGGAATGAAAATCTCCCAAATCCCCTCCGATTCAATAGTTTTTAGTATTCGGGAGCACGCCCAAATAAAAAAGATCCCTAGCATTTGAAACGAAAGAAGGATAGCCCTGGAAAAAAAATATATCTCCAGATCAAGTCTTGCTCTCGTACGTACGTATGTACGTTGAGCTTCATTGATAAAGGGGGATGTTGTGTTGTAGTAGGGTTCGTTGAAGTACTGGTTGGTTTGAGCAGCGGGCCTGGAAACGGATGATTCTGACACTTCCTCGAAGGAGAGAGAGAGATGGAGTAGTAACTTCAGTACCTCTAACGTTGCAGTATGTAGCGCCATCTAGGGAAACCGAGGATGATGACGAAATCTGAGAGGAATAGGCATGCGCGCTAACTGCGGAACGGCTCGGGTTAGGTGGGACGCCACTTAAAAATGGGGTTAGGAATAGTTGGACTCGATTGTAATTGGTTCGTCTGTAGCCCTTCTTGACCAATTACCAATGCGTCCCCCATTTTTGGCGTCACACCCAATCTGAGCCGTTCCACAGTTAGTGCGACTATTTCTCTCAGTCCTCCCAGCATACTCAGCGATTTTGTAGGGTAGTCGAGGATGCTCTCTGTTTTTTAAAAATTAAAAGAAGCTCATTCAAATACAATGGCGCTAGGCCGCAGCACCTAACAATCTCCTCTTCCGATGAGTAGGGGCGTACGCAAGGTACACTGGGATACTTTCATTGCCCCTCATGACCCACTCTACTCTATATCACGTCTCTCCTCCAAGGACTAAACCACCCAAAATACGTGTGTGGCTCTGTCGTCGTTTAAGAGACTAATCAGTGTTTGGGAGCCAATATCTTCGTAATTAAATGTTGTAGACCGCCATCATGGATGTTCGTTCCCCCTAAAAGATTAAGTATGCATGTTCCAAACACCCCCTAGCAGCAGCTACTATCCCTAACCGGAAGTTATAAGAAAATTGGACCAAATATCACGTGTCCTATGACGTCGAAATTAAAATCCCGCCTAAAATTGGGCGCCGCCATCTTTAAAATCCGCAAAAACCATTTATTTTGCCTAGAGATGGCGCTATATTCATCCGTTTTGGTGAAGTAAATTGGGGGAATGAAAAGGGGGATCAAGGAATAATTCGGAACATGTAGTTGGCAATAGAAATACATGGGAAACCCGGTTAGTGAACAATCCCTAGCGTTGGTTAATCCATGCGCCCATGTTCCTGGAAACGTTTCACTCGGTTTGACTCAAATAACACGCCTTTTAATTTATGGCAGACTTATCAAAAACATCCTTTTGTTATTTTTCTGTTCTTATGATAACCAGTCCTTCAAGTAATCCTGTTAGGGTATCGTTTGGGCCAATCTGGGTCCACAATGGGGGTCTTTGGGGTGCTTTGGGTTTTGCCCCGAGATTGTGTCCCCTCCTCCCCCCATATCGTATCGGGGCGGTCATAAAAGTAAATCTTTTTTTAGCGCCCTCTTCAGGGACCCCTAGACAGTTGAAACGAGTCTGTTTGCACTGGGGATTAATAGAAACGCGATCTTTTCCCACCCCGTTTCTAAAGACCAAATACATAGGCCCAATTCCATCCATGGGACTACTCCACCTCTGCTTATGTTATGTCAAGCTGAGAAATTGCCAGTCTATTTTATACCTTAGAGAGGAATTGATGTTCGCGGATAACGAATGAGGTGCAGAGAAGGTGCAGATTGAGCTAAGGGTTCGTATTAACGTACGTGGAATGCAATACAGGGAAGTCATGGAAATATAAGGAGAAGAAAATTAGTCAAGGAAATGAGATTATTGGAGCATTCATGGAAATTTCAAGGAAATTGGGTTTGAGCTAAAACTTAGGGGAATGTGGAGGGAAATTGGTTTTGAGCTAAAACTCATTAAAATGTCGAGGGAAATGGTTTTGAGGTAAAACTCATGGAAATGTTATGGAAATTGGTTTCTGAGCTTACTCGAGGGAAATGGTTTAATGCAAAAACTCATGGATATTGGTTTTCTGAGCTCTAACTCGAGGGAAATGTTTAAATTCAAAAACTCATGGAAACGTCACGGAAATCGGTTTGAGCTCGTGTAAATTGGTTTAAAGCAAAAACTCATTGAAATTGCTTTTAAGCAAAACCTCAGGTACTGGTTTAAAGCCAAAAATCTCACGGACAAATTAAATTAATGTGATTTAAAGAAAAACTCATGGAAATATCAGAGGAAGTAGTTTAGGGCAAAACCTTCAAGGAAATAACAAGAAAATTGGGTTTTGGACATAAATTTCAGTAAATTTCGTACAATTCCCGGATGTGCAAATGAATAAGTGAAACCGCGAATACAAATACCCCTAGTTGCTAATCCACCAAATATTTTAACATTGCCGTGTGACAGTAGTAGTCATAGCTTCTTCTGTCATGTCTACTTTTAAAATACACCGATAAAGTCAAAACTTGGTTGGTATTTAAACGAATTCTCAACTTCTCACACAGACCCGCCCGTAGATAAAGAAAATACTTTTTTCTCTAAACTTTGACATGAGTCATTGACAACTTTAAATTCTAACTTGAATTTATAAACCAGCTAAGTTAAACCTCAGTGCAACTTATCTTTGAAATAATACATGGTACTTGAATTCAAGTATCAACTTAAGACGATACTGAAGTTAGCTATTTATCCTAACTGTTTTTCTTGGTCTGTTTTCAAGTTGAATTAAGTAACCAGGAACTTGAATTTTTTTTTTGGGTGAAAAAACGCCTACAGATTAAGTAAAATAGCGGTTTATTTTTTGAACTGAACCCATGGTTGTGGCTGGCCATGGGTGAACATGTAATACGCCCACTGGGCCTCAATTGGGTGGTCAAATAACGGACTGTGTCTGTGGGACGTGGTATGAATCTTCTGTAGAATAATTTGCGCTTTAATATCATAGTTTATTTAAAATTAAGTGTTTATTTACTTTAAAATACAGGGTGTTTCTGATAAGTCTGGTGTATATAAATAAATTAGGGGGATGTTTGTTCTTTGGGAAATCGATTTTGAGTCGAAAATGTTCTGTACTTCTATCGCCTCCTTTTTGTTTGACCACAAGGGACACTGTTTTCGAGTTAAGATTTGATGAGTGTTTTAGGGATGACCCCTTAATTAAATTAGTAATCATTGTATTAATCATTTTCTTAATTAAATTCGAAAATGTCTTAACTTCTATATATCCATTTGCAACAAGGGACACTGTTTTCGAGTTATGATTTGACTCAGTGTTTTAGGGATGACCCCTTAATTAAATTAGAAATCATTGTCTAAATTAGTTCCTTAATTAAATTTAAGGGGGTCATCCGTAAAATACTCTGGATGCAATCTTAACTTGAAGAATATCCCCCTTAATTCATGATAGGTCCTTCATTAACACTCTGTATAGGCCTAATAATAGTTAAAGAAAAAACTTAATTGATAGTTAGGCATCCTAACATTATACTTCCTTAGAATCCAATTAGATTTAAGGGGTCATCCCTAAAATACTCTGGACAATCATAACTCGGAAACATCATTGTCACTTGTGGCAAAATAGAGGCGATAGAAGTACAGAACATTTTCGACTCAAAATCTATTGATTTCCCAAAGAATAAACATCCCCCTTAATTTATGCCACCACCAGACTTATCAGAAACACCCTGTATACATATTAATTTATGTTATTTTACTATCACCCTCTTAATTTTGAAATTAGTTTTAACTTAAGTGGACGTAGAAAGACGTTAAATTAATCAGCGACTTCTTGTAATTTGTGATAGCAATTTTATTTTTTATCATAGAGCGTATGTATGTAATAATATTGGCCCGGGGATCGTTAACAAAAATCCATAATTGTCATCTAAAATCAATGTTAACTAACTTGTGTCGCTAGCTAGCGCCAACGCGGAGTCGCAACGGACCTTTAAAGACGTCAAAGAAACTGCCCATTGACGTCATGGTCTTTAAAAAAAGAAAGGACCTTGCTCGGAAATCACCAAGCAGCGAGTTCGATTAGCTTTTCGCTCCTTTTTATCCTGCTCACGCCAATCCATAATCAAGGGCTTTTAAAGAATTTTCTCCCATAATAGATTTTGCTGCATTCCAGGGATATATTGAGCCTTAATAGTTTTTAACAGGGTTCATATGTACGTGGTTTTCTCATAATGGTGGTAGGATTGGACTGAGGTACAGCGGGTTCTGTGGCCCTGTTTGATTGGAAGATGTTGTTTTGATGATGTTTTGAAACGAGGGATACGCTAAGTAGAAAAGAAGTTATCTGTGTTCATACAAACCTGCATGGAAAACTCTGGGAAATAAATAGTAGACAGAAAACTAGGGGAAATTTAGACTTTTTAGTAAAAATCAAGGAAAAACCTGCATGGAAAATATGTACGAGAAAACCTGGAAAACTTCGAGAAGTAAATAGTTGATGAAAAACTTTGGGAAATTTAGAATTATAAGTGAAATTCAGGGAAATCATGGAAATTTGTGAGGTTTTATAGAATATACTCATTGGCTCCCGCGTTGTCAGCTTATGTCAAGCGCCTGTAAGCTTGCTGTAAGTTACTGCAACGTAAATTATCGTCTGCTTCTGAAACCATTGACCTTTGTAAATGCCACAGAAATATTTCGGGAAAAGCCTGGAAAGTTCAGGGAAATATATGGGATAAAAACCTAGAAAATTCAGGGAAATCGGTTTTCCGATAGTTGTGTTAACCCGGGTTTTACGGATGACCCCTTAATTAAATTGGTAATATATTATTTAAATTTAAGGGGCCATCCGTAAAACACTGCAATCATAACTTGTTTAGAAGGTTTTCATTATTGGACTAAAATCGGTATAGAATAAAAATAACATTTTAGACTCAAATTGATGATTTCCATAGAACCATCCCGCTCTACTTTGGTCCAATAATTATTAATACCCTTTTCAGTTCCGAAATACTTTCAATTTAATGAAGTTATAACTTATTAGGTAGCAAATCGGAATTTTCACATTTTATTCAAAGTAATTAAAACTGTCAAAACCTTACGATAATCGAAATTAAACTCTATACTCTAGCTCCCTTTAACTCTGTTTTAAATAAATTGGAAACTATCTTATTTCTTAGGGAAACTCTAAACAATCTATATTATAATAATCTTAAAATCAAGTCCGCCTTATCAACTATCAGATCGGTTGGATGGGCCTATAGACTATTTCATTAATTCCAACAGAGAAGCAGGGTGAGATCACCTTGAGTTACTTCCCTGGCGCCGCGCCAAGAAGCATCACCGCTAGAGGCAGCGCGAGTCGACTAGCCTCCCCTGATGCGTGTAGTGACCTTGGACTCCGTCTCGCGTTGCCTCTCTCCGTCTCTCTCCTGGTTGGCGCCAGGGGAAATAACTTAAGAAGGGGGCCTTCCTCTCGCCTTGAAGGAGAGAGGAATGGAGTGGAACCCCCATACGTACAGCGTTGCCTCTGTACCCCCACCTACGGCACCGTATTCCTCCCAGCATCCTCAGCGGTTTGGTAGGGTCGTACCGGAGGAAATTGTAAAGGACGCTCCCTCTATCATAAAAATAGAAGCTAGTTCTCGTACATATAAAATGGCGCTACGCGGCAGCACTTAGCAATCGCCTACCGAAGGGTAGGGGCGTGCGCGAGGTACACTGGGAGAGATACGGTGCCGCAGGTCGCCCATCATCATTTCCAATCCATCTCACCTCCCTTATCCCTGCTCTCGCCTGCTGTGTTGTTGGGCTTCTCTATAAGCAATTATTTGAATGGTCTATTGGGTAAGTTATAAAGCCGAGATCTTTATAGCGTGCCGGGAAGACCCTTCAGTCGCTGAACTGGTTGGGTTGGGTTGGGTTGGTTGGTATTAAGTGCGGGCTTATAGTGAGTGTGAGAATATCGCCCCGTATTGATCCGCTTAAGTATATTGAAGGGTATCAGACGTTCGTTAAATGAAGTACAAGTATTTAATGTTTTATAATCAATACCTTAGTTTGAAATAGACCATTTTTTATAAAAGGGGCGTGGTTGGGCTTGTGTTGTCTGCTTCATTTAGGGTTTAAGACTGAACATTGATTGGGTGGGTATGTGGATGCAAAGACGTTGTTAAAAAGGGCTTCTAAGTTGTAACAGTCCTGATGCACCAAATTTGGATGGTCCGTATTGTTTGAAGCCATGAATGACAACCAGGTAGTCAATGCACTCTATTTTAAGATCCCGACCTGTTAAAATGGTCTGTTAGTATGACATAATACTAGGCCTAATCATAATTAAGGTGATATTGATTTTTGAATCGAGACTTTTGAATACTAAAATAGCTGCTCGTCCAAATTGATAAATACCTCGAAGAACCTTGGATAAACGTTTCATAATATCGACTGTCAATGCGTAGCTCACTCGATCACGCGTCCGTAAGACACGATCGAGTCAGCTATGGCTTAAGAAAAGGCGATAATGAGGTGGCGCCATCTGGACACTGCATTGACGAAATTCGAAGTTTTTCAAACTATAAACCCGCGGCGAATCTTTTACGTAGTCGTTGACACGTGTGTCTAATTAAGCATCGAGCAAAGCGCCTTCACCGATGTGACCGTAAGATTTTAATCTAGTTTGAATTGTCCTTTATACAACGCAAAGAAAAACAATCCCTCAACCGAGGGGGAAGGGGTAGAACTAAACCGCAATGCAATGCAATACAATGAAATTCGAAAACGCAATCAAACGCTATAAATAGCATCATTTTTGCGGACATGACAGATACAGTAACAACAACAGCTAGTATAGATACACCACATAAGCTTATAAGATATGTTCATCCATAAGTTTGTCACTGGTAACTTAGAAACTGGAGCTTGTAATTTTGAAGTGATTGAAGTAGGTCATAGATTCGAGGTAAAACGACGTACGCCTGGTGAGGCGCTGCTGTCAAAGGCCTAATTAGTAATGCAGACTAAATAGGAGCTAGATGGAAAGAAGTCCTGCAAAATTAATTAACCACCGAGTGTAGGACTTCAATTCTCTCTTCCGTCGTTCCCGAACTAGTTATCTCGAGCTGCAAGTCTCTCAGTAGCATAGGTAGTGTCATACTTATCACGTAACATATCTTATAAACTTATGATATAACAAGATGAAAGATTAATTAACGATAAAAGAGCGGAGCGCGCCTTTTACAAGTTTGCTAAGGCTTACCCGTTTTTCCCCCGGCCCGGACCCGGGCTTTCCAATGCCCTAATTACAGTTGACCATCAACTAGCCTCACGAGAGATGGGAAGGGGATGGGAGGTGGACATTCAATCGTCCGCGTCCTATGGACCACATCATCGCAAAGAACAAAAGAACTATATTTTATCCCGTCTCGAAAAATGCCCAACACTATGCCATGTATGTACCCCTCCTTTGTACATACAATACGCAGTATATGGGTTGGAGCAGGAAGAATAAGGGGCTAAGCAGAAAGTTGATTGAATTGTTTCACTACCAGAGATAGATAAGACTGCCTTCTTTTCAAGGGGGTATTCACTGCTGCAGTGCAGTGTTTTCCAGAGGTTGCCACTGTGATTTTGCTTGGCTAATCATTATGTATGACGAATTTTACTAAGCAAATAATGATCTATCTCGCTGCGCTTCAAGTCTGAAATATCCACTAAGACGTAATATTGCATTTGAAGTATGCGTATTGTTAAATTAGGGAGACCAGCGATCCTGTAAATCCTGTATTTTTGAACCTGTCCTATATTATCCCATAATTTCATGAAAGGTCCCGTGAAATCCTATTTTTTTTACTTAGTCCAAGATTTCTTATATTTTAGCTTAAAATTTATCAAAATTTAGCTCTTTTATCGAGATCACATTTGACTAGACACCGAAATTGCGTAGTTCATGATTTTTTTATATATTATATTTTAATTAAGTTCCTCTGAATTTTCAGAGTAAAATCCAATTTGATATTATTATTTTTTGTAATTTTTATACATAGTTTCAGCCTTGCATAGTATTATATATGAGCATTTTTATTCCCATATTTTCCTATAAAACCCATTTTATTCTAATTTAAAATCCTATAATTCCGAAAAAAAAGTTCATATTTTCCTATAGGGAGCTAACAACTGGCTAGGGGGAAGAGATAGTCTGACGTCACACAGCCCCTCTCTGGTTGTCATTTTTGCGCGTAGAATACTGTTTCCAACTGCATGGGGGATGAAATCTAGTAAGAGATAGAAGGGTGTGACGTTTCAGGGTCAGAACTGTTAGCTCCCTATAAGGAATTTAAATTTTTACCTGAGCTCTTTGTAAGCCTTATTTCGAAGCCTGCTGCATGCATGATGCAACCCCTCTCTAGCCGGTCACAGAAAACCTGGCGTAGTTCAGTGAAAACGAGGCGTACTTTGAAATGAAAAATCCTTGGTACTTTTCTGAGTGAATCACCCCTCGTTCTGTATACTGGCTCTCTGCCCAAGTCCCACGGTGGTGCACTGGCAAGCTGTCCGTGGAGCCAAGAAGAAAAATCGATAATATATTTGAAGGGGGATGATGACCACTAAAAGAGCCATAGTTAGAGAGACAGGCAGGGAAGGCAAGACAGACCAAGCCTAGCCCTTGGCCTTTATTGGTACGACAACGGTGTTGGACTTGGGACCCCGCAAATAGATATAGCCACTATACTGGGTTTTAGGGCTATGGCCCTGCCTGGTTAGATAATAGTTCTTGTAATGCAATCTAGGAAGCAATTAAAGGGATACTCGTATAGATATACCCATCCATAGTCTAGCCACTGGCAATATTGGAAGGCAAGATAGAGTTACTGACTGTTGTGTCAATAGGCCAGTATAGAGGAGTGGCATTCTGTGTTAACTACCCATACGGCCAAATACAGTAGGTGCCATTAGTCTATTGTAGGAATAGTGCAAATCATTGTGATTGGGATCTTAACAGGTTTTTTATTTAGTATCTTATATGTGTATTTGAGCAGGAATACATACAGCTAATAAGAATTATTGTGCCACCATATTTTAAACGTTAATATCTATGCGGGTTTTGTGGGTCGGGCTTGAGAACTTACTACACGTCACGACTCGTAATTATGGTCAACCCCTATTTTTTGTTTGTTCTCCAGCTCATCAAACTTAATTCAGATGGGCATCGCACCGTGCCTGGGGTGAATTCTATAACTAAATCCTCAGCAATCAAATAGGCACAAACCTTGATTGTCTTGACGTGGGGCAAAATTGACCACAAGCGCATGCCATGCATGCGCCTTGGTTGGCAAATAGTTAAGCAGCGCTAATTGAGTAATGATGAGGGAACTATTTATCCTTCGCGTCTGTGATTCGGTTTAGTAACCTTGTAATGTAAAATGATGTTTGGGAGAATCATGCTACAATTACCCACACGCTTTGTGATAGTACACTTCTCTCGATGAGAAGTATTATATGCTTCTGTTTAAAACCTATAGTTCTTCCTTTTGTTAACTAAAAATTAAACGGTACTATCCCTTTAAATATCCAAATTTGGAGAAGAAAAAAAAAACATGAAATCCCTATAACACATGCAGTCAACGGCACTTTAAAAATTAAATTGTGAATTTCTTAAAAGTTAATCCACTCAGAAACCTTAAGTTAATCCTTTAAAATATTAAGCCAATTTTTCATGCAGTATATTTATTTGCCGATCAATATTTACTCTCTCTCAAGAAATCTGCCAAAATCTTTTCAATTTATCAATGTAAGTCTACACTAGGAATAGGATGATACTTGGGTCTCTATAAGGTTCTATAGTGCTCTAAAGTGACAATAACTTAAGAAAAGGGGCCCTTCCTTGCCCATAGCAAATATGAAATGCTTAGCAGTGCAAGAAAATACATTTTTAAAATCTTTTTAGTGTGCAAATTTTCGTTTCCTAGGGTTTTAGGGTCTCTAAACCTTACGTCCCTTATACAATGAGAATCGACCATGCATACCAGACTGTCAGGGCCCTGTCAAAATTTTTAAGCTAGATATTCCTTAAACTCAAGATATAGGCGGGGGTTTTCTGTAGGCATTTATATATTTAACGTTAAACTTTCTATTTTTATTTTAAATATAATCAAATGTATAATAAGAAAGGCCTAACTTTTGTCTGTCTGTTTGTAACGCTTCATTTGTTAGCTGCCGAAAGATGGCGCTCTCGTGTAGTAAGTTACAAAGGCAAATGTTTAGAAATAACATGAAGTGTAAGGAGAGCTCTAACACAGTACGTTCTATGCGAAACGCCCGTAGTACTTTTGTCTGTCTGTAAATAACGCTTAATTGATTTGGAACTTTATAGGGGGTGCATTTACTTAAAACTTCATATTTTTATTTTATATAAAATAAAATGTATGTATATAAGAAAGGGGTAACTTTTGTCTGTCTGTTTGTAACGCTTCATTTGTAAGTTGCAGTGAGATGGCGCTCTCGTGTAGTAAGTTATAAACGCAAATTTTTAGAAATAACGTGAAGTGAGTCTGAAAGGAGAGCTTATTCACACGTTCTAATGAGGAACGTTCTGCTTTTGTCTGTCTGTTTGTAACGTTTGATTTCTTAGTTGCAGAAAGATGGCGCTCTCTTGTAGTAAGGTACAAATTGCCTTTTGCGCTATGGCCTTGATGTCACATTAGTTTATTGCATCTGTTTAACTTATTAATGCATTATTATTAACTTATAATTTTATTATTATTTAGGTATAATAAATAAATTCAAGGCGATATATCACAAAACCCTTATCTCGTACCAATATTTCAAATGATGTTTAGCTAGCTATTTTATTTTTTCAAAAATAAAGATGCCCTTAAGCCTTGGCCCCTAACTTTCTAATATAAGCCATCCACCAGGGGTCATAAACTCTATTTTACAAAAGATGGGTTGTTGTAGAGGTGAAAGGGGGAGAGGGGGGGTTGCCATCTTGGATTGAGTCCAAAAAATATTATAGCTTTAAGGAGGATATAAAAAAAATATAAGTCCCTTAAAATATGGTTCTCCATTACTGGTGGTGGAAAATGGTACCCAGTTTGTCAAATGCCCACTCAAAATGGTCTCCCCCCCCCGTTTCTACCCTGAAAAAGGCGCCAAAGTCTTGTTGTAGGAATAGATAGCGCGGGAAAAAGGGACAGTGGGAAATGGTCCCTTGAGCGTATCCGGATTCCGGGTCCGGGTCCGGCGAGAGGGACACAAGGTTCTTAATGTAATGGACAAAAATAGAGTATTTCTGCTAAGCTGTAGACAACATTTATTGTGGGCCTTGCCAACCAACCAAATTAATCATAATCAAAGTTTGTATTGTTGTTTCTATCTCTATTTTCTCGTTTGCTGTAGGTGTAGGTGTAAAGTGCTGGTGATAATATTGGGGAGCTTATGAACTACTATGGTAGCAAAGGCAGGCCTCATGAGTCATTTTTGTTACTTAAAGAATATTTTTTTAATTGAAAGGTGCTCTGGGGTGTTGCCCCTTCAGTATGTCGGGATGTTTTTATTAGTTTTCCTTGCGCCATTTTTGAAGGTGGTGGATAATCAAAGTCCAAATGTTATAAGGCCCGTCTTTAGGATATGTGGAACCTGCGTACTAAATATTAGTGAAATCTGTTGAAATGCACGGACGTTATTTCATATATTATGTTTAGGTTATCTTTCTGGTCGCCATTTTTAAAGATGGAGGAGAATCGAAGTCCCATAGTTATAAGGCACGTCTATGGGATGTAGGGAGCCAGTGTACTAAATATTAGGGAATAGCGTGAAAGTTATTACATAGGTTACATTTCAGGCCGCCATTTTTAAAGATGGCGGCAAATCGAAGCCCAAAATCCATAAACCCCGTCTATTGGATATGGGGAAGCAGTGTACTAAATATTTAAGAAACTTCTTGAAATGCACGAATCTTATTGCATAAAGGTTTTGGTTATATTTCAGGCCGCCATTTTGAAAGATGGCGAATCGAAACCCAAAAACCACAAAGATGGTCTATAGGATGTAGGGAACCAGTGTACTAAATATTTAAGAAATATGTTGAATAGCGTGAAAGTTATTCCATAATGATGGTTTAGGTTACATTTCAGGCTACTATTTTTCAATATGGCGCCGGATTGTAAATATCTTTCCTATTGCGTGCGCAGCGTGCCTACAACTTAAGAGTAACATCCTTGCTGAATTTGAGCCTTTTATGTAAAGCGGTTTGTGCTGGGCGTTGATTATTAGTCAGTCTGTCAGTCAGGACTTTGACCTACTAGATATAGATAACCCAAACTTCTCGTACTAAATACTTTCGTTTATATTAACAATAAATCAGAGCTCGAGTAAATAAGACAATACACATTACAATTAGGTAATCTACGTGTGTGTTAACGTATTTTATTAAACAAATACCAAGTGTCACTAAAGGTTATCGCAATACACGTATATTTCTTAAACAATAAAAGCACTAAAGCTGCTAAAAGATTAATCTAAACCGGGTCAAACCGGGAATACATACAGCTACTGGGAATCATTGTGCCTGCCCCATTTATCCCATGTTAATATTTATATGTGGGGATTGTGGGTATACCTGGCTTGAGAACTTACTACGCCTCACTCCAATTAATAATTCTGGTCAACGTCTTTCAAACTAAGATTTCATTGGTTGGTGTAGCAACCCAAGGTGCAACAGACAGAAAGATAGATTATTAATTCGCTTGGGTAAAATTCTTCATACGTAATTGTTAGTCTAGCTCTTCCTACAATAGAAGTTTCATAGATACGTTCAGAAAGTGGCTGGGTACACAATGATTCTTAGTAGCTGTATTTATTCCTGGTCAAACACGTAGGACCAACGAACAACAAACCTGGGACCTAGTCCTTGTTCTAAAGAACAAAATTGACTCGGCAAGCATCACTCACTCACTCACTCTCGCTCGCTCAATGTAGAGGTAGTATAGATTCAATTTAGTTTTAGTGCCAAGGCTTAGTGGTATAACCTTACCCATAGTCTCAGCAAAGAAAAGACCAGAAAGTGCACCGGTAGACGTTTTACCGATCAAATCCAAATTCTTCCAATCAAGACCTTTTCTTCTTGGGAGGATAGAATACTCTGTAAGAAACGCCGGGGACCCTTGCTGCCTTTAAGGCGGGTTTTCACGAGGTCGGAAATTGAATCGAGGCAAAACAGTGCGAAAAAGTGCCACCAGTGGAACATTTTCGATTGGCTGAAACGAAAAGTATCTTTTAGTGCGACTGGGACCGAGCTCTGAAAGACCCTTTCGGTGTAAAAAAATGGGCTAGGCAACCCACAGTATCGGGACTCCGACTTACAATGGGGTTGACCCAGTGCTGTCTATGCGCACACTTGGACCCAAAACGCGTAGAACGCAGACGCCGAAAAGCGAGATGGAAGGCAGTTATACAAGCAGACGATTGAGCAGACATCATTTAGGACTGTATTAACGGTGACCAAGGACATCAATTTCCGTTGAGTGAAAATCCCCTGGTGTATTTTAGCAGAGGATAAAGCGATATTTTGCCAAATAATTCGGTCCGATGAAAACCCTGCTTTATTGTGACAGAAAATCTACAAAATTCCCTATTATTTTGTTCCGGGCTGGAATTCTTTATTGTTTTTCGCTCCGTTAGCTCCCGCCGTCAGTATTTTTTGTCTTTTCCCCGATTTTCTCTATTTTTTTCTCGCAGGGCGTCATCTGGTGATAAAAATTTCATTACGTCCGGTTTCTCTCGTCGTTTGCCAATATTTTCTGTCCCTCGCGCCAAATCCACTAATATTATTATTATCATAATCATTATTATGGATTTGGGAAAAGGGTATAATACGTCACTAACTAATAATATAATAAATAATTCTCGTTTGGTGACCCTTGTTAAGTTTTATTAATGGTAAAGGCAACTTTTAAGTTCATAAAGGTCAGCTTGCATTACTATTTTAAAGGACACACATGGCACCGACATGTCATATCGATTTTATTCTCTCCTAAAAATAGGCCAGACCTAGAACTCAAAGTCCTACTGAGAAGGTACGAATACCCATCTTTAGATACTATGATCTCATACGTTTAGCGCTCTCTTTAAAAACTTGCCAATTAGAGGAGAAGTTTGTACTGGAGTTGCAGGACCTTCCCTTGAATGTCCCTAAAATATACCAATATGTATGCTAGGTCATGCGTTTTTGATGCCACCTGGTTATACCAACAAGAACTAGCTAGTTTTTGCTACTAAAATATTCTCACCGATAGATGGCTGCACTTAATGAAACACGCCGGGATTTTTAAACAACTAAGTATCACCAGCAACTACTTCTACTCCAGAATAAAACATTCCTCCTCTAAGATAGGGGAGGGGTTAAAACGCGAGATCACAGTGTGTCCAATTATTTCTTGTAACGTTCTCATGTCATAAGTGGGTTCTTAGCTAGACTAATAGAGCTAAAAAATCAATTTCTATTATTTTTTTCTTTACTTTCACTGACAATATTTCTTTGAAAGTCTATGAAAGTTTATTGAGAAAGAAGTAGGTGTTTTAAAGTCGATATTGGTAGGGTGGGTTTTAAGGGCGAGTTTAAGGGTCATAAGGTCATAAATCGATTAAAGAAGACCTAGAGGGTCTTGGGCCATCCGATAAGAAACCATATAATCTTTTTATGAAAGGGTTGTTGACTTAATAGGATTAATTTTGGGGTGGTTTTAAGATGCGGTTGCGTTGGTTGAAAAGAAAAATTTTGCGGTCAGATTTCTTTTAACGATTTCAAAAGTATTATTTTGGTAAGGGCTTTGTTTATACAGGATAGACCTGGAATAGACCCTTTTTAGAAGCGTCGTCTGCTCTGTTATGGGGTTAAGGCGGGACATTGATTGGGTATGTGGATGCTCCAAAGACGCTAAATATGGCCTCAACGTTACCCGTCCACTGAACTGGAGTCTTTTCGTTTGAAGCCATATCTTAATTTACATCTTTGTTGTCCACATGAACATCAATGTTCAGTCTTAAGAATTTTGAAAAGAGTGTATGGTATAAACGAGACTTCCGGTTAAAGGGATGTCTAGTGCGTTGTGTCAAGAACTATATTTTGTGCCATAAGTAGTAGCGTTACTATTTTATGGAGTAGTGATTAGGTATTGACACGTGACTGTAATGGTGTGCCACGACTCGGCATTATGGATTCAATGGAAATGGAGATGCCGCTTCCCAAGGCACTGATAACGCTACGAAATTCACACATGCCCAGTAGAGTGCTATTTGGATTTAAGATATAGATAAGCTTGATATAGGCCACGCCCCCACGTAACGCATTGTACAATTGCCTTTAATAGCGGTTCTAACGTGTCTTGGTGTTGTTAATCACTGCATATTGTCACTTAGCTATAAAACTTCGAGAGTATTTAACCATAAGTCTTTAAATTAAGACGATACCGTCCCCACCAGTAATTCCTTCGTACGCCATTTTTATTTTAAGACGTTTTTGCTGGATTTCTAAACTATGAACTTGAGTGTAGTAAGGACTAAGGAAAAACCACTAGGCTTGCCAAATGACTTTTTTTAGTTAATGTTATTAAGTGTGTCGCCTCCGGAGTGGAAAATTGCCGTCTTCATTTTTGATAGATAACCCGGGCTAGTCACTTTCTTTCTTTCTTTCTTTTTTATTTTTTTACTTTATAACTATTGCTAAGCCTTGGTGCATGGCTCTTTTGAAAAGCTTCCACCCCACTACCGGCGCTAGGCCTTTGTCTTTATTCCGGCCGACTTTTCAAAAATGTTCTGTTAAGCAGGAAGCGAACGAATAGATTTAATAAGCGCTGCTGCTCGGATTTTTTTTTTCTAACTTGGGGGTGGAGGGGTTGTATAGTCTGTTACATTGAGTTCAGAACATATATCTTTCTAGAGTTCTATTTGGATATCGGGTTTTCGCGCTCGCGCGACCATCGTTTTTGAAATTATGGGACGGACGGATAACTTTATCATTAGGTGGTGGCGCCATCTATTTCACTTAAAAACACATATTTTTTACTATGGCGTCTGCTATAATTTCTCAATATAGATAGAAAATGTTTAGAAACCGCTATGATAATGGAAGTAAATTGCTAGATTCGAGTAAAAACAGAGAAGTAACTGCATTAACCGATAGTAAATGTATTTTTGAGCTTTCGTGGTAGTCAACTTGACAAAAATGATCACTGCAAATGTCTTTTTTTGGAGTCCATACAATTCCATTAATGGCCTGACACCATTGTTTTGGTAATTCCGAATTTTTTGCATGGAATCTTAATGGTACAGTTCAAAAAGGGTTGAACTATCTCAATATTTATTAATTTTCTATACGTATATACTTATGTCACAAAACATTTTTATTTCTACCAGTGTTGACACACTTTTCTACTGAGCATTTTCGACCCATTTCGAAATTTAATACATTTTCACATTATGTGTTACTTTAATAACTAATAACATATAATTCCCAAGTAAAAACACGCATTTAATAAGAAATTGATCAATATTCCATTTATTAAATATCAAATTTTATTTATTAGGCTCCACTTACGGTTTTTCAATAACCTAACTTTCATATTTCGCGCTTTACTTCTTCCTAAGCCTAATTTTCAAACTCGAGCTGCGACGATTTTGCGGGGCGCTTTCCCGCAAAAATCGTGGGAAATTCTTTTAAGCTTCTCACGTAAGGCGACAGATGGCGCTACCGACTAATGATAAAGTAATGAAATTCGACGAATCCGAGTACGCGAGGAGGAAATTCAACAAAAACTCTAGAAATACATATATTAGAACTCAATGGTCTGTTATGAGTGGAGTAATTGTTTTCATGAATAGGTTTTAGTGGAGAATTATGGGATTTGGGTGGGTCGATGGGAGGAATATGTGTTGTGTCTGTGGGAATGTATTAAATTAAATTGGTGGGGATTGTTACTGGTATGAATGAGAATGATTAGATGCGAAAGACATCGAATGAAGGACTATGGAGTATGGAATAGTAAACTTAAAGTTAAATGTAATTTATGAAGGGAAATGATCAGAGAAATCGTGTCTAAATTATATAGAAATTTAGGTACAAAATGCGTATGTAGTGGAGCTCTATTATAAGTGAGAAAATCAGTCCAAAATGTCAAAGAAAATTGAGGAAAACCTTCCAAAATGTCAAGGAAAATTTAGGGGATTGGGGCTACCCCTTTCGAAATGTCAAGGACAATGTAGGGGACTGGGGCTTTCCCTTCCAAAAGGTCAAGGACAATGTAGGAGATTGGGGCTTTCCCTTCCAAAAGGTCAAGGACAATGTAGGAGATTGGGGCTTTCCCTTCCAAAAGGTCAAGGACAATGTAGGAGATTGGGGCTTTCCCTTCCAAAAGGTCAAGGACACTTTATGGGGATTGGGGGCTATTACCCCTTCCAAAATGTCAAGGTCAATTTATAGAGGATCGAGGCTATTGCCCCTTCCAAAATGTCAAGGTCAATTTATAGAGGATCGAGGCTATTACCCCTTCCAAAATGTCAAGGTCAATTTATAGAGGATCGAGGCTATTACCCCTTCCAAAATGTCAAGGTCAATTTATAGAGGATCGAGGCTATTACCCCTTCCAAAATGTCAAGGTCATTTAAGGGTATTGATTAAACTCCATGCAAAAATCAAGGGTAATTTAGGGATTGACTTCAACCCTTCCAAAAGGTCAAGGACAACTTCAAAGGTTATATATTTTAATTTTGGAATAAACAAGAGAAGGGATTTCCGGATAATAGAAAAATCCCCTTCCATTAATGATAATGAACACTCAAAATTCATGAGAGAACACAAAACACTCGGTGTTGTATTATGGGGTTGACTCTGTACTCGGATAACTTTACTCTATATATACCTCACTTGTGGATCATTCATTGAAAAAGGAGGGTGACTTTTTTTGCCTTTCCTTACCCCAACAGGGCGGCAACTCAATCAGTGTCTAATTATCGACCCTGTACTTGCTGGCTTCTGTCCTTACATGTCCCTGCCTGCTTTTTTAAGCTACTTGTATAGTGTTTCGTATGAGAGAGGGTGCAAGCTTGCTTTTGCTAGTGCTCAGTATAGTTTTAATGTAATGGTGCCTGCTGTAACTAATGGGAACACTAACTCTCTCTCCGTTCTAACTTGTTGATGGACTTAAAGACAGTGACTACCCGAGAGTAATAGTTAAAATAATAATAGTTAATTTATATTTTAAAGGGGTAATGAAATAAGAGTGTAATTTAATTTATTCTGATGCGTTTAGGTTGAGGGATAATGAAATAAGGGGATAATTTAATTTATTCTGATGCATTTAGGTTGAGGCTTAATTAGCTTTATTTAGGAACTTGTGTTGATTGACCTTTTGAACTTAAACTTTATTCCACCTTGAACTTTGAACTTTCATTTTAAAAGTAGTCCTAAATACGTAAGCTTAAATTTTTATTAATTGCCTTTAAATGTGGTTGACTAAAAGTAAATGGTATTATGAGTATTTGAGGAATGCATACAGCTAATTGGAATCGTTGTGTTCCCATTTATTTCTCCCATGTTAATTTCTATGAATTCGGGTTTTGTGGGCGGGGCTTGAGAAATTGCTATCCCCGAAACGCCTATTCTACAGGGCCGGTAGGCCCTTGTAGATATGACTTGATACCCTGCAACTGGCTATTCGCTTAGCTAAAATACGTCATATATAATGATTAGTCTAGCTCTTCCCGCAAAGAAAAGCTGCCTGGATAGTCTGCTACTAAGAACTTTCTAGTGACGTCACACCCTCCTATCTCTTACCTCGGTTTTGGCGACCATATTGGAAGTCACCAGTCAGCTCACATCACACACTATTGACGTCAGACCCCCTTAGCTCCTCATATCTCAGTATACTCTACGCCTGAGAATATGGCTGGCTACACAAAGCTGTATATATTCCCAGTTGAATTAAAAGACCACCGCTGGGATCCATCTGTATTTGGACAAGTTTGTTTATTCAGAATAACATGTGACAAACTGTTGTCAATCTCCCAAACTGTGTGTAGTTGGTACATACGACTAAGCTATAGCGATATTTTTGCTACCATAATTGCACTTGACCTTGTTGTGAAAAGTCGTTAAAGAGTACTTTAAACTTTGTTTTCTTTAGCTATAAGATAAAAGGGAGTGTTAAAAGAAGAAAGGACCCATCGATAGCTTTTTCTTTTTTAAAAAAAGTCAACATTTTTGTTGGAAAATGTCCAAAATAACATCAAAGAATTTTCCTTGCACTTCGTCAATCGACAAAGACGTTTCTCCCCTTTTTCTTAGGTTTAGCTTGGGCAAGTTTTTTGCTTCTTCCAAAAGGGCGCGAACGGAGTAAAAGTAACGATCGGGAGAGCTACGAGGAATAAAAATTGTATCGTGTTTTATTTTTTCTAAGGAGTATTATTGACCATTTCGGAAATAACTAACAGAACTAACAGTGAAACCAACACACTGGGGCGAGGCCACCTTTGGGATATTCTATTCTCCCTCTCTTCAAGAGGTACACACTAGAGACAGTGTTAGTTACTTAGCCTCCCGCTTGTAGTGAACCGTGGCTCCATCTGTTGTTGCTTCTTGGCGACACAGAATACCCCAATGACGGCCTCACCCCTGGCGTATTTCCTGAAGTTTCACTAAGCAGATTGGTCTTACAATTAGTAGAAGAATTGCCTTGATTTTACTTTTCACAATCCCTTTAAAGGGATACTCCGAACTAGAATTATTTCCTTATTAATTGAAAGAGCGTGTGAAATATTGAATAAATCAATTGGAACCATGTTTCTATCTACAATATTAATGAAGATACGAGCAATTAAGTTTCCGTAATGGACGCTACGCGTTAGGCTTCCCGAAAAGCACTGGGGAGTACATCTATTGGACGAATGCTACACGTGGTACTAGAGGTCCAATAGAGGTGCTCCCCAGTGCTTAGCCGGAAAGCCTAACGCGTAGTGTCTGTCCATTCCGGAAACATAATTGCACTTGTATCTTTTTTAACATTGTAGATAGAAACATGGTTCCAATTGATATATTCATCATTTAATACCCTCTTTCGATTAAAATGAAAGCAATTCTAGTCCACGGTATCAATTTAATCCAATTATTAATATTATTAACTCCTTGTAAAGCGTGATTGTTTGCTGTTCGTATCATCGTCTGAAGAAGGGTTTTTCTTTTGGAAAAGTTATTTGGCATCTGACTTTATTTGTTGTTTTTTTTCGATACCATCAGAGGTTTATAAGAATCCAACCCATTTTATCGACAACCACTTAAAAAGCCAACGATGATAATATTTTTATTTTCTTATGGGTTTCTTTTCTATGGTTTTTCAAATAAGAGTGATGTCTTCTTCGGTAATGTTCTTGGCACTAACGTACGTGGCTTTGTTACGCGTAAACCAGTTGACCTTATTATTATATGATTAGTTTCTTAGTTTAAAGGGAGAGTGAAAACGAAAATCAAGTGGTTTTTTTTTGTATCGATTCTTCTACTAATTATAAGACCAATCTGCGTAGTGAAACATTAAGGAAGTACAGACTCCGATTGATTTTAAAATAGTTTCATAGACTTTATAGATAATTTGAAATTAGCACCTCCAACCAATCGCGTAAAGTCCCGCCTTCTTGTTAACATAATGTACTTGGCGCCCTCTATATTATTGTCACATCGCGCTCATTTTATCAAATCTCGGCAACTAAATTTCATTCGACATGGAGCATGCGTACCACGGGAATTAATTTTGCTAACAAGAAGGCATAGCGTTACGCCATTGGTCGAAGGTGCAAATTTCAAATTACCCATGGAATATATGAAACTAATTTGAGTTTCACTAATCAGATTGATCTAATAATTAGTAGACGAATAGAAATCCCTTTATTTTCCTTCAAACGATGTAAGAGCATGAGCGCCACTTATGTCTGTCTGTCTTTTAGTAACGCTCGATCTAGTCGAGGTGCAATTTAAATGTTTATGATATCTATGTGGGGTATTATAACAGCCATTATTACTTGTCCTCTTTTCAAGTTGACATAGAACATGGTGTGAACGGACTTAAGGCTAAGAATGTCTGAAATTTTTCCTGCCTTTTCTGTTAGTAACAAACCAGGCTTTTTCTTTTCTAGTTATTTTTTTTCTTTTTAAAGAAAAAGCTAGAATTTGGGATTACGTCGTCATCCTTGTCATTTATATGGGAATTCGCGTTAAGCTCCGAATCCCCCCTTGCTTGAAAGAGAGCCGTCTAAATAGGGATGGCCCTTAAAGGGATTCTTAAGTCAGTTCATAACATGATTGTAGACCAGGGTAGGATTTAATTTTAGAAGTAGGAATGGAGAACGGTTAGTATTTACTTGAGATATTCCGACTCGTATCCCAGTATAGAGCCCCTCCTTCCAACACGTAACGAAAAGTTTAAATTATCTTATTGGCTCCATTAAACTATACGTTTTGATGACGTTGCTGACGGGGACGGCGAAAAATACGTAATTCCTTTATACCTCTGTCTCTGTGACCCGCCTCTTCTTTCATACCCCTCCGTCCCGTGAAAGGGGGTCCGGGAATTTGACGCGCGCCCACATTATTCTGTTCTCCATTCCTTCTTCTAAAATTAAACCTATCCCTGGTAAAATATATATTATATTGGCTTTTATGGTCTGTTATGGTTTAGGGACTATACCCTGGCCACATTGAGTATCTCTTGAAGTATTATGATAGAAGATGAGGAGAGCGAGGGAATCTTGTGATTTGAGACTGTGTGACTAGCTCGTGACAGTTATGGGTGGCCAGATCGACCAACGACCCGCATGCAGCAGCGCCAGAAAGGGAGAGGGCTCTAACTTGCTCGAGTGGAAAGTTACAGTGAAAGGGGATTATTTAATTGCTACCCTAGTGTAAACCAGTGCGGAGTTCCACTTCTATGCTTATTATCACAAGTAACATACCAACGAAAAGTACCCAGAGGTCCTATAATTCCTATAAAATCCTATATTTTTGAGTCTGTCCTATATTATCATATAATTTCGTGAAAGGTCAGACTATAATATCCTATATTTTTGACTTAGTTTAGGAAGTTTTCGTATAGTTTAGCATCAAATTTGGCTCTTTTATGATCGAGATCACATTTGACTAGACATGTCCGAAATTGCTTCAAAGGCTCGCTTAGGATTTTTATATTATATTATATTTTAATTAAGTTGCTCTTAATTTTCAAAATAAAATTCAATTTGTAATTATTTTTAGATTTTTCTACATAGTTTAAGCGAAAATTGTATTATATATGATCATCATTTTTAGTCATATATTTTCCTATAAAAACACATCTTTTTCTCCTATAAAATCCTATAATTCCGGAAACAAAATCCTATTTTTCCTATGAGAAATTTAAATCTTTGTCTGGGCTCCCTCCATAAACAATTGGAAGTATCTCATAGAAATTCTAACCACTCATTTTTTTAGTTATGCAAATTTTTTACAAAACAGTAAACGCAATACAAAAAGAGTTAAATGCAATCAAAAACCACCCTTATACATTAAAACCGCCATCATCAGGCTTTAATAGCGCATTTTATCGAAGTTCTTACTTAATTTTTGTTAGGTTATTTATGTTGTACTTCAATTTTGGCTGGAGGTGTCACTGGCGCGGAACCAAAAGGAATCAAGCATCGGGGAATTGTAACAACTGAGTTTTAAATGTTTAATTTTACAGTACCTATAGATATATAAATGATTCGTTTCGTTTTGGGCCTTGGTGTATTCAAAATAAGGTCGTAATTATTACTTACAACCTTGAATTAATTTATTCCACCTAAAACGTCGTTGAACTTTCAATTTTAAATTTTTAATTAATTGCCTTAACATTTCGTCGGCCATATGTAAATGATATTATGAGTATTTGCAAGAATACATACAGCTAAGAGGAATCATGGTGTACCAAGAAGCGATATCTAGTTTATTAGGGAGAAGGTATAAGATGCCTAAGTATTCGCGAGGCCATAGTCCCAGTCCCCCTTTCAAAATACAAGGGGGGACGTAAAAGGAGGCCGGTCTATTTCGCATCTCCTCAGTCGGAAAATATGACTGTAATTTTCGTTGTCATTCGCGTCGCGCTGACGTGAGTTTTCAAGAACCAATGAGATGCTGGCTGGTTGTAATTTAGAGGCGGGGATTAACTCCGGACCTACGTTTGGACTGGGGATAAAGCTAGAAATGTGGCACTATTTATACCTTCTCCCTAGCAAACTAGATATCACTTCTTGGTGTACATATCCAGTGTTACTTACCTCTTAATTGCGTCTCGACTCGGAGAGGTTTATTTTGGTTTCCCAACTTGTTTTTTAATATGTAAATGAAAAATATTATGTGGCAACCCTTAATAATAGTTCTAGTTTGAAGTATTTTCTTTATCTTTCTACGAATTAGGTCTTAGCTGTGAATTCATTATCTAATCAAATAATGCATACACACTTACCGGGAAATTAGCTTAAATATGCTTGTATCCGTTACCGTTGCTGTAGGTCTACACTCGTACAGATTCCGTTTAAAGGCATTCTATTTCCGTTTATGTATATTGATGTATTGTTCGTTTATATACAGGGTGTTTCTGATAAGTCTGGTGGCATAAATTAAGGGGGATGTTTGTTCTTTGGGAAATTAATTTTGAGTCGAAAAAGGGACACCCTGCTTTCGAGTTATGATTTGATTTTAGTGTTTTAGGGATGACCCCTTAAATTTAATTAGTAATTAATTATTAATTAATCATTGTCTAAATCAGTTTCTTAATTAAATTTAAGGGGTCATCCGTAAAATACTAAAATCAATCTTAACTCGAAAACAGCATTGTCCCTTGTGGCAAATTGGAGGCGATAGAAGTATAGAACATTTTCGACTCAAAATCGTTTTCCCAAAGAATAAACATACTCCTTAATTTATGCCACCAGACTTTTCAGAAACACCCTGTATATTCGTATTTATTAGATCAATTTGTGTTACACTTAAGTGTAGTTATAAGCCTTTGATAACGTAAAACTAGAGCACCTATATTATTATTTCTTTTAATACTTGGAGTTTATTAGCAATATAAGTATTTAATTGAATTATGTATTGTATAATTTGACTTCTTTAGAAAACTTTGTGATTTCTTCCGTTTGGTTGATTTTAATATTTATTAAGGTACCTGTAACTTTTTTTTCAAGGATTTTTCTTATCGTTTGTGGGTTTGGAATTGCTAAGGTAACTGCTGTACCATTATCTAATTACTCTAATCAATTATTTTAAATTGATGCGACGCGAATGATGACAAATGTTTAGTTTAATACTTCTAAAACGTATTATAGGGTTGTGTTATCACAGGGATAGATTTAATTTTAGAAGTAAGAATGGAGAACGGTTAGTATTTACTTCAGTCCGACTCATAACCTCACAGTATAGAACCCCTCCCTCCAATACGTAACGAAAACTTTAAATGATCTTATTCGCTCACTTAAACTACGTTTTGATGACGTTGCTGACGGGAACGGCGAAAAATACGTAGTTCCTTTTTACCTCTGTCGCTATGACCCGCCTCTTCTTTCATAGCCCTCCCCCCCCCGTCCTGTAGAAGGGGTTCCGGGACTTTGACGCGCTCCCAGATTACTCTGTTCTCCATTCCTACTTCTAAAATTAAATCTATCCCTGCTTTTAGCAAATAGAAAAAAAAAATTTTTACTTCTAGTTAGCATCCTACTAACGAGATGGCGCTGATGATTAAGCACTCTATGGTAATGTAATTTTTGACAATGGCGCTACTGTTGCTTTAGCAATTAAGAAGTAAAAAACGGAGAGGGGGGAAGTTGACTTAATTGTTTCTTATAAACCAACAGATTAGAAACAGTTTACCGTGTAGGTTGCAGGGTTATTTTCCGTTGGGTGCAGATTAAAATTGTTAATTAGTTTTTGGTTTGGTTTTAGAGGAGACTCTAATACGGGCGGGCTTTAATTGTGGGCGGAATTTAATTTATGGAAATTAAACCCCTCTTAACTTTGGTTTTGGTTTACTACGAGAGGCTTTAGAGTTTAGAGGCCAGTGTCATTTTATAAACTAAAAGTAAATAGTATTATTTTTTTCTTTTATAATTTGAGTTTGTTTTCAGGCTTATAATTAAGGAAATTAACCAGAAGTTCATGATATTCTATCCAGGGAAGTATAACACTTTAGAGTCGGAGCTTATTAGAAAACTAGGCATTGTTAGACAGCTTGTTTAAAAGTAATGTTTAGTTGGTCTCAGGGAAATTTTAAATTACGGACCCATTTTACTTAAGTTGTTGTAGCGTATTAGTTATTGGCTAAGTTTCTAAAATTAGACCAATAGTACAGCAATAGCGGCATCTATCTTTCTTAAAAGTCCAATAATACAGCATTATTTTTCATCACGTGACCGCGAAAATTATGGCGTCTCGTATCTTTCCGTATTAATTTGGTTTTAAATTATATAATTAACTAATATCAAAAGTGAGATGAGACTAGAAGTGAAGGGCTCTAGCATTGATAGTAGATCCTGGCACTACTGAACAAATTTGAGGATTTTATGCCGCTTCCCACGCTCTAAAACTAGAGAGAAAAAAATTGGTCGTGTTCCAAAAACATTTCCTACCCCCTTCCCCTCAACCTAAAGCCGCGGAACACGGCCGCGGGTGCTGGAATCTAGTTCGGCCGTCTACCGCCACGAGCGTCCCACGTTTTGGAGGGAAAATTCAGAAACCGCTACCAGAGGGCCAACCGTTGGTGTGTTATCAAGAATATTCACTTTCGCCGAGTGAAGAATTTGGTTAGCTCAGTACTTCTGGTCTCATCTCACTTCTGCTAATATTAATTCAGAATATCACGGCCTTTGATTTAAAATTAGCGTGTAAAAATTATGGTTCATTCGTCTAATGGAAACTCAGTGTTATACTTCTCAGGATGAAGTCATTAACTTCAGATTTAAGTAAACCAAAGATTCAGTAGAAAATAAATAGCTCTAAAAATAGTTAAATGTATTTGAAAGGACTAATTAATTTGAACGAATTTTTAGAATTAAAACTGCGCTAATTAAATTGAGTCGGAGATGTTTGAGGTCAAAGGTCATCTTGTCTAAGTAAGCGAAAATCAATTGGCTTGTTTTCTTAGTTAAGTAAATTTTATATAAAATGTGAACAATAATTTTAATGCAAGGTCAAAAATGATTTAAAAAGAAAGATAAATAAAGTGTGCAACCGATAACGAAATATTTAGTCGACAATGTAAGCTGCGCCGGAAGTACAGCTAGAAGCATGCTCGTTTACGTAATGAACTAAGTTCTTTTTGAATCTATATTGAATTTCTTAGGATGATTGCAAACAATTTCTGTTTCGTATTTAATTAAAAAGAAAGATGGACACCCACTCGTTCTTATATAAGTTTGTGAAAAATCCTTTGAAATGGAAGAAAAACAATTCGGAAAAATTCATTAATCACTGCATGCATGCACCCCTCGTGTTACCCCAAAGCTTCATGCTCTGTAACAAATCCCTTTCACGAGTCACAGTAGAATAGGAAATATCATAACCCTGTAAAACTCTCCTTAAGTATTGGTTCAAAGCCTAGGCTAAAATATTCTGCCAGGGCTTCTCGTTTCCATTAATGGTTTGAAGAGAAATTAACACAAAGGTGGGAGGTAGGCTGCCCTCTTAGGTTATTTCCCTGGCACCAGATGGAGCTTGAGTTCACTACACGCGAAATGGGAGTCTAGCTGACTTACACTGCCTCCATCTAGCGGTGGTGCTTCTTGGCAAGAGGGAAGTAACCTAAGAACGTGACCTCCCCGCCCCTGGGGTGTTTGCTACTCTGCTGGAATTAATACAATGGTCTATTAAAATGCTTTTATGAACGTACGTCTACTAGTGGCGTATTTGTCGTAAAGGGGGCGACATCTGGTGATGGATTTGTTGGATAAAATGGCAACGGTACTTGTGATATTGGGGGAAAGATTCGATTAAGAGTAAAAATGTTCGTGGGCCATATGCGGAAATGGAAGTCTCCCCGAGTTCCTCGCGCACGCCGTTACCTTTTGGTAGGAGATTGTTAAGTGCTGCCGCCTAGCGCCCATTGAAAAATAGAACCTAGTTATCACGAATTAGAAGCTTCTATTTTTAAGACACAGGGAGCGGCATTGTCGACGTTTAAGTACCCTTACGACCCTACCATAACGCCATAAACTGAGGATGGTGGGAGGAGTTTGTTGAAGTTCTGTAGATGGCAGTACAGAGGCTACGTTCTGGTTATAGGTATATTTAGATTTCTACTGCATCTCACCTCTTTCCTTCAAGGGGTATATTAACTTGAAGTACGAGGTTTAGAGTATAATTATTTTTTTTTGTAACGAAGATGGCGCTGGATATCTTTTTAACGCTTTCATTATCAAGTGTAAATAAGAGGTAGGTGGCTACACTCAGTATCAGGACATACAAGGGGTGGACCCATAGCCCTCCCTGCGAACTCTCTGAACCCAAAGCGAGAGATGGAAGCCAATGTTTTACCCCCGTGTCTTTCCCCACTTAGTAACATCGAAGTTGTCTATACGATAGACCCATACTTATGGAGAAATATATTATACGGTTATGGCAATATTTATCCTCTCGACTTTGCGACTCCCTGGACGAAAAATTCTTAAATAATAAGGAAAAGCAGCTCGAAATGGTGCTGGCAGGGTGGCGTTGTATCAGTATGGGGCTGCTTTTCTTGGAGTGTCTTCTTGGGTGTATTCTAGTGCCACCCTCAAAAACGCCCGCAATGCCCCAAGAGATGCTGGATGATGCTAGACATTCAAGGGGGAGTTTGGGGGGGTTGGAATAGGGCAAGAGGAAGGGGGGGCGTATGCCTCTTTGAGATATATTTCTCCGCTATTGGAATTTTGGGTCGAAAATCGCTCTTCGTCTAGTTTGACTTTTTTTTTTTTTATACATTAGACATTTCTTTTACAAAAGTGGGCTATCCCAGAAGGACATCCCCTGATGTTGGTATTGGAGTTCGAACGGGGTCAAATATTAATCGGGGTCAACCTGGTCAAGGTGTCCACGAAAGAAATATAAGTTGGGGTAAGACATCGTAGGTTTCAGAATTGTAGACATAGTTTTCAAAAAACGTAAGACAACGTAGGTTTCAGAATAGAATACAAAGTTTTCAAAAAACGTTGAAGTTCTTGGGGTATTTGGAAATTAGATTATTTCAATGAGCCCAGTGGTCCTATAATTTCTTTAAAATAATATATTTTTGAATCTATCCTATATTTTTCTATTATTTCATGAAAGGTCCTATAATATCCTATATTTTTGACTTAGTTTGGGAAGTTTTCGTATAGTTTAGCATCAAATTTATCCTAAAATCTAGTTGTCTCTTTTATGATCGAGATCACATTTAACTAGACATGTCCGAAATTGCTTCAAAGGCTTGCTCAGGATTTTTTTATATATTAAATTTTAATTAAGTTCCTCTCAGTTTTCAAACTAAAATCCAATTTGTTACTATTTCTATAGATTTTTCTACATAGTTTAAGGCAAAATATTATTATAAAACAGTATTATGTAAGAAGAAGGTGCAGGGCGTTACGTGTTTGGTTGAACGTGCAAATTTTAAATTATCCATGAAATCTAATTTAACTAATTTTAATTTTAAAATCATTCGGAGTCTGTATTTCCTGGATGTTTCACCATTCATATTGGTCTTATAATTAGTAGAAAAACCTTTAAAACAGCACTTCTTTTGTTAAAGGGAGGGTGAACTAAGTCATCTTCCTAATTTAGAGACCTATATTTTAAAATATTTTTACTACTTCATATAATAGACTTTTGGTAACATCGAAAAACATCCTTAAACCAAAATACCAAATCACACCATAAGGTAACATTAACACGGGGTGGTAACCTAGTATGGGCCCCCATACATCGTAGTTGGTTATGGATGGACCCCATCTTGGTTATAATGGAATATTTTAACGCTTCCTTAGCTTAAAGAGTTAAGAAAGACATATCCGAAGAGAGTTGGGGAAAGAAGCTATTTCTATTTCGGTATTTTTTTTTTCGGTTCATCGCCTATTTTTCTCTGGGGGTACGAATGAAAAGGGAAAAGGGGGTTCTTCTCTTTGACCGATGACCTCTAATGACGTTTTTCCCAGCACGTGACACGTGACACGCGAACCTTGTTTTGCTTTTAATGACTGCTGATGTAATGCTCTGTAATGCTTTAGCGAAAGATAAAAATACGGAGTCTCTCCTCTCTCTCTACTTGCTCTTCTGTCGTGGAATTACAAACGTTCTAGGTTAGGCTTAGAGATGGATCACGTGATTTGCTAGTCAAAATAGACTCGTGTACTCTGCTGTACTATCAGATGGGGATACATTTATGTAGCTCACTTCGCTTTTAATGCACTTCTGAAATTGGCAGCGTTATTTCAAATGTGATGTTTATTGTTTAAGACTTTGGGTTTGAAAGTTAGGCTTAATATTTTTGACATTTGGTTGACTACTGGAGACTTTAGAGTTAGGCTTAACGTTTTTGAAATTTAGTTGAAATCTGGTTTGTAGTTAGGCTTCATCTTTTTGAAATTTGTTCTAAAGATTTGTTTGTAGTTAGGCTTGACATTTTTGAAATTAGGTTAGTACTGGTTTTTAGCTAATCCATAAGTTTATAAGATATATTACATGATAAGTACGACTTACTTCCTGTACGATTCGTAATGTTAGAGACTTACAGCTCGAGATAACTAGTTCGAGAACGACGGAAGCGAGAATTGAAGTACTACACTCGGTGGTTAATTAATTTTGCGGGACTTCCATCTAGGTCCTATTTAGTCTGCATTACTAAGCCTTTGACAGCAGCGCCTCATGAACCAGGCGTACGTCGCTTTACCCCGAATTTATGACCAACCTCAATCACTTCAAAATTACAAGCTCTAGTTTCTAAGTTACCAGTGACAGACTTATGGAATGGAACATATCTTATGAACTTTCCTAGAAACGGATGAAATCTTTACTTGCGAAAACCTCTGTAATTTATTTAGTAAATCCTTTAGTCCCACAGGAACCGAACTGAAAATATATACCACTTCTTTTATAAAAGAAATCAATCTAAACCCTTAAACTTATCGAGAACACTTTCTAAAAATTTATTTGCAAAAGTCTACAAATCTTAAGCTAAAATGCAGTGGGAATACCTGAAGGCCTATTCAGACTGTCTAGAGTAAAATATTAGGTTCCCGTCGGTCGCCTAGTTAATTTCGTTCCGGTACGTTCATTTCCCTGTTCAGACGCCAGAGCAGACGACTTAAAACGACTTGCGTGTATGGTTATTTTCAAAATTTGAAATTGGAACCAAGACTTTTGAATATACTAAAATAGCTGCTTACCCAAAATGATAAACAAATACCTCGCTAAAATTCACTTTTCATAATATCGTCTGCTAAAGCGTACGTAGCTCACTTGATCACGCGTCAGTAACTTGGGCATGATCGAGTGCAGTCTGAGAAATGGCACACTTCCTCTGGTCCAAACTCAGTTTACTAATTGCTTGGACTAGTTTTTTTAATTCAAAAAGTGGGACGTTACTGGTCCTCGGGACCAGTTTATTAATTGTACATTTATAGGAGAACAAAGGCGGGGACCAGTCCTGAGACCAGTTTATTATTTAGGACACTAGGGGTTCACTGGTCCCAAGGACTAGTTTAAAAAATATCCTTATTTCCCAGACTGATCGAGTGAGCTATGGCTAAAGAAAAGACGTGCTAACGAGGTGGCGCCATCTCTACAGACACTGCCCTTACGAATTTGCAAAATTTTCAAACTATACCCGCGAATCTATACACGTCGTTGTTGTCACGTGTCTAATTAAGCTGGCAAAGGGACTTCACCAACATGATTGAACGTAAGATTTTAGTCTAGTCTGAACAGGCCTTAAGAAATTCTCCTTTTAAAGAAACCGTCATCGAGTTGAAATCAGACCGATTTCGATCTCTGTATCCCGGCTAATAATCCCGGCGTTTTGATTCAAGTTCGGAGTAATTTCGTTTCTCGCCTTTAACCGGTTTAATACTTATTGAATATTCCCGGCTTCTACGAGATTACGCTATTTTTCTGACCGAAGTAGTCTATCGAAAGGATATAGAGAAAGTACTCCATTTCTACCCCAAATCACACTTCAGAAGTCAGTGCATAAATACAGTACTCAATCTACGCGCTAGAAGAGCTAGACTTTCTTTTCACACAACCTAAAAGAAATATATATATATATCCCTTTTTTTCGGGTTAGGGGATTTCTAATCTTGAATTTATTCAATGAAGTCACGAGTGTTTACAGTTTAGTGCAAAGTGGATACTGAATTGCGTCTAATTTTTATGTTCGTACAACACATGGAAAGGTAAGGGAAATTGAAAAGGAGTCAAAAAGATCAGGGAAAAATGTTTTTAGGGTTTGCACCAATTTCCTCCCTATATTTTGCACCGATTTCCTCCCTATATTTTGCACCGATTTCCTCCCTATATTTTGCACCGATTTCCTCCCTATATTTTGCACCGATTTCCTCCCTATATTTTGCACCGATTTCCTCCCTATATTTTGCACCGATTTCCTCCCTATATTTTGCACCGATTTCCTCCCTATATTTTGCACCGATTTCCTCCCTATATTTTGCACCGATTTCCTCCCTATATTTTGCACCGATTTCCTCCCTATATTTTGCACCGATTTCCTCCCTATATTTTGCACCGATTTCCTCCCTATATTTTGCACCGATTTCCTCCCTATATTTTGCACCGATTTCCTCCCTATATTTTGCACCGATTTCCTCCCTATATTTTGCACCGATTTCCTCCCTATATTTTGCACCGATTTCCTCCCTATATTTTCCTATATTTCCTTTAAAAAAACGTACAATTTACTTTTTTTTTCACGTTAAAATGGAAGTAGATATTATGTAAATGCGGAACGCCTTTTTATATAATATTCTTGTAAGTAACGCTTGCATTCATTATATGCTCTAGAGCACTTAATGTATTGCATTGGCTTAAACTTAGCTGTATATACAGTGGGTAGATATTCAAATTTTTACCCGAGTTTTCTTTAGGGATTACACAGCGTTTGGCCTTATATACCCATTCACCAACAAAATACAGAGATACAGAAAAATTTATTCACAAGATAAATTTTTACATTTTTCTTCCAACTTTTACTAGACTTTTTAGGATCCTGAAACATTCAGGGTTGGCACAAAAAAATCCGGTTTTTTTCTCACCAAATTTATAACCAAACGCAAATAGAAAAGAACAGAAAGTAAGACCCAGAGTAGGTGACAATCACGTGATTCAAAATTATTGCCTCTTGACTAATCTGGTCTAGGAATTAAGAATATTTTTTTAAACTAGTACTTGGGACCCCCACCTATTGTGCAAAACAGGGATAGATTTAATTTTAGAAGTAGGAATGGAGAACAGAGTAATGTGGGCGCGCGTCAAAGTCCCAGACCCCCTTCCATGGGACGGGGGGGGTATGAAAGAAGAGGCGGACGGGTCATAGCGACAGAGGTAAAAAGGAATTACGTATTTTTCGCCGTCCCGGCAGCAACGTCATCAAAACGTAATTTGAGTGAGCCAATAAGATAATTTAAACTTTTCGTTACGTGTTGGAGGGAGGGAGGGGCTCTATACTGGGTGGTCTATGAGTCGGACTGAAGTAAATACTAACCGCTCTACATTCCTACTTCTAAAATTAAATCTATCCCTGGTGGTACCTAGGACCAGTAACCCCCATTTTGTAAATTTAAAAACTGGTCTAAGCAATTAATAAAATGGTTTTGGACCAGGACCAGAGGAAGTGTGCTTTACCCAGTATGCTCTTGTCTTGAGATAACGACAAATGTATTTACTGCCACCTCGTGGTAAACTGAGGAAATGAATACTAGATATTCGCTACCAAGTACCAAACCGAATATATTGAATTTACCATTTTTTATTGAGGATATGTCATTAATTTTAAAACAGAAATTGAATATTAAATATTAATCTAATGATTTGTTTTACTTTTCTCTTTCTAGGTAAGTTTCACTTTGAAAATTCATTTGAACATATAAATGTGTTTGTCCATGTGTCATAAATTTTGGGATGTTTTATGAGTCATCGTAAAGGTAAAAACAAACATTTTTCTGACCATGAACACCAAGGCCTAATATTATTATTATTCCCAAAAATAATTATGCAATTTTAAGTTTTTTGATATTTTGAAACTTTTCCCTGGAAAGCCAGCTAATTTTCGATTTAAATGTACCCACTTTAAGTATCCCTTTAATCAACTACAAATTTTGAACTTGGGCGAGATATATATGAAATATCTTTCTTTCTCTCGCTTGCTTTTGTCCGCGAGGTACTGTAATCTACCTAAGCCTAAATCGGATCCGTTTCCAGTATAGCCTTCCTTTTCCAGTCTTAACATCTGTTACACTCCAAGGAGTGATTGCTAAGGCATTTGCTACCATCGCCCAAGGCCCAAGGCCCACCTTAACTTAAGCTAGAGGGTGGGCAATGGCACCAGCTTGCTTGGCAATCAACATTTATTCAAACGCGCGCTAAGCTTAATCGTCCTGAATTAAATTGTCAATTCCTTTTGACTTTCTAAGGCTTTTACTCTTATTCGAGACAGAATTAGATGTCAGTACTGTTTGACCGTATTCTAGAAAGGTATATTATTAACTTGGAGACGTTTTAAATTTTTAAATAGAGTGAGTTAATTTTCGGATTTCAAGGCGAAATTTTCTATTATTAAATGCCCTTTTTTTTCTTTAGGGTAACTTTTAAAATTTTGATGAAGTACAGTTAGGTTTAACTTTTCTCAATTTAAGTACAGGGTGTTTCTGATAACTCTGCCTTCCATAAATTAAGGGGGATGTTTGTTCTTTGGGAAATCAATAGATTTTGAGTCGAAAATGTTCTGTACTTCTATCGCCTCCATTTTGTTTACCACAAGGGACACTGTTTTCGACTTAAGATTGCATCCAGAGTGTTTTACGGATGACCCCTTAAATTTAATTAAGAAACTGATTTAGACAATAATTAATTAATAATTTAGTTAAGGGGTCATCCCTAAAACACTATATCAAATCATAACTCGAAAACAGTGTCCCTTGTGGAAAACAAAATGGAGGCGATAGAAGTATAGAACATTTTCGACTCAAAATCGATTTCCCAAAGAATTAACATCCCCCATAATTTATGCCACCAGGCTTATCAGAAACACCCTGTATATCTAGATTAATTTAGAGGTTTTTTTAAATATATATTGAAATTATATTGGTTTTTAGCAGAAGTTCTTTACTTTTATGAAGTAAAACATTTATTATTTTGAAATGGGATCGTGAAGGAAGGAAGGCAAGGCATCTTTCGTCCGAATGGGCTAAAATAATTAATTTTAAAATTATCGGTTTTTGATCACGTGACTCTTGCTGTGCTGTACTGTACATTTTAAAGTAATTTCGGGCCGATTTTTGACTCATAACGAAACGGGGGACCGGATTCGTGGGAACCTCGTATAACGGTGAGCTTCCGCTTTGCTTAAAGGCAGAAGTGTATTATACTTCTCTTCGAGAGAAGTGTACCACCACAAACCGAAGTAATTGTGACATGATTCTTCCCAACATCAGGATTAACATTTGGAGTGCACAAGGTTACTAAACCGAATCATGGACTACGCGATAAATAGTTCCCTCATCATTACTCTATTAGCGTTTAACCAATAAGTGATATCTGGTTTACTAGGGAGAAGGTATAAATTCGCCATGTTTCTAGTTTTATCCCCAGTACAAACGTAGGTCCGGAGTTAATCCCCGCCTCTAAATTACAACCAGCATCTCATTGGTTCTTGAAAACTCACGTCAGCGCGACGCGAATGACAAAAATTACGTATTTTCCGACTGAAGAGAGGCGAAATAGCCATGCCTCCTTTTACGTCCCCCCCCCCTTGTATTTTGAAAGGGGGGGACTTAGACTATGGCGCGCGCGAATAATTGGGCATCTTGTACCTTCTCCCTAATAAACTAGATATCACTTCTTGGTTTAACCATTTGCTAAGGCGTGTACACTTGTGCGTTTTTGTCCCACGTCAAGACAATCAATGAGCATTTAGTATCAAAAATAATCAAACAGTTATAGAATTCACCCTAGCACGGTGCGATGCCCATCTGAATTAAGTTTGATGAGCGTGAGAGCAAATTAACAAAAAGAGCTCCCTCGCCTGGGAAGAATCATGTAACATAACTAAAGTATTAAGAGTCGATACTGAGTGTCATCCTTCTTCTATTATCCCCTTCTGTTAAAGGTTATACCTTTGGTATGGGTTACACATTTATTATTATTAAAAGAGGCATTTCCTTTAAATTTATAATGGTATCGGGAAAAGCTCATTTTTGAACGAAATTTTGGAAAGGAACCCCGAATTTATATACGCTTGATTGGTTGCGTAACGTTTTGTTTCCAACTTATCACGCGTTCTGCAGATTAGAGAACAGAAATATATTGAAAGGCTAAATCACATTGTTATATTATATGTCCAGTAGCAAAGGTAAATCGGAATTAAAGAGAGTGCTCATGATGGTGCTATGGTGGATAAAAGGCTTAAGTATGTTAAGGCCCATTCAGACTAGATTAAAATGTTACGTTCACGTCTGTGAAGTCTCGTTGCTCGACACGTGTCAACGACTCGTAAAAGATTGGCGGGTTTATAGTTTGAAAATTTTCAGTTTCGTCGGGCAGTGTCTGTCGAGATGGCGCCACTTCGTTAGCACCCCTTTTCTTTAGCCATAGCTCACTCGATCATGCCTTAGTTACTGACGAGTGATCGAGTGAGTTATGGCTGTAGTAGACGATATATGAAAAGTTGGTATGGTATTTGTTTATCATTTTGGAAGAACAGCTATCTTAGTATTCAACATTCTTGGCTAAATAAATTGGCATATATACCCGACTCGTTTTAAGTCGTCTGCTAAGGCGTCTGAACAGGGAAATGAACGTCCCGATGCGACCATAGGTTCATATGATATGCTCCATAAGTTTGTCACTGGTTACAAACTGTAGCTTGTCATGAAGTGAGTGAGGTAGGTCATAGATTCAGGGTAAAGCGACGCCTGGTGAGGCACTGCTGTCAAAGGCTTAGTAATGCAGACTAAATAGGAGCTAGATGCAAGTCCTGCAAAATTAACCACCGAGTGTAGTACTTCAATTCTCGCTTTTGTCGTTCTCGAAATAGTTATCTCGAGCTGTAAGTCTTTCAGTAGCATTACGAAATATAGGTAGTGTCATACTTATCATGTAACATATCATATGACGCGACCGAAACGAAATTAACGAGGAAACCGACTGGGACGTAAGATTTCATTTAGTCTGAATAGGCCTTTAGACAATGAAGTACTAAAACAGAATGAATCTTGAGCTTTTTTTTTTTTTTTTTGAGATAATCTAAAAATAACTCAAGAAATCTTGATATAGTTACTTCTGGATTACTAGAATGTTACGAACGAATGTTTTTGGCCAAAATATCTCTCCTTTTTGGGGAATGTGCATATTTTTTTATATACTCTAGGGAGCATATTTGGCGGGAGAAAAGCTACACGTGCGCGACACGAGCCCAAAAACATCTTAGGAATTTTAGACGCCCTTAAAATTGTCCTTAAACCCAAAAGCCCCAAAAGTTAATGTCTTGTTTCTGAATATCGTATTTAAGCTCTAGTAAAAATATGACTCAGATTCCAAGTATGTCTAAATTTAGGTATAATTTTAAGGATTAAGCTTGCTGCGTTTTTATTAAAACAAACACCCCTTTTTGGTAATTGAATATAAGAAAGATGAAAAGTAGCAAAATGTAAGTTGGGTTATGTTTAACAGAAAGGGTCATACTCATACCAGAGTAGACAGACCCCTTTTCTAAAAGGTCTAATTTTAAGGTTAAGTTTGTGTTTTTATTAAAACAAACACCCCTTTTTGGTAATTTATAAGAAAGATGAAAAGTATGAAATTGTAAGTAGGGTTATGTTTAACAGAAAGGGACATACCAGAGTAGTCAGACTCCTTTTCTAAGGGGTTGGAACGCAATGTCGTCTGATTAATGTAGGGGCAGGTCCAGGGACAACCTGGAAAAGTCAGGGAATTAATGTACCTAAGAGGTCAGGGAAAAACCAAGAATAGGTTTTTTTTCCCGGAATTTCAGAATTTTATAGGAGGAAAAAATGTGTTTTTATAGGAAAATATAGGACTAAAAATGCTCATTTATAATACTATTCAACTACTCTTTTTGGAAATTACCTTGTCCGTAAAATGCTTGGTCTTATGCAATAACCCTTACTTATGTAGAGTCTTATAGCGTTATGATGATATTTTATCAATATTCATAATTTTATTGAAATAAAATAGGAAAAAAATAATAATAATAATAATAATAAAATTTGAGTCCCTTGGCGTACGCGTACCAGTCAGTTTTCGTTTAAATTTTCCTTAACTTTTCTTTTATTATCGAGTGCACTCTCTCTCTCTCTCTCTCTCTCTCTTGGATCACTACTTCCACCCCTTAGTTCCTTCTTCCTCTGGAAGCATTTACCCTTTATATCCTAAAATCCAATAGATTCTTTTTATATTGTACACAATGACTCGGAAGGAAAAAGGTCTTTCTTATGGGACTTACTCAACTTAGAAGAACTGAAAAAAAAAATAAAAGAAAGAAACCAAAGAAAATATATATAAAAATAAAGCCCTATTTTTATTTTAGTCCATAGAGAAGACAAGGGTTCATACAAACCTGGAAACCTCAGGGAAATAAATAGTTTACAAAAATTCAAGGAAAGATCAGGGAAATAGTTGACAAAAATTGAAGGAACACTCAGGGAAATAGTTGACTAAAACTCATGAATATTTAGAATTTTTAGTGAAATTCAGGGAAATTTTGTGAGGTTTCAGTAAGTTTTCTCTGAAGAGGTTACTTAAACTGTCAAAGAAACGACTCCCATTGTTATTACCCAATGTATTGGGGGAAACCTGGAATACACAAGGAAATATATGAGAAAACACCTGGAAAACTTGGGAAAATGTTTGGGGAAAAAACCTGGAAATGTGTGGGGAAAAACCTGGAACTGTTAGAGAAATGTGTGGGTGAAAAAAACCTGGAAAACTCGGGGAAATGTATGGGGAAAACACCCGAAAAACTCGGGGAAATGTATGGGGAAAACACCTGGGAAATATATGGGGAAAACACCTGGGAAATATATGGGGAAAACACCTGGAAAATATATGGGGAAAACACCTGGAAAATTTGTTGGGGAAACACCTGGAAATCTTAGGGAAATAGATGGGGAAACTCATGGAAATATATAGGAAAAAACTGGGAGATCGGTTTTCCAAACATTATATAAACCCTGGAAGAGAGAGAAAGTAGTAGAGTCCAGTGGAAAAGAAAAAACTTTAATAGAAAAACACAAAACCTATAGGGTTAAGGTTATCTTTTGTATTTTCCAAGATTCGAACAAAGAGAGGTCGGATACTGATACTTTAAATGTAAAATGAAGAAGCTATACGAGTACAGGAATACATACATCTAATAGGAATCATTGTGTAGCCATTTTTTGTCAAAGTATCTATAGGCTGATTTAATTTATCTCTCGTCTGGGAACTCACGTTGCTACCTACTAACCAATAAAATCACAGTTAGATACACGTCAGAATTATGAGGCTTGAAAATGACTTTAGATTGTCAGGGAGAGTCAGCCAATGTCAGGGAGGTAGTTTTCAAATAAAATATCCATACAACCCCGTCTTTTAAGCTAAGGGAGTTATTTTCATTCCCAAAGACGCCTAGGTACTTTCAAAATCAAATTTGTCCTTTTATTCAATCATCTTGAACGGAAAGTGTCCGACTTTAGTTTCCTTTTTAGTCTTAGCATCGACTCCATTTAAGTAAATGGACTCCCTATTTATTTACTACGCTTAAATAGTTTTTCTGGAACCCTGGACAAATAGCTTTTTCCTTAAATGCTAATTTGAAATAAAGTTTCTAGATATTTTCTTAGAATTCTACTCAAATCTTTCTTAGAAACTAAATTCAGTTTCCTTTTTCGTTCTGTAACTCTATAATAGAGGATAGAGAATTTAGGCGCGCTTTCCGTCACGCATCATAGCTCCCGCTTTTCCCGCGTTTTTCGACCCGATTTGGCGCGAAACTTGACGGTGTCTCCGTCTATCGGGAAACGAAGAAGTTACCTAGTTCATAATTTTTGCGAAAGGTGGCGTTACATGTACTTATTGGCGGGAAATTGTTAGATTTTGTTATTTAGCGGGAAACACGTGTTTATTTCCCGCCAAAATTAGATAATTGCTTTTGTTTTATGCACAATTTAAATTCAAATGAAACTATTGAGTTTTTTTTATTATATTTATGAAAAGAAAACGTGCGTTCAAATTGAAAAATTAAACTTTAAAATTCCTGTCTCGTATTTTTTTTTTTTGACGTAACTCTGTTGAAATATTTAGTAGGCACCCAGGGGTAATCCATAGAAATTGCTTCGTGCCCACTCCGGTGTCAGTTAATATTTTTTGTGACAAAAGTAGGTTAGAGTTAGGGAGTTCCTAAAATAGCTACTATATTGTAGGCTTTCTTATTTTCATCCTATAGGTTAAGATTTAAAGCTTGTATCTTTATTTATACAAAATATCAAAAATTTATTTTAAATCTCTTTGTTTTTCTTTTGGAAAGTTTGAATATAAAGTATGATTTTTAGGTAGTTGAGTTGCCATATTTCATTAAATTCGAAATTTGTCAGGGTGTTTGAAAATATACCTTAAAGGTCAGAGAAATATTGGGAATTTGAAACTTCCTTAGAAGGTCAGGAAAATGTCGTTGATATTTTGCAGATAATAACTCAGAATTTTTCAAAAGGCAGGGTGAAGTAGGTGGATTACAAATGTCATTGAAAGGTCGGTGAAAGTCAGGTAATTAGAAAGTATGCTTAAATCAGGGATACGTTAGGAAATATTGAAAACATTCCTGAGAAATCTGGGAAACATCAGGAAATAATGAAAATATGCCCAAGAAGGTAGGGAAACTTCAGGAAATAATGAAAATATGCCCGAGAAATTAGGGGAACTTCAGGAAATTTTGAAAATATGTCCGAGAAGTTAGGGGAACCTTCAGGGAATGTTGAAAATATGCCCGAGAAATTAGGGAAACTTCAGGAAATAATAAGAATATGCCTTAGAATTTAGAGAATTATCATGAAATGTGGAAAATGTTACCGAGAATTTAGGGAAACATCAGGAAATATTAAAAATATGTCACAATAGTTAGGAAATTTGTTTTGTCTGAAAGGTCAAAGATAAAATTAAATCAGAAAATTTGAAAATGTCCGAGTTCAAAAATCTACCTTTCCTAACCCTAATTTCAGGTAAAAATCTAGATTTCACTCAAATTTGTAACGATAAAATTCATAAAGAACAACATGAAGTTGCGTGAAGTCTTTTTTATTTTTTTAGGTTTGCAACACGGAATAGAGTATAGTTAGCATTTTGTTCGCTTTTTTTTTCTCGACAGTTAGGCTTAGCGGGTCCATTTTGTATTAGCGAAATACTCGAGTTTTGGACCTGGGGGTTTTCTGATCTAATCAGGGCTCAGGAGTCTAGGGCCCTTTTTAGTACATTACAAACTTTCCCTGGCCCTTTTTGCCCCCTCTTTTTTACCGAGCAAGGCTTAACGAGCTTTAATGCGAAATCCTGATTGGCTCATTCTTGGCGGGAAACGTGCTCGCGTTACTGTTACGGCAAGTTGCAGCATTGGTACTAGGGGGTGTACTTGCTTCTATTGCGAGTCGTTTTTTTCCCGCCAAATTGCGAAACAGCGAAACTATGTACTTTGCATTATTCGACCTGTGTTTTTTACCCCCTATAGCCCTTTTATAATAGACACAGAGTTAAGCCTTGTCAGCGCAAAGGCTTAGCTATAAAGTAAGGCGATTACCTCGTAAGATCAGAGGTCAGGGTTTATGGGTTTTTAGGTCAAATATGTTGTTTCAAGATTATTGGTGGTGTTTTTTTTTTTTCTAGAAAAGAGTGAAAACAGCAGATTTCGTAAAATATTTTATGGAATTTCATAGAATTTTATTGTATTCCAATGAAATTCACGGAATTTTAAAGACAAAATATAAAAAATTAAAATCATCGTTTTTTTGTCAAATGACTTCATGAATAATTAACTATGAAATTGTAATAGTTGATTATTTTTGGGATAATTTAGTGAATTATTAAATGTAAAGTGTAACAATTAGTGACTTTAAAGGGCTAGTCTCATAATGAGCTCTTAAAGGACGAGTCTCATGATAAATTCTTTAAGGGCAAGTCTCATTAAATTCATAATTTTTAGTAGAGCTAAGGAATATTTATTAAAATTCCTTAATTTGAGAACTTTGTAACTTTCTTATTTACAAACGTATTTTGATATAATTAGACGCATTTTAAAGCTCCGCATTCCAACTCCATTGCAACCAAATCCACAAATGCACTACTACTGTCCTTTGGATAGCAAAAGGCACACAAAAATATCTAAAAATAGTCCGAGAGAGGCAAAATCCCCCAATGTCAAACATTTTTAGCTCCAAATTTCACCCCACGCTGCATCCTAGACAGCGCGCCTTGTCAACCCCCGAAAACGGGGGCTTATCCCTATGACAATGTGTCCCCCCCCCTTTTGTCATACCGTTGCCCCCCTCCTGTCTACTAGAGAAGGGTAGGCAGTAAAGGCCCGTTCAGACTAGACTAAAATCATACTTTCATTCACGTTGGTGAAGTCGCTTTGCTCGCTTAATTAAACACGTGTCAATGACTACGTTAAAGATTCTCCGCGGGTGTAATTTGAAACTTTTTGCAATTTACTCGGGGCAGCGTCTGGCTAGATGGCGCCACCTCGTTAGCGTGCCTTTTCTTTAGTCATAGCCCACTCGATCATGCCTAAGTTGGTGACGCGTGATCGAGTGAGCTATGTATGCGTTAGCAGACGATATTATGAAAAGTTTTAGGAGTCTTGGTAAGCGGCATTTGTTCATCATTTTGGATGAGCAGATATTTTATTATTCCAAAAATCAATATAAGCGACTCGTTTTAAGTCGTCTGCTTTCACGTCTGTACAGGGCGAGGGGCCGGTCACTCAGTGTACACGTCTGTAATTTTGACTGTTTTACAGTGATTACTAGCAATCTTTAAAAGCCCTGTCCTTGAAAGTCTTAAAATGTTTACACGTAATCTGTAATCGGTCAGGGATAGATTTAAATTTAGAAGTAGGAATGGCGAACGGTTAGTATTTACTTCAGTCCGACTCATAGATCAGTATAGAGCCCCTCCCTCCAACACACGTAACGATAAGTTTAAATTATTTTATTGGGGCTCACTTAAACTACGTTTTGATGACGTTGCTGACGGGGACGGCGAAAAATACGCAATTCCTTTTTACCTCTGTCGCTATGACCCGCCTCTTCTTTCATACCCCCTCCCGTCCCGTGGAAGGGGGTCCGGGACTTTGACGCGCGCCCACATTACTCTGTTCTCCATTCCTACTTCTAAAATTAAATCTATCCCAGATCGGTGTACAGGGAGTCTGACAGTGATTAGCCCCTCGGAACATGGAAATGAGTGTAAGATAATACTGTAGTCTGAACGGACCTTAAGTGGGGCGGCCATAAAAATGTTAGAATGGCAAGGAAAAAAACGTAGAAAGAGGGGGAACTTCAAAAATTATCGACCCCAAGTAGACCCAATAGGTGGCGTTCCCTTACTAACTCCCCCACCGCCTAGAGTTTTGAAAAGCCTCACTAGGCCTTACACAGTCACTAGTCTTCTATTCTGTCTGAGTTGCGGAAGCTGGGAACCGTGTTCGAGAGACGAGCTTTGAGAGAGTTCGAACTTTGCTTTTGGGGTTTTGGCCGTGTTTTCTTTTAGAACAGTACAGCGGAACAGTTATTGTGTGTTTAAAACTGTTTTATCGTGTTGTTTCGAAGCCTATCGAACTGATTTTAAGCTTCTGTCAGTAAAGGCCGTTTGTTTTTTACTGACTTTAAAAGGTTTAACTTAACGGTTTAGGCGGGAAGTTGTTTTTTTAAAAGAAGGTACTTGTTTACGTTTGAGGTTGGTTTCGTAATTTAACCGGCATCATTTGGTTTTACTTGACCAAGACGGCGATGGAGATGAATAATGGGGTTAATGGTGATAGGTAAGGAGATTTGACCTTTGAACTTTCTTTTTTTAATGATGTTTTGATGGATTTATTGACCTGGTTTTTGGAATTTTTGTATTTTTTTTGTTTTTGAAGGTTGTGTTGTTTATGGAGGGTCTGTTCTTGTTGATGGTTTTGAATTTTATTGCTTAGTTGATCGACTCTTAAAAGGTGATTGAGTCAAGTTTAGTGAAGTTGGTATTGGGTTAAAAAGGTCATTAACTTAAGCAGAAGTGACAGCTGACCTATATGGTTTAAAACAATCTTGACCTTTGAGAATGTTGGGCTGAAAGGTCAAGGATAGTATAGGCAAGATGAAGTTTAGTTGATTTATTGGGTCAAGAAAAAGTTAGGGATATTTTTGACAGGTTTGTCTATATTATGTTGGTTAGCTTATTTGACAATTGGGCTATGTTGTCAAGGGTAACTTGGGGAAATTGACGGTTGCATTGTCAGGGGTAACTTGGGAAAATTAACGGTTGCACTGTCAAGGGTAACTTGGGGAAAATTAACGGTTGCACTGTCAAGGGTAACTTGGGGAAAATTAACGGTTGCACTGTCAAGGGTAACTTGGGGAAAATTAACGGTTGCACTGTCATGGGTAACTTGGGGAAAATTAACGGTTGCATTGTCAGGGGTAACTTGGGGAAATTGACGGTTGCATTGTCAGGGGTAACTTGGGAAAATTTACGGTTGCATTGTCAAGGGTAACTTGGGGAAAATTAACGGTTGCACTGTCAAGGGTAACTTGGGAAAAATTTACGGTTGCATTGTCAATGGTAACTTGGGGAAATTTACGGTTGCATTGTCAATGGTAACTTGGGGAAATTTACGGTTGCATTGTCAAGGGTAACTTGGGGAAATTTACGGTTGCATTGTCAAGGCTAACTTGGGGAAATTGACGGTTGCATTGTCAAGGGTAACTTGGGGAAATTGACGGTTGCATTGTCAAGGCTAACTTGGGGAAATTGACGGTTGCATTGTCAAGGCTAACTTGGGGAAATTGACGGTTGCATTGTCAAGGCTAACTTGGGGAAATTGACGGTTGCATTGTCAAGGCTAACTTGGGGAAATTGACGGTTGCATTGTCAAGGGTAGCTTGGGGAAATTGACGGTTGCATTGTCAAGGGTAGCTTGGGGAAAATTGACGGTTGCATTGTCAAGGGTAACTTACAGAAATTGACAATTTGTATCACAAGTATTTTAGTATAATATTATCTTTGAAGAATAATTTAAACCCTTAGATTATATTCCTGTTAAAAATTATAATTAGCATATTATCTGATCCACAAATTTGAACCTTTTAAAATAAATAAATAAATAAATCATTATGCATGACGAATTTTACCTGACGAAAACTTGCGTTGCTAAGAACCAATGAAAGCACAGTTAGAAAGACGCCATCAGAATTATGAGGCGTGACGGATAGTAAGTTCTCAAGCCCGGCCCACATAGAAATTAACATGGGAGATATTAGGCCGCAATGATTCCTATTAGATGTATGCATTCCTGTTATTATTAAGGTCAAATGTAAGTGACAGATAGGCAGTAATTAGATAGTAATAGTAGATGATGCCCGGTTCACGTTGCTTATTAAGAATTCTTTTTTCTTAGGCTATTTAACATATTTTTGAAATTTCTGGCAGCAGTCGCTCGCGAACTTTTCAGGGACTACACTATAAGTAAGCAAATAGACGGTGGATTCATTTCAATGTAAACTTTTGATTTTGGGCGATTTCAATTATCCGAAAATTGAGTGGTCAAACTTCACTTCACTCAGCGGAGCAACTTTGGCAACGAAAGCGTTTTTAGAACGGGTTCAGGATTTAAATCTCTATCAAATAGTCATTGAACCCACCCGCGCGGGAACCACCAGTACCGCGCCAAGCATCTTGGATCTCTTACTGGTGTCTGATTGTTTGCTTGTTTACAATCTTTCTCACCAGTCGCCCATCGCGTCCAGCGACCATGATGTTTTAACATTTACTTGCGCGTTTCCGGTGTTTTCGTCCAGTCCCACTCCTCGACTCACACGAGACTATTTCAAGGGCGACTATGTAAACTTCTACGCTTATTTATCAAGTCAAGACTGGATAGCCATTTTCAACAATCCCACTCTCGATGAATGCTGGTCGAAGTTTTGTTTAATTCTACAGCGTGGAATCTCGTATTACGTTCCTTACCGCAAAATATCGTCGGCAAGGCCACCTATTAATGTTCGTTCGACGAAATCATATGAATATAAGAGACAAACTTGGGCACGCTATTCACGACTAAAGAAGCGGAAAGCTAATAATACTCTCGTTGACCAAGCGTATAACTGCTATAAGAAGGCTCGTAATGGCTATACAAATGCTGCCAGGAAAGCCCAGCGAAAAAAGGATATGCGGCTAACCTCCATGATAAAATCCAACCCTAAAGCTTTCTACAGTTATATTAACACTAAACGTTCGTGCAAATTCTCTATCTCGCAATTACGGCGTCCTGATGGCTCATTGACATCTAACCAGGAGGAGATCACGGAATTATTAAACGCTTACTTCGCGGGGGTTTCGTCTAACGTCGTGGAAGTATCCGCCGTGACCTCCAAACGGGCACAGTCACTCGATCGCTGTGCCTTAGACACTTTCATCTGTACTGAACAGGATGTATTCTCTCAGCTTTCTTCACTCGATGTCTCGAAATCTCCCGGCGCCGATGACTTACATCCGTATCTTTTGAGAAATTCGGCTACTCTCCTTTGCGGCCCATTAACCATATTGTTCAATCGTTCTTTCTCTACGGGTACTGTTCCGATGGGCTGGAAAACCGCGGATGTCACTCCGATTCATAAAAAAGGGAGTCGTCTTGCAAAGGAGAACTTTCGACCAATTAGCCTTACAAGTCAAGTCGGCAAAACTTGCGAACGGATCGCGAAAATTCAAATTGACAACTATCTTGAAGCTACTCAGTTCTTTCATCCCTCCCAACATGGTTTTCTTCGTAAAAAATCATGCGTGACTAATCTACTGACTGCCACTACCGACTGGGTGGAATGGCTTGAGAATGGAGCTTCAGTTGACATCATATACCTTGATCTCACTAAAGCGTTTGACACCATTCCAATTTCCGCCATTCGTTCCTCCTTGATGGGTGCTGGTATCACCGGGAATGCCCTTGACTGGTTAATCGATTTTGTCTCGAACAGGCGTCAGCGTGTGGTCTACAAGGGTTTCGCTTCCTCCTATCGCGAACTACAAAGTGGCGTTCCTCAAGGCTCCGTTCTTGGACCACTGCTCTTTTCCATATTTATAAGCTCGCTGCCTAACAATGTCGCCTACTCTAAAATGCTTCTGTTCGCGGATGACGCGAAACTCTACAATGCCATACAGACCGAGGATGAATGCCTTCAATTGCAGCGTGATTTGGACAACGTCGTCGCATGGGCGTCCTCCTACGGGATGCAATTCAACGTGGAAAAGTGCGCGGTGCTTCATTTAGGATCAAAAAACCCTAGGTTTTCTTACAATATCAACGGTATCTCTCTGTCTAATGTGGCTTCAGTGCGGGACCTAGGCGTTTTTATGGATGAAACATTTGCCTTTAGCACCCATGCTCAACGCACCGCCAATCGTATAAATAGCATTACTGGGCTAACGCGACGGAATTTTTGCCACCATTCGCCAACTATCATGCGTACAATTTATAATTCCCTGGTTTTACCATTAATTGACTACGCTTCTGTCATCTGGCGCCCTCCTCGAATTACGCAGCAATCTCTACTCTTAAAGGCCCACAATAGATTCACGAAGGTCACAAAGGGATTTAGCCACCACTCCCCTGCTACGCGTGATGAGCGACTCCGCCTACTTTCCCCGTCTCTTAGACAACGTGTTAATGATTTGGTCTACGTATTCGATATTTATAGAGGCAATGTGCACACTGACATGTCTTCACTATTTCTCCCGTCAACTAATCTACGCACCAGAGGACATCCTGCTAAACTGGCGAAACCTGTGGCGAAGTCCTTTCCTAAAGCTAGTCACTTTACCGCAAGGGTCATCAATGATTGGAACTCGATACCTGAGGAGTTGTTATCATTGGAATCTTCTACCACTTTCCGTCATAGTATAACGGCTTGGATCCTGGACAACGCCTGACTTTAATAATTTAATATTTTTCGGTTCATTTGTTGTACTTTAATGCTTTTGGGGGGTTGCACATAAGTCAATTTGGCTTAGCAACCCTATCCCTCCAATAAATAAATAAATAAATAAATAAATAAATCAAACCAGGAGTTTGCTTAGTTTAATGACCGTCTCCTGGGAAATGAATCCACCGTCTATTTGCTTACTTATAGTGTAGTCCCTGAAAAGTTCGCGAGCGACTGCTGCCAGAAATTTCAAAAATATGTTAAATAGCCTAAGAAAAAAGAATTCTTAATAAGCAACGTGAACCGGGCATCATCTACTATTACTATCTAATTACTGCCTATCTGTCACTTACATTTGACCTTAATAATAACAGGAATGCATACATCTAATAGGAATCATTGCGGCCTAATATCTCCCATGTTAATTTCTATGTGGGCCGGGCTTGAGAACTTACTATCCGTCACGCCTCATAATTCTGATGGCGTCTTTCTAACTGTGCTTTCATTGGTTCTTAGCAACGCAAGTTTTCGTCAGGTAAAATTCGTCATGCATAATGATTAGTCTAGCTCTTCCCACAAAGCCCGTTTAGATACGTTGAGAAAAATGGCTACACAATGGATTATTCCAATTAGCTGTATGCATTCCTATTACAAATAATAAATAAAACATACTTCGATCAACCGTTGCCCTCGTAATACTTCGGACGTTTCTGGTATAGCTACCAATTCCCCTGATGCTTTCACCGTTTCATGTTCTCGAGCTTGTCCGACGTGGGGGATCCGATCGAGTCTTTTGTACATGTAATTCTCAGCGGTAGTAATTAGTCCAATCTCGGGGTACTCATTACTAATTCATACATGCACGCTTCTAATTTCCGACCATACCTCTGTTCCGGTAAAGCTATTCCCATGGCTTGCTTGCTTGCTTACTCGCTCCCTTGTATATCCTTGTTTCCCTGGGTTTTCATTATTGAATTGAATTGCCTATGGAAGCTGCATTCCTCCTACTACTGTTATTGGTGTTGGTAAATTGCGCCTATTCGAAGTTAGCGTGTCTGGGAAAATTACCTATAGGGGCAGCTACTATAGTATTCACGCGGGGAAAATTTTCGCACCTTTTCCCCGCGTGAATACTATAGTAAGCAGCCTGCAGCCCAGAATGGTAGTACCAGAAGTAAGATGAGACTAGAAGTAAAGAGCTCTAGCATTGGTAGTAGATCCTGGCACTAGTGAACAAATTTGAGAATTTTATGCCGCTTCCATCGCGCCTACACTAGAGAGAAAAAATTTGGTTGAGTTCCAAAACATTTCCTACCCCCTTCCCCTCAACCTATAAAGCGGCGGAACACGGACGCGGGTGCTTGAATCTAGTTCGGCCGTCTACCGCCACGAGCGTCTCACGTTTTGGAGGGAAAATTCAGAAACCCCTACCAGAGGGCCAACCGTTGGTGTGTTATCAAAAATATTCACTTTCGCCAAGTGACGAATTTGGTTAGCTCAGTACTTCTAGTCTCATCTTACTTCTGGTAGTACCCAGACGCTGTAATTAATTCGATTAGGGTGTTATAACCTTAGAGATGTTGAATTTGTTGTTATTTATGTACAGGGTGTTCCAAAACGGGTGTAATTATGGGACAGGAGTACATACAGTGGGATGCAGGTTCCATTGGGTATTAATTTTGAATCGAAAATGTCAAAGTTTAGAATAGAATAGAAACTGAAAAATGTTTACGTTAAACCAGGGATAGATTTAATTTTAGAAGTAGGAATGGAGAATGGTTAGTATTTACTTCAGTCCGACTCATAGACCACCCAGCATTGAGCCCCTCCCTCCAACATGCACGTAACGAAAAGTTTAAATTATCTTATTGGCTGACTTAAGCTACGTTTTGATGACGTTGCTGATGCGGGGACGGCGAAAAATACGTAGTTCCTTTTTACCTCTGTCGCTATGACCCGCCTCTTCTTTCATACCCCTCCGTCCCTTGGAAGGGGGCCGGGACTTTGACGTGCGCTCAGATTACTCTGTTCTCCATTCCTACTTCTAAAATTAAATCTATCCCTGGTTAAACTTTAATTTCGTGAAAGAATATAAAATTCCTTTCTCTGTACTACTTTCTTTCTTAAGGGATTAAATAATCATCGTGTATCCCCACGCCTCAGCTTTCTCTATTTTATCATTAGAGAATAATAGCATTAGCTTAAACCTTTTTTATAGCATGACGAGCTCCGACTCGTTAAGCCTAAATTGAATTGTTTTAAATGAAATGAAAATAGGCTTAATTTGCCGGGAAATATATTACGCTTTAAATTGGTTTCCCTTGCTGGTCAGTTCCTTCATTAGATTTAGTGGTGATTCTGGGTCAAATGGCGCGTAATTTAATTATTCTAACAATTAAATACCAGAAAGCAATATTGCAAAATGACTCAATATCAATTTAAGCCTAATACCCTGTAGTAAATATAGGCTAAATGTTGATCTTTGGCCAAGGTCCAGAAATACTTCGCCTTGGCTGTTATTTGGGGTTTCAGAGTATCCGTATTTAACCCTCGCTCTATTGCGTCGATGTTTAAAGGGGTACTTAATTGGGTTTGTATCAAATCTGTGTGATGTGTTAGGGGTTTTTGATAAAATGAGGGTTAGAAGGTTAGAGGAAGGTCATGGATTTTGAAAGATGAAGATAAAAGGTCAAGGGTAAGTCAGGGATTTTGAAATGGAAGGGTGGAAGGTCAAGGATAAGTCAGGGTTTTTTGGAAAATAAGGGAAGAAGGTCAAAGATAAATAAGTCGGGATTTTGAAAGATGATGTTGAAAGGTCAAGGGTAAGTCAGGGATTTTGAAAAATGAGGGTGAAAGGTCAAGGATAAGTCATGCATTTTGAAAGATGATGTTGAAAGGTCAAGGGTAAGTCAGGGATTTGGAAAGATGATGTTGAAAGGTCAAGGGTAAGTCAGGGATTTGGAAAAATGAGGGTAAAAGGTCAAGGATAAGTCAGGGATTTTTGGAAAATGAGGGGGAAAGATCAAGGATAAGTCGGGGATTTTGGAAAGGATAAGTAAGGGAATATGGAAAATGAGGGTGAAAGGTCAAGGATAAGTCAGGGGATTTTGAAAAATGAGGGTGAAAGGTCAAGGATAAGTCGGGGATTTTGAAAAATGAGTGTAAAAAGTCAAGGATAAATCGGGGATTAAAAAAAAATTATGTGAACTTTATAGCAATGTCAAAACTTATACCATATATTTCCCTGTATTTTCCATTAAATTAACATTAAAATTAGTTAAGCCTAGTTTAACTACTGCAAAGAACTTGTAAGTAACCCTTTGAAGCATTCTTTGTTATAAAGAGAAATTCATTTTGGTCTTTGGCAAGTCCCTACTATCGTCTACCGTATCATTATTTTTGTCCCAAATCGCTTCACTCTGAAGCCAATCTGATAACGGATAACCCGTTCGCCATTTAATCTAGTTACTGTATACTAGAGGGCAATATCTACAGTCTCGAGGTCATGACCCTGTCTGTCGATCTAACGTTATTGTTCAAAATAAATTACTAAACAAACATCACAAAGGTTCACCTTAATTAGCTTTAAATAGGACCTGCTTTTTCTGTGTTAAATTCTACTCTTTGCAAGCTTGATTCTTACTATAGAACCTTGGCAATTTTTATTTTGAATCTTTGAGTTGACATAAATGGCATTTTAAAGTTTCCAAGTTTTCCATCCGTCAGATTTCTTTGAAGTCTATGCCTAATAAGAAAGAAAAGAATATTTTTTTTGTTCTTATTCAAATTTAGACTGATTAGCATAATATAATTAGGAATGGAACTTCCTTAAATTAGATTAAAGAAAAGGAAGAAACTAGATTCGATTTTTCTTTCGAAGAACTTTTTTTTTCCATTCTGATTGATACCATAAGTCTATAACCTTAAGTAAGTCTGGAACGGATTGCCTATTTTATGTTGTTTGTTTTCTTCCAATTTTTGTGAGGAAATTTATTAGGCTAATGATGTCACTTATTCTATTTTAACGGCTTCATATCTCTCAAGGAAAGCTAGTCCATATTGGGCCCGAGGACCCCAACTTGAATCTAGAGTTGAAAAAACAAAAGTCTTGAACTTTAAAATGCAATTCCTTTTAAAAAAGGGCCGGCAGACCCCAACTTGGATCTAGAGTTGAAAACCAAAGTTTTTGTATAATAAAAGGCAACTGCGTAAATACTGTTTATTAATTCCTTCATATACATCAATAAAAGCTGGTTCAAAGAAAATCTAAGGGGGTCCGCGGACCCCAACTTGCGTCCTGTTTTTGAATAACAAAGTATTTGTCCCTCTATTGTAGTTATAAGATAAAAACAAATTCTTTTATAACTAAATTTAAAAATAAAGTGTTCGTATCTTACAAGGGAAATCATTCCAAATTAAACCTAATATGGGCCCGCGAACCCCAACTAGGATCCAGCATTATTATTTTAATGTGGTTTAAAAATATTAGCAACTTTTTAATGTTGTTCTGGACGTTTATAGAGGTATGGACAGAAAACATTTGGAAAATTATGAAGTTATGGTTTTTTTTTTTTTATTACATGGTAAAAATGTGTGCTGTAGATTTTGCTCAACACTGTACAGAGACTTACGATTTTAAACTTATGCTTCTTACACAAAACCAAAACTGTCTTTGTCTTTTGGTGCTAGCTCTCTTATATCTTCTCTAAACCATAGAGCCCTACCTTTGATTGTGGTATAAACTTAACTTGAAACGTAAGGGATAAAAAACCCAGTATTTTACCTTGTTGAAGCAAACTCCCCCCCTCAGGTCGCCATTTTCCTTAGTAAGGCAAACCTTAACCTCGGTGTCATTCAAATCTCCAGGGATATTGAATGTACTGTACGTTCCTCGTGTGCCTTATCCCTTAACCTTATCGAACTCGCAGCACGTGCAGACTCTGAGGACGGAAGGTTATACTGCGCTCGAGTTAGGGTTAAGGTTTTATAGGTATAACATAACCGGGCCTAAATCGTACAACGGATATTGGCAAGGCTTAGCTTTGTTTTTGGTTAAAGGTGCTAGGGTTTTGTACGATTTGTTGAGTTAGGTCACGTTCTGTCTGTACTGGTTGGGTTTTTGAAAGCAACACGTGTGTTTAACAGTTACGCTTGCTTTATGAGATTTGGTGATAGATTTATGTGGTTCAATATATGCAGGCGTTTTTGAAGAGAGTGAAGGTTTATTGATTTTTTTTTTTTTTGGTCTAAATTGAAATAGTATTGATTAGTAGTAGTGAAGTTTTCAGTTCGATTTATGGCTATGTTTTTTTGTAAATTTCTTTGTTAAAATGCTCCAATGGAAGCGCTCTTTACTAAATTTCTTGGTTGAAATCCTCTAATGGAACAGTCTTTACTAAATTTCTTGGTTGAAATCCTCTAATGGAACAGTCTTTACTAAATTCCTGGTTAAAATCCTCTAATGGATCAATTTTAGTAAATTCCTGGTCAAAATCCTACAATGGAACATTTTTTAGTAAATTCCTGGTCAAAATCCTACAATGGAACATTTTTTAGTAAATTCCTGGTCAAAATCCTGCAATGGAACATTTTTTAGTAAATTCCTGGTCAAAATCCTGCAATGGAACATTTTTTAGTAAATTCCTGGTCAAAATCCTACAATGGAACATTTTTTAGTAAATTCCTGGTCAAAATCCTACAATGGAACATTTTTTAGTAAATTCCTGGTCAAAATCCTACAATGGAACAGTCTTTAGTAAATTCCTGGTCAAAATCCTACAATGGAACAGTCTTTAGTAAATTCCTGGTCAAAATCCTACAATGGAACAGTCTTTAGTAAATTCTCGGTTAAAATCCTCCAATGGAACAGTCTTTAGTAAATTCTCGGTTAAAATCCTCCAATGGAACAGTCTTTAGTAAATTCTCGGTTAAAATCCTCCAATGGAACAGTTTTTAGTAAATTCTCGGTTAAAATCCTCCAATGGAACAGTTTTTAGTAAATTCTCGGTTAAAATCCTCCAATGGAACAGTCTTTAGTAAATTCTCGGTTAAAATCCTCCAATGGAACAGTTTATAGTAAATTCTTGGTTAAAATCCTCCAATGTACCGTTCTTTTGTAAATTCTTGGTTAAAATCCTCCAATGGAAGATAATTCCCAATAAAAATTACCCAACAGTAACTCAAAATCCAATAATTATCGCAAATATTTAATACACAAAGTTATGCCTTCCGAAGGCAGGTAAATAAATCTAGGCTCCCCTGATGGCTGGCTTTCTGCCAATACGTCGTTGCGAACATGTATAACCCATCCACAGGCGTCAGGCTTATTGGCACTTCAATAAGTATTTCTTTGTAAAATATTGCAAAATGCAATGCACCATTTTAAATATTTTATGCGTTTACGTACAGGTTCGCGTTTTGATAGCCCATCGTCCCTTTGATCTTAAAGTACAGCATTAAATTTTCACAACGCCCATTTTCCACGGGAACTTTTCAAGATCAAAACCTTGACGGGGAAAACAGGATAAAAAAACAACAAAATACCTTGTCCTTAGACAAACTACCTTTTAAATTACAGCCCCGTTTTCCACGCTGATGTCAAGTAACTTCGTTTACTTCCAGCATTTTTCCCGCCCCCGCTCTCAACCTGATCCATCACTAAAAACGCGCGCGCGGGAAACAACAGACATCCCTTTTCTATAGTATACCTCCTCGCTTTTCCCGCCATTAAAACCGCGCCAAAAAGATCGCGGGAGCTGGAACCCTATAGGATAAGGAGAAAAGGTTAGAAATTTACGCGCCGCGCTTTTCCCCCTAGACTAGATTTTCCCGCGCGATGGTCTAGGAAAGCTATAGATCTTTAAATAGCGCACGCTGCAACCTCGAGGTAGGGTCGCTCGTGGCTCGCGCCTCGCATCTGGCGGGAGTTGAGATGAAAAGGGAGCTGCTACTCTCTCCCTACTTTAGAGAAGGAGCTAGTAAAGGCGGGAAAATCTCGCGGGCACGTGGGAGGAACAGTCCATCTTTCCCGCCAAAAAGGGGATTGGGGAAGGTGGCGCGAAAAGTTCCTACATGGGATGTGGAATCAAGCGCGTGCAGGGATTTTTTTTTGCTTTATTTCCCGCGATTTTTTTCTTTCTCTTTCGATATTTAGGCTTAGCTAGAGAGTAGCGTTGCCTAGCAACCGTTTTATATAAAAAATAATATTTAAAGTGTAGGTGAAACTGTTTTAAAATATTTTAAAACCACTTGAGGTATGTTACTGGCACTTGTAGTATATTTTTCAACTCACCGAGCAGTGTAGGAATAAATTTGGCGCCCATTTGTTCGCGCCAAGCTTTTTACTACCATACTAGTAGCTATATGTTCTTGATTTAAAGGGTCTACCTGTAACCTTTAAGTCTAGCGCTAGGCTGGCTGTACATAAGCCGTTTCGGTTTTTGGACAGAAGCAGTTTGTTATAGACGACAAATTGGGCTGTAAAAAAAGGTGGCGCTGCTCTTAATAGATAATAAAACGAGCGGGAAAAAGGTAATAAAAATGGCGGCGTGTAACATTACCTAGTAACAACTTTGTTGCTTCCTAAAATTGCTTGTCTATGTTGTTTTACGTTGCTTTTAGTAGCCGGAACGCCAAAGTTAAGAAAATAGTTCGTAAAATGAACCATATTATTCTTGTCTGACAAGTTCGTAAACGACGCTGTAGGTAGGTCTGACTGGAACAACATTTTTTGACGTTGATTTGAATGTTCAACTTCGTCTTTACTGGGAAATGTTTCTTAATTTGGTAGTTTGTAGAAAGATCATATGGGGCCAATGCAAAAGTTATTTTAATATAAGGGTGTTTTGATAAGTTTACCTTAAATTAAAAGTTACTGTGTTATTTGGGTTGAACCGAGTAGTGGAAGGTGTCGTCAAAGAACATCCATGTGGTCTACAACATTTATTTACGGAGATATCTGCTCCCAAACATTGATTTTCCTCTAAAACATGAAAATAATATAAGCACATGTGGTGTCATTAGCTTTACTTTACTAGTGTACGCACACTTCCAATAGAAGTATATAATATTTCCAGAAGGATATGATACTGTGGCGAGGTATCGCTACATAAGTTTTTATCGGGGAAATAAGGTGAAACGTTTTTACAAGAACATCTTTATTCGATACAATCCAAAACTGAAGTGAAGTCTTTTTCCTCTCTTTTTACCGAACACTCCTTTGACTCCAAAAAACCCCAAGAAACCCCAAATCCTCTCCGGTGGTCGAGCGAAAGGGGTGAATCATCTTTACGGAAAGTTTTCCAAATAAGGGCATGAAGTTCATAAAGGGACCTTCCCTAAAGTCACCGAGAGTAACGTAGGGACATTCACCGAAGTCCCCGTTACAACACCCCCCCCCCCCTTCACCAACCGTCCTATTTATTATTTTACGTCCTATTTATTAATCTTCATTACCGTCCTATTTTTTAATCTTCATTACCGTCCTATTTTTTAATCTGCCCGGCGCCTCCACCAAGTTATGTGGCGAGGTATCGCTACATAAGTTTTTATCGGGGAAATAAGGTGAAACGTTTTTACAAGAACATCTTTATTCGATACAATCCAAAACTGAAGTGAAGTCTTTTTCCTCTCTTTTTACCGAACACTCCTTTGACTCCAAAAAACCCCAAGAAACCCCAAATCCTCTCCGGTGGTCGAGCGAAAGGGGTGAATCATCTTTACGGAAAGTTTTCCAAATAAGGGCATGAAGTTCATAAAGGGACCTTCCCTAAAGTCACCGAGAGTAACGTAGGGACATTCACCGAAGTCCCCGTTACAACACCCCCCCCCCCCCTTCACCAACCGTCCTATTTATTATTTTACGTCCTATTTATTAATCTTCATTACCGTCCTATTTTTTAATCTTCATTACCGTCCTATTTTTTAATCTGCCCGGCGCCTCCACCAAGTTATGTGGCGAGGTATCGCTACATAAGTTTTTATCGGGGAAATAAGGTGAAACGTTTTTACAAGAACATCTTTATTCGATACAATCCAAAACTGAAGTGAAGTCTTTTTCCTCTCTTTTTACCGAACACTCCTTTGACTCCAAAAAACCCCAAGAAACCCCAAATCCTCTCCGGTGGTCGAGCGAAAGGGGTGAATCATCTTTACGGAAAGTTTTCCAAATAAGGGCATGAAGTTCATAAAGGGACCTTCCCTAAAGTCACCGAGAGTAACGTAGGGACATTCACCGAAGTCCCCGTTACAATACTTCTCTTGGAGAGAAGTGTACTACCACAAAGCGGGGTAAGATGATTCTTCCCAACATCATTTTACATTTGGAGTGCTCAAGGTTACTAAACCGAATCATGCATAAGCGAAGGATAAATATTTCCCCCTCATCATTACTCTATTAACGCTGCACTATTTGCTAACCAAGGCGCATGCATGCGCTTGTGGTCATTTTTGTCCCACGTCAAGACAATCCAGGTTTGTTGGTTAATTGCTTGCTGAGGATTTAGTAAATACGAAGCAGTTAAAGAATTCACCCTAGCACGGTGCGATAATAAGTTTGATGAGCGGGAGAGCAAATTAAAAAAAAGGGCTCCCTCGCCTGGGAAGAATCATGTTACATAACTAAAGTATTAAGAGGATACAGAGTGTTATCCTTCTTCTATTATCCCCTTCTGCTTCTATCCATTTAATATAATAGTGGACTTCCGCTCAATAAAGAAAGTTCTTAGATTAAAAAAATTCTAATCTGGAATCCCCCTTTAAATATTACGTGTTTTCCCTTCAGTACTGTCAAAGGTAGGCGCATATTTACTTCTTCATCTTTAAATCCGTTCACGGCTCGTTATCAACAAGCCTTAAACCTTTCAGGACCCTTGAAATCTCGTCCTCTATACAGTATGTATATTTGGGTAAACCGTAGCCTTAGCCCTAGCGAAACATCTTTAAAAATAGCCTAAGACCAACTAGAATCTCCTTAGTGCCCCGAAAGTCAATCAAAACCCGAGAACTAACTCAGCTGACCCGAGTTATTTCCTTAAATAGAACTTTTCCTTACTCCGTGACGTGTTACCCCGGAGCGCCCCCTGGTGCAAAATATATGGGGTTCAAGGCGCCACCAACTAAAGACTAAGTAGTACACTATACTTCATTTGGGAGGCCTACCCTGGCCCTCTGGTGCATGTATCCCATAGGATTTTAGAATTTAATTTGAAACACGTGCTGAAACTGAAGGAGGTAGATTTATACATTTTAACTTTGAAATATGGTATGTACGGTTTAGTTTTTCTAAAAATATTTAGAGCTAATTAATTTTTCATGTTGAGTTACTTGAGGAGCGTGGCCGCCTTCAAGGGATACTTAAAAGCACCTCAGTGTTTTTAATAGTTTTAATTATACTAATTTTGTTAAAGGGTTTATTTAAAAAAAAAATTTAGGGTTTGACATGAAATAGACTTCTTTTTAGTACCGTCCTAAGTTCATGAGATATGTTCTGTAAGTTTGTCACTGGTTACAAACTGGAGCTTGTAATTTTGAAGTGATTGAAGTAGGTAATAGATTCGAGGTAAAGCGACATACGCTTGGCAGGGTTCATATAAACCTGGAAAACCTGAAAACATCAGGGAAATAAATAGTTGACAAAAACCTCATGGAAAATTCAGGGAAATTTCGAATATTTAGTAAAATTTAGGGAAATCAGGGAAATTTGCGTCAAACAGGGGCCGAGTAATTAAGCAAAATGTTCGTAGGATTAACATTACACTAGACTTTAGAGGCTCGTAACTCTGTTTCTACTAGATATACGGGGATGTCCTTTGAGTATGTTATAGTCCGATTTGTCCCCCATCCAACCATACTGAGAACGTAGGGCTACGACAAACAGGGGCCGAGTAAATAAGCAAAACGTAAACAACAGTGTATTACTTATAGTGCTGTGCGAGTACTCGATAAGACTCGAGTACTCGATCGAGTATCGAGCCGAGTACTCGGCTCGATACTCGATAAGAGATTTTCTGAGACTCGAAAAAGTTTCGAGTATCAAACCAAGGCTCGATAAATACTCGAACCTGCTTTTGGAAGGCCTTTAGCTTTGAAAATGGGATGTAGTAGCAATAACAATCTACTAGAAAGTCACTCTTTATGGTTAACAGACGCAAGTCAGTGCTGATTGGGTAGTTTAGAATCTAAACTTTAGATCATAATGCCAGTGTAATGTAATGGGGTAGTAGCTCCTAGCTGGTTCAACAGTGGAAGTAAAAGTAGTGAAATACAGTTAAAGGCGCGTTGACTATTATTATTGTTCTTTTATTTTATTTATTTATTTTTAAATTCAGCTTAGTATATTTCGTTTGAGACTTTGCTCGAAGTATAACAATGGCTAGTGACTTCGGTGAGGAATGAGATTGCGAAGAACATATTAATTAGGAATTAAGTTTGTTAAATTTAAAGGGAAGAAGACTAATACCGTCCGGGAATTATTTGAAGTAGTTGTCGATGATCAAAATTACACTAAATGTCTATTATGAGAGCGATAAATTAACAAAAAGTGCTGAAATACTGCAAAATCAATTCCCAATTACTCGATAAATACTCGAAACAAATTTCCCAACTACTCGATACTCGATTCGAGTACTCGGGACTCGGCTCGATACTCGATAAGAGAAAATTTCAATACTCGAAACTCGACTCGAAACCAAAAATTCAAGGCTCGCACAGCCCTAATTACTTATCACTAACATATCTTATAAGCTTATGGTACCATGAAGTGAAAATATTTTTGATTAGACTTTGACCCTGCAACTTTACTCTGCCTGAATCATTCATAACCGAATTTCATCTAAAAACCAAAGACCCAAAAAAGGAAGACTCGTCCTATAGATCTATTCAGAGTGGCTTAGCTATTCGAGAAGCGCCAATGTGTGAGTTGGTTATCGTCCCGCTGCGTGTAGTGAACTCGAGCTCCGTCTGGCGGTGCCTCGTGAGTCGTGGCGTATCCAGGGATAGATTTAATTTTAGAAGTAGGAATGGAGAACAGAGTAATGTGGGCGCGCGTCAAAGTCCCGGACCCACTTCCACGGGACCGGGGGGGGGGGGGGTATGAAAGAAGAGGCGGACGGGTCATAGCGACAGAGGTAAAAAGGAATACGTATTTTTCGCCGGCCCCGTCAGCAACGTCATCAAAACGTAGTTTAAAACTGAGCCAATAAGATAGTTTAAACTTTTCGTTACGTGTTGGAGGGAGGGGCTCTATACTGGGTGGTCTATGAGTCGGACTGAAGTGAATACTAACCGTTCTCCATTCCTACTTCTAAAATTAAATCTATCCCTGGCGGATCTTAATGTGCATGGGAACGTTTAGGTAAAATAATTAGATTCAATAATCTATTTGTCCTCTCAAATAGCTAAACCACGCTGTATGTCCCGCCAAAATATATATATGAAAAAAGAAATTCAGGCGCGTAACCATTAACGCGTGAAATTACATCCAAAAGCGCGTGGCCCCGATTTTCATTCCAAGTCGCGCGTATTTTTCTATAATAATTCCACACGTGCTAGTTTTAGCTTGTGCCAGTGTGCTATCTATCAGACGGTCTAGTTTTCCGCGCTGCTCACAAAGCTAATGTAATAGTTTCATAAAACATAGATATAAGAAATATCGCAGAATGACAGATGGTCAGTTTTTGCACATCTGAGGAAAAAGGATGAAATTGATTCCTTTAGATAACTTGCTTTGAAAATGATACAGGGTGTTTCTAATAAGTCTGGTGGCATAAATTAAAGGGGATGTTCTTTGGGAAATTGATTTTGAGTCGAAAATGAACTTCTATCACCATTTTGTTTACCACAAGGGAGTTATGAGTTGACTCAGTGTTTTAGGGATGACCCCTTAAATAAATTAAAAAATCATTGCCTAAATCAGTTTCTTAATTAAATTTAAGGGGTCCGTAAAATACTCTTTACAATCATAACTCGAAAACAGTGTCCCTTGTGGCAAAATGGTGGCAATAGAAGTTACAACATTTTCCACTCAAAATTGATTTCCCATAGAACCATTCCCCTTGTGTTTCTGTAATAACCCACTGTATTGGGCTACAAATTTACAGAAGCTAGTGAAATTTCGTTGGAAGTTATAACAGTCATATTTATAATATCCATGGTACGACCTAGTCGTACATTCGTTATCTAAACCGCGTCTAAAAAGCTTTTTTCAAGCTTTTCAAAACTTTTCCAAATGTTCAAAAGTGAAACTTGAGAATGTATAAAAGTTTTAAGAGTGAAGCTCTAAAGGCTATCTTTAAGAATTGATTCTGTTTTTCCCAAAAATATTTTAACCTGATTATTTGGCACAATTTTAAGTAAAAGCCTTTAACCGCAGTGTAAACCCACGTACAATATTCACTTCAATTAGGGATTGATTTAATTTTAGAAGTAGGAATGGAGAACGGTTAGTATTTACTTCAGTCCGACTCATAGACCACCCAGTATAGAGCCCTTCCCTCCAACACGTAACGAAAAGTTTAAATTATCTTATTGGCTCAGTTTTAAACTACGTTTTGATGACGTTGCTGACGGGGACGGCGGAAAATACGTAATTCCTTTTACCTCTGTCGCTATGACCCGGCCGCCTCTTCTTTCATACCCCTCCGTCCCGTGGAAGGGGGTCCGGGACTTTGACGCTTGCCCACATTACTCTGTTCACCTTTCCTACTTCTAAAATTAAATCTATCCCTGCTTCAATATTTATGAGAAGAAAAAATGATATATTCATATCTAAATGTTATGATTTCGCGCCTTTTTCTCTCTACCCTCTTAGAATAGAAAAGAAAAAATTGTTTGTCGCGCGTCATTTTAAAAGGCGCGTTATCTTTCCCGCCAAAATATTTTTTTTCCCGCGCGCGCGGTTATAGCCTGTCTATCCGCGCCAACTGTCTCGTGAAATCTTATTTATTTTTCAACCAAAAAAGTAAAAAAAAAAAAAATATTTTTTAGAAAAACTTGAGTTTTTGTGATAATAATATAAAAGCATTTTCAAGTATATTGTCAAAAGTTTTATTTTATTTTTAGTTTTTATTTTTTCTTTTATAAGCAAACTGATTCAAACAGATTCCCGCCTAAAATATGGCGGGTTAATTTCACATGGGACCAGTGTATATTATCGTGTTTATTTTTTAAGGTAAACCTTTGATAAAAGCCTTTTTAGTGTAGAGTTATTTTTAGCCAAGAAGTGATAGGGAGAAGGTATAATATGCCTAAGTATTCGCTCGCCATAGTCCCAGTCCCCTTTTCAAAATACAAGGGGGGGGGGGCGTAAAAAGAGGCCGGGCTATTTCGCAGCCTCTCCTTAGTCGGAAAATACGTAATTTTCCTCATTCGCGTCGCGCTAACGTGAGTTTTCAAGAACCAATGAGATGCTGGTTGTAATTTAGAGGCGGCGGGGATTAACTCCGGACCTGCTATACATTTGGACTGGAAATAAAGCTAGATTATAAATTTGGCGAATTTATACCTTCTCCCTAATAAACTAGGTATCGCTTCTTGCTATAGCTAAGACCAACTAAATTCAAACTTAAAAAACCTGAAACCTTTCTAGGAAAATATCTTTGCGACTTTTTTAAAACAACCATCCAGAAAGATACTAAAGATATATATATATATATATATATATATATATATATATATACACTTTTGGGATTGTTTTGGTCCCATATCGCCTTTCAAAATTTATAGGGTAATAGCAAGGAGACTGCTGTCGTCGACCTGGTTAGGCCTAAAATGTACGGACGTTGTACTTCCTGTCTTTATGTTTTCGGCTTATTTTTCTGCAATGGCATCGTCCAAAATGGGGACATAATCAAAGCAAAAACCATAAAAGATCGTCTATAATATTTGCATAAGTTTATAAGATATGTTCCATAAGTATGACGACGAGCTAGTTCGAGAACGACAAGCGAGAATTGAGTACAAGCGATGCTATTAGTGAACCACCATACTTAATGTCAGCGCTTTCGTAAATACGTTTTTTACATTTATAGCAGTCATTATACATGATGGTAGCGAATTTGAAAGTCGAGTAGTTTATTCCAAACCATTTCTAGGTAAACTATTTACTACTATTTAAGCCGCCATTTTTAAAGATGTCGGCAAATTGAACTTTAAAAGCAATAAAGCCCGTCTATAGGATATACTGAACCAGTGAACTAAATATAAAAGAAATCTGTTTAAAATTCACCAACGTTATTCCATAAAATAGGTTTAGGTTACTTTTATGGCCGCCATTTTTAAAGATGGCGGCCGATTGGGAAAAAATAATTTTTAGTGAGTACCTACTACTTAAGAGTAACGTCCTTGCAAATTTTAAGCCTTATCGGTAAAGCGGTTTGGGCTGGGCCTTGATTTAATTAGCACCCTCTTTAATTTCTCTATTAGCGCCTGTAAATCTCTTGCACATTTTCCCTGCCTAACACCTACGCCTTAGTTGGAGTATTTTTACTGGTCACCATGCAAAATTCGCACCCTGTATAATATTGTATGAATTACGTATCCTCCGCCAACCATTTAACATCTTTATCAAATTAATTTGACACTCGTAGCATACGTGATGGCATTATTTTTCCTTTCTCTTTCTAAACGTCATTTTTCCAAAGCAATCGTTTGTAAAGAAAGAGAAAATATTGGCGAAAAAAATGCCCTTCTTTTGGCGCGAAAATAGGGCACCAAGTAAGGGCAAGGGAGGCTTTCCAACTAGACACGAAAGACGTCTCTCATCCTGCCCCCTAACGGAAACCCAGAACTCCAGCCAGGAGTCCTGATAGAGATAGAAACATCCATACACGCTTAGTAAAGAAATGGCGGGAAAAACCTTAACTTGGAAAAGGCGGGAAAAGGTGAAAGAAATCGGCAGCCACGTGCCAATACGTTTGGATGTTTTCTTAGACTATTTCGTTTGATAGCACGCGCGTTTATATTTGTTAGTTTATAACTAACTTTTAGCCTTGCTTACGAGATGTTGCGCTGACTTTGTATTGAAATGGTCCTTATAAAACATAAGGAATATGTGCCGTGAGTTTATTTTGAAAAGGCGCGAGTTTGTAAGGCTATTTATTATGGAGTCTGGCCACACGAACCTTGCCGGGTAAATCACAAATACCAACTATAGGTATGTTCTGTGTGGAGGGATTGGATACTTGTAGTTAGATTGTGACAAGAATACGTACAGCTACTAGGAATTATTGTGCAGACATTTTCACTCAACGTATCGAGGCTGGCTTTTTTGTGGGAAGAGCTAGACTAATCATTATGTATGACGAATTTTGCCCAAGCGAGTAATCTATCTCGCTGCCTGTTGCATCTTGACCTCACGTTGCTACCAACGAATGAAATTATAGATTGAAAGACGTCAGAATTATGAGTACGATCTCTAGCCCAGCCCACAAAACCCGCATAGAAATTAATATGGGATAAATATGATTCCTTTTAGCTATATGTATTCCTGTTAATAGTACATGTAATGAAAAGTAGAGCCGTGTAATGATTGCCCCACTATATCCTGCGTGGGTTTGAATATTCCCTCCGCCATTTTTAAAATGGCCGCCTGTAATGTAGAAACAGTCATGCCACCTTTGCTAGTAGAACACAACAGGTAAAAGACAAGGGTCAGCTAACTTAGTCGACTTCCATATTTCAGGCAAGTGTCCCACGTCCCCACGGAATGTCGGTCGGTGGCTTGATATTGGTTTTTTTTTCCTTTGACTCTCTCTCTCTCTCAGTCGCCGCCATTTTGTATATATAAAGTTAGGCCTTGGCTCCCCACTGGGGTTCTAATCTATATGGGATTAATGGTTTTTTTGGTATAGGGGTTTTGCTTCTGTCTATCAGGGTAATATTGAACGAGAACTGGCGCGCTTGCTTTTGCCTTATGGGAATTGCTATTTTTTTTTACCCTCTTCCCGCCTACCTATGGGGGTATAGTTCCTACTTCTGTAGGTTTTCTGATACCATGATGCCTCAGAAGTGAGTGAATTTAGTTAGCCCTATATCGTAGGAGTATATGTATGTTTTCCGGACCAAAGGAACGTGGATTTTTCTTTTGCCTGCCTTCTGAGCTATATACCGACTCTAGACTAATATGAACTGATGGGTAGAAGCCCACAAGTCACTGTTTTATTGAATTTTATAGCCTGCCTAGGGTTGCCTGGTTGTTCTAGGTTTAAAATTGGAATGGGGGCGTATTTTTGCTGGGGGACGTTCATACGTTAATTAAATGTATAATTTTTTTATTTTAACCAAATAAGTTGGTTTTTAAAAAGCGTTTTCCCATTGATTTCTAACTTCGCCTCAAATTCGTCTCTAAGCCTAACTTTGAAACCTTATTCTTCTACTCTCGTTAAGCCTAACTCTAAAACTTCATTCTCCAACTCTTCCTTAAGCCTAATTTTAAAACTCCACCTAGAACTCTTCCTTAAGCCTAATTTTTCAACCTCCGCCTACAACTCTTCCTTAAGCCTAATTTTTCAACCTCCGCCTACAACTCTTCCTTAAGCCTAATTTTTCAAACTCCGCCTACAACTCTTCCTTAAGCCTAATTTTTCAACCTCCGCCTACAACTCTTCCTTAAGCCTAATGTTTCAACCTCCGCCTACAACTCTTCCTTAAGCCTAATTTTTCAACCTCCGCCTACAACTCTTCCTTAAGCCTAATTTTTCAACCTCCGCCTACAACTCTTCCTTAAGCCTAATTTTTCAACCTCCGCCTACAACTCTTCCTTAAGCCTAATTTTTCAACCTCCGCCTACAACTCTTCCTTAAGCCTAATTTTTCAACCTCCCCCTACAACTCTTCCTTAAGCCTAATTTTCCAACCTCCGCCTACAACTCCTCCCAACCCTAATTTAAAACTATTTCGGTTCAGCTTACTCTTTCAATCCCAAGATTAAAAATTCCATTCCATTAATCCTAACAAAACCCCAACTCAATCCATCTCTTTTAAGTCTTAACACAAAGCACATAATACACATATTACCTTGTTATAACCTTTAACCTCTAAAAGAAAGGAAGAAAAAAACAGAACCCTAAACTATAACCCCTTAAAAAATCCGGAACCCCTTGAGTCAGTGTCAGCTTTTACACAGAGTTTAAATCCCACTCGAAATGGACCAAAATCGCTTCATTTCCTAGACTATCCAAGCTTCAAACTGCTACTCCAAGTACCTTGTAGTTTTCCACCTCAGTGTCAAGTTACGTCGTACTTAAGCGTTACTTAGCAACGGAGAATTACGATGGTACTTGTCATAGAGTAATAAAATAGTAGTGGGCACTTTTGGGAATGTTTGGATGTTGAAACTAGGGATGGGAAAAACTCATTTCGCGAATTGGAGTCGTGTTGAGTCACACGCGGTGCAACGAGTAATCGTTTTCAAGATTCTTCAGAACCCCATAGTTTTGATTAAGGATTTACTGAAGGGATTATGGACGGTTTCCCAATGTTACTTTGCACTGTTATGGAAGTTATATTGAGGCTATTTGTGGTTTACAATTTAAGGAATTTATACCTTGTTCAATATTGTATATTTCAGTATGAAAAAGTTTCACATTTTTTTTTCTTGATTTTTTTTTTTTTTTTGCTGAATTGTGTTGTGTATTTGCTTTCAATCTTGGGAGGACACTGTACAGGGTGTTTCATATATAAGTCTGCTATGTATTGAAGGGTAGGGTGTGTTCTTAGGGTCAACTGAGTAGTGGAAAGTGTCACCAGAGAATGGGGTCTACATCATTTAGCTACGACCAAATATAGTCTGGGAATTGAAAATGGGGCCGAATGTAGTCAGGGAAATAACAAATGGGGCCGAATATAGTCAGGGAAATAACAAATGGGGCCGAATATAGTCAGGGAAATAACAAATGGGGCCGAATATAGTCAGGGAAATAACAAATGGGGCCGAATATAGTCAGGGAAATCCGAAATAACAAATGGCGCCAAATATAGTCTGGGAAATAACAAATGGGGCCGAATATAGTCAGGGAAATCCGAAATAACAAATGGGTCCTAATATAGTCAGGGAAATAACAAATGGGGCCGAATATAGTCAGGGAAATCCGAAATAACAAATGGGTCCTAATATAGTCAGGGAAATAACAAATGGGGCCGAATATAGTCAGGGAAATAACAAATGGGGCCGAATATAGTCAGGGAAATAACAAATGGGGCCGAATATAGTCTGGGAAATAACAAATGGGGCCGAATATAGTCAGGGAAATCGAGAGGTCATGGAAAATAGGTGGAAATAGAAAGGGGAAAAACTTTAAATGCCAGCGAAAATTGATAACTTCGAATTGATTCACTTTTGAATATATTTAAAACCCGTTAGATTTTGCACTCGAACCCGTTTCCCACCACGTACCTATCGACGCATTGAAGCGTATGTTAATCTTGAGGGAGCTGCATGGCATGGGCTTCCCCTGAATTTTGGGAAACCGAAAACGGTGAGTCAGGTACCTACCCAACTCTTAAGGGTCTGTGTCTGAATCATCATCTCTATAAATCCCCCCATATACTATTCTGACCTGACCACCGTCATTCCAATATACAAACTACGGAAGCTCAGGAGCAAAGGATGCTATGGAATTTTCTAGGCCTATATCTTAATCCTGATTACTCAGTCAGTCAGCTTCCCATCTCTTCTTCCACGTCCCCACCCCTTACTTCCGGTAAATTCCCTTCTAACTTTTCCTTTATTTGACGCTGGGGAGACAGTTTAGGGGGACCCTACCAGGGACTCAGGGAGGAGGGCCACATCTGGTCTACTATATATATCTTCGTTTGTGACTTTATGCACCCCTCCGTTAGTTAGTTCCCCCGTCTTGCTGCCTTCGTAATGTAAATGCTAGTTTCCCAAGTATTACCATGTTGCATGGCATTACAACGGTTTGAATTATTTAGCTGTGAATCACTAAGCTTAGTTGATGTAAGAGTAGAAAGTTGAAAACCACCAACATCAAAGTTGTTAAGCCTGCTTTTAAAGCGTTTTAATGCGGTGGGGTTTAGTGGTGAATGGAATTTTTAAACATAGGATTGGTTGCTATGAACAGTTGAGGAGAAGTTAAGGGATTGGTCGAGTTTTGGGAGGAGTTCTTAAAACTGAGGGTGTTTGAGAAATTGGTCTAAAATCTGAAGGCGTACTGGCATAAAATCTTGAGATGATTTTCCGAAAAACTTGAGGGGATTTGAAACATTTGCTAACAATCTGAGGGTGTTTTGGGAAATTTGTCAACAAACTGAGGGTGTTTGGGGAAATAGGGCGTTTTGGGGAATTAACCGGAAAACTGAGGGCGTTTTGGGGAATTTTTGAAATGAGGGGTTTGGAAATTTGGACTTAAAATTGAGGTTTTGAAAATTGAACTAGTAAATGTAGGAATATGAAAATTCAACCAAAAAATATGCCAATGAAAATTTAGTGGTAGAATAATTTAAGGCGGTTTGAAAACGTCCTCAAAAATTATTTTTCACTGTTGTTAAATTTGGTTTTGAAAGGTTGAAGTTCAGGGAAAAATCGGAGAAATTCTTGGTAGCTTTTATCACAAAAATATTTTCCCCTAAAATTTATGAAAAATATGGCTACCTCCATTAAAGATCTAGCTTATTACGAAGGCTAGATACTTAAAAATTATTTTCATTAATTAAACCATACCAATTTTGCGTTTAAACTATGCTTTTAAACAAAACCAAAAAATCATTTAAAAAAATAAAAAAAACAATTTTCCTATAAACGCCTGCAGAAATGTTTACCCTGCTGCACACCGGGGTTTTAGGTAAAGCCGACATTTAGGCTGCACAATTTCCCATGTTAACCTACGGTACCCCTGTAAAAATGTTTACCTCACTGCACACCAAAGTCCAAGGAAAAAAAATACTTATAGGGGCGTAACTAAAAATAATTAAATATTTAATTAAATAATTTAATATTTGAAACCACCGCACACCCACCAGTCAGTTCTGGTTCCCCAAAAATTAATCAAGTTAATATTTGACCTTGCGATGGATGCTTCGTCTGCTTTTAATTTAATTTTTAATCAAAATTCTGCTGGAGGAGTAAGTAATTTTGGGTACCATGTCACTTGACTTTGATTCTTTTTTCTCTACCTAAAATTATTATTACGTATCACTCCGCGTAGGGTTATCTTCAGTGCAAAGATGGATCATTTTTCTTTATAGAAATCGATCATAGCTAAAACCCTAAATTTTCTACTTGGGGAAATTCAACCTCTGGTGTATTTTGTATTAAAGAGAATGTCAGTTGAAATCCCAGAAGGGAGGGTGTAGTTTCAACCCCCTCCTTTCTTCTAGGTTGGGTTTATGATACGCTTGAATTAGGCCTTGTCATCATGAGACGAAGAGAAAGCATTGTGTTTAGGGTTACTTTTCCATGTTTATGTCAAGGAGATTTTTGAAGATTAAATTAGGCTTAACGTTAGTGGTATTTTTGAATTTAAGGGTTAGGAACTGTAGAAAAGATTACTCAAGAAATTTTTATCTCAAACCGCTGTCTTTAAGCATGAATGAATCTATGTACTCAAAAGTTAAGCCTTTATCGTCTAAATAACCTTTAGCCTTTTTACTTTCTTATCATTTGGGCCTTAAGCCTAATTTGATATTTTTACCACCAAGGATCTTAAGCTTAACTTTGACATTTGTACCACCAAGGATCTTAAGTTTAACTTTGACATTTGTACCACCAAGAATCTTAAGTCTAACTTCGATATTTTTTTATCCAATTTCTTAAGCCTAACTTTGACGTTTTTTTTTTTTATCCAATAACTTAAGCCTAACTTTGACGTTTTTTTATCCAATAACTTAAGCCTAACTTCGATATTTTTTATCCAATAACTTAAGCCTAACTTTGACGTTTTTTTATCCAATTTCTTAAGCCTAACTTTGACGTTTTTTTTATCCAATTTCTTAAGCCTAACTTTGACGTTTTTTTTATCCAATTTCTTAAGCCTAACTTTGACGTTTTTTTTATCCAATTTCTTAAGCCTAACTTTGACGTTTTTTTTATCCAATTTCTTAAGCCTAACTTTGACGTTTTTTTATCCAATTTCTTAAGCCTAACTTTGACGTTTTTTATCCAATTTCTTAAGCCTAACTTTGACCCTTTCTTCTCCAGTATTTAAGCCTAACTTCGAGACTTGAGTTAGGCCTAAATTTACCTTTCTTGTCGCCATATTTATACATACATATTTTTGGTCATTATGATAATTAATGATTGATATTCCTATACTTGTCACAAGATACGCTCTAAGCCTTGGCACAAAATACGCTAATCATAAACTCTCCTAGCAATCACCTAAGCCTTAAATACCTTCCACACCTCAAAATAGGCCTGGCGCAATATTACCCGCCAAAATCACTCCTCTATTCTGATTGGCTACTTAAACAACCCCCTCCGGTCGTCGTATATTGTATGGTCTAATAACTCCTGTTTAAAATAATAATTTAATAATGCAAAAGCGAAGCTTCCTCCATCTCTAGACTAAACCATAGTCTCACTCCCTTTCATGTAAATCACTTCCAACTCACTGCGTCACACCCCTTAACTCTAAAATAGACTGAACTGAACTCATATCTGAAGTACCAGGGGAGGGAGACCGGTGGCTCAATTCACGCGCGTTTAATTTCCCGCCATTTTTCAAATTAAAGAAAAAAAGAAATCCATAAGCCTGTTGCCTCTCTGCTTAAAGCTTGGAGCAGAGAGGTGAGCAGGAGTTGAATTCTCCATACCTATAAAGTAACCTCTGTATCTCCATCTACGGAACGGCAACGTAGTCCTCCCAGCATCCTCAGTTGATGGCGTTTTGGTAGGGTCGCACCGTCCGACTCGCACGGTATGTAAAAGTCAGCAATACCGCCACCTGTGTCTTAAAAATACAAGCTAAGTCATGAGAACTAGTCCATTTTTAAATGGCGCTAGGCGGCAGCACTTAACAATCTCCTACAAAACGTAGGGGCGTGACCAAGGCCCAACGACAACTCCTCCATCTCACGTCTCACCTCCAAGCTTTAAGAATACTTAGGTAAGGGAAAAGGCTTAGGAAAAATTTCATATTCAAGTAGGACTCGGCGATTTTTCTTAATCGGGTTGTTGTAGGTAGATTCGTGTAAGATGTATAGGAGCGAAAATCGAATCGCCGATATTTTTTTTCTACAACGTCTCGGGTTCAAAGATAGGAAGGTGCGTTTCTCGCCAAAAACTTGGAACTTTTACCTACTGAGGGGCTGGACAAAATCTTGGGAATGTAGAACATGACTCTTCCCAGGTGCTAGGGTGAATTCTAAAATTACTGTTTGGTATTTACTAAATCCTCAGCAATCAATTAACCCTGCACAAACCTTGATTGTCTTGACGTGATGGAACAAAATGACCTCAAGCGCACGCATGCGCCTTGACAAATAGTTAAGCAGCGCTAATAGAGTACTTAATGGTGAGGGAACTATTTATCATCGCGTATGTGATTCGGTTTAGTAACCTTGCTAGATAAATGCAAAATGATGTTGGGAAGAATCAAGTTACAAACTTACAATTACCCCGGGCGGTTTGTGGTGGTACACTTCTTTCCAAGAGAAGCATTATATACTTCTCATATCTTTACATGTATTCAAACTATATCAATACCTTATATTAGACGAAATTAACTCGAGGAGATTTTATTTAAGTAAGTGTTTGAGCCCTTGGTACCTTACAGAAATATAAGTTCAGTGAAGGGTTAAATGGTAAAAGGCAGACTGGCGCCAATAAGACCACCCCTATCTCCCTTGCTACTAAACCTACCCCCTCCTCCCAACCCCTTCTTATTCAAGACGTCATCGATTTGGTAACGTCGTCATCGTCCCTTCTTTTCTACTTGGGTCCCCAAAGATATAGGGGTCCCATATACTTAACCTTTTACTTGGAAGAATTTCCGTCTTCTACTTCTTCTTCTGGGTTGGCAGTGCTCCAAAATTCGACCTAAAAAAACTTGTCTCTTTCATATTATATCGGATGAAAAAAATATCTCTTGGGATCTGTACCATCATCCTTTACCAGAAAACGTTCCAGATGACCATAATGAGAAGTAAATTAGTTTGTACCTGGGATAAATACAGATAATTGGAATCATTGTGTAGCCTTATATCTACTGCCATGTTAATTTCTGTGAGGGTTTTGTGGGTATACCGGGCTTTGAGAACTTACTATCCCAGCCACGCCTGGTCAACGTCTTTCTAACGTGTGGTAGCAGAGCGTGGTCCTTGATGTAACAGGCAGAGAGATGTGTTTTTAATTCGCGAGGTATAATTCGTCACGCATTATGATTAGTTTAGCTCCTCCTACAAAAAGTTGCCTAGATACGTTGGCTGAAAATGCTACTCAATTATTCCTATTAGTTGTATGTATTCCTGGTTTTTTTAAATAGTTTTAGGCAGTTAAATGGATTATGTAATTAAGCCAGGTGGATTTAGTTTATGATAACAAAATAAACGTACTCTTTTCGAGTTTCTATATAGAGTTTTACCAGAGGTCAGAGGTCGTTGTACAGGGAAAACAGGCAAGACCTGGAAATATAAGGGATATGTTAGGTTAGAGCTCTAAAATTTGGAAAAAATCATAATTTTCTTGAAAATCAGGGAAAATTATAATTATTAGTAAAATTCATAGCCTTTTAGCAGGGAAATTGGTCGAGAACCAAACAAATATCAGAGAAAATGGGAAATTTTTGTTTATCAGGGAAATGGAACACTTGTTTATCAGGGAGAAGGGAAGACCTGGAAATATAACGGAAATTGGTTTCGAGCCAAAAACTCAGGATAAAAATCATTATTATTTATTCTTATTTATGAACTTCTATGTTGAATCACTTGAGTAAAACTGGATTATATTTTTCATTTTTCGTGCTGTGCCTTTTGGGTGCTTTATGATCTGATCGTTTTGGGGATACGGGTCTTTTAGAATTTCTAGGGCAACGGTTCCGCCAAACAAAACTTTCGTTTTTAAAAATATGATATTGTGTGCCTTTCAATTTAAATCTACAGTTCCAGTTGAAGACCTGTTTAGTAAAGTCAATTTCTTGCAAAATAATTCCACCGTAACCTTAGCAACTCTCACTTGCAATAGAAATGGTTTAGTTGGGGGTACAATATTTCATATTGTTAAAATGTTTTGTGAGGCCGTATTTTTTTTTTTTTTTTATCCTCAACGAGTTTACCAACTCTTGTGGAGTAGTTGAGTTTTTATATTAAATTTAATATTTTGGGTATGGTTTTTATTGGATTTTTCTTATATTATGTGGGTTGGTAAATATTTTATTGTTGGTTAAGTGGTTTTATTTGTTACAGCGTTGGAATGGGTACGCTTTTAACCCTTCAGAAGTCGAGTTTGGGGTTGGATTTAGCCTATCTTAAGATTGCAATCATTTTGGGATGGTTTATTTGGGAGAGGGGATTTGAAATATAAACTCGTGCAATTAAAGTCGAAATACAACCCAAAGTTTTCGTTGAAAGATTGTAAACATCTTAATTAAAGATGTATTAATTTGAGGTCAAAAGTCACGTCACTTATGGCCTTTCTCAGCGATGATTTGACTGATTTTGATAATTATATTGTTTTAATTAAATACATTTTAATGATCTTTATCGTGTTCGTGACGAAACCCGATTCCAAATATTCGTGCTGTGGCCTGGGATATTTAAGGTTAAAGGTCACCATGTATATTGCGAAGATAGAATTTTCCGCGCACCTCAGAAGTAATTGTTTAAATATAAACAGGGATAGATATAATTTTAGAAGTAGGAATGGAGAACAGAGTAATGTGGGGCCTGTGGGCGCGCGTCAAAGTCCCGGACCTCCTTCCACGGGACGGGGGGGGGGGGTATGAAAGAAGAGGCGGACGGGTCATAGCGACAGAGGTAAAAAGGAATTGCGTATTTTTCGCCGACCCCGTCAGCAACGTTATAAAAACGTAGTTGTAGTGAGCCATGCAATAAGTTAATTTAAACTTTTCGTTACGTGTTGGAGGGAGGGGCTCTATACTGGGTGGTCTATGAGTCGGACTGAAGTAAATACTAATTAGCCGTTCTCCATTCCTACTTCTAAAATTAAATCTATCACTGGTATAAACTTAAGTTTGGTTACGATGAAATTATGGTGGTGATTTGGAAGAAAAGAAAAATTATGAATATTTTAATATGTTAATGTTTTTGCTTATAATCATATTCTTGTCTAAACGTCAGCACGTATAAAGCCCGCTTTCCTCTTATCTCTCTAAACCTATTCTTAGATATAAGAGGGAGCTTAGCTTTATAATTGCTAACTTTTCAACCTGACATGCGGTACTAGAGTAATTTAGGCAAGATTGAAATTCTTGGAACTGTACAAAAAATATGTTATGAAAATTTCAATCCCAAAAAGATTACTTTTCAATTGATTTTTAATCATAGAACGACTTTATATGACATTTCATGCTTGGAATGGTTAAAATAATGCGTAGAAAAGGACTCGTTTCGTCTAAGTTCTTTTATCACTTAAAGGTTGTTTCACCACGGTTCTAAATTTAACTCAAATTGTACCAACCCTATAATGCGTAAGTTTGGGTCCGCGGTAGAGGCTTATAGCTTGAAGGAGAGATGAGATGCAGCGTATGTAGTAGACATCTCCATACCTCTAAAGCTAGATTCCCACTCGACCGAAAAAAACCGGCGGAAATCACACAGCCAACGGTAGAAATTTTAACTTACGCCGGCGTCCGGCGGTAGACCGTTCACACTACGACTGAATTTTCAGTTTGGCGGTAGATATTTTTGGGTCACGTGACAGATATGAGTTGTTTCCACAACATCCATTTCACTCTGAATTAGTATCTTTGTCCCCTTGTCGCTTAGATCGTACAAGAAGGGAATTTTTCTAACCTCCTCAGTAAAGTCTTCCTTATTAACATCAAATCTCTTTTTACTTCCGTTAGTTTTATTTTTCTTTCTTGGTGGTATGTTTCCGATAAGCCTTGGCGGCTATCAATCGATCTCGCGTAAGCGGGCGCTCTTGAAATTTATGACGTTGTCAGTGGGATAAATTCATTGGCTGAGAAACCGGCGTAACGCCGAACACGACCGAAAAAATAGAACACAACTTACGCCCGGAAATTCCGTCGAGCTCGGCGTTAAGATTTTTTGGTCGAACCCCTTTCTGCCGGGTTTCCGTCGTGTTTTCCGTCGAGTGGGAATCTAGCTTTACGAACTTTTCCCAGCATCCTCAGTAGGGTATCCTAAAATTAGAATCTAATGCATGAGAACTACCTTATACTTTTAAATGGAGCTAGGTTCCAGCACTTAACAATCCTCTACCAAAGGTAGGGGCATGTGCAAGATACTCTGGGAGACTCATTGCAGCACATGGCCAAGGAATATGTCTACTGCATCTCATTTCTTTCCTCCAAGCATATAGTATCGAGGAGACAGAATTAAAGTTACAGTTGCGCCATCTAGTATCAAACCTGCACAGCCTACTGTGTGTAGACGGGTTACTAGTAAAGATTGTATAGATTACAGTAGGCTATGATTTCTGTTTTGGGCAAATCCGCCACCAGGAGACGCCCTTTTACGAAAAAAAAACTCCGCTAGGAGGCGCTTATACTATAAAGAATGCGTGGTCGTAGAAGATTCGCTTTGGACCCATACTTATGGAGAGTTTGATAGACTTATACTGCGGCTGTAGTTGAACAATGAACATTATTGCTTTTTAGTTTTAAAATAGCTTAAGACCTTTTTTAATAATAAGTTAGTAGAAAAGTTAATCTCCTTTTTAATTTAAACTTTCGTTGACTCATTAAGGACGCAGTTTTACTGTGTTAACGAGAGATTGTCAGTAAGAGTATAAAATAAGAAGCGAAATTTTTGTTTTAACTTCTTAATTGCAATCTAATTAGTCGGAGCACATGTTCTACTTAGCAGATTTAAGCGAAATTCTAAAGCTACTGCTTTTTACGACGAAAGAATAATAATTAGGGATTGCGAATATGTTAGGGAATTAGGTCTAGAACGCGAGGCTTAAGTTATGTAAAAGAATTTAAGATTTTTGAACCCTAGAAGAAGCCATTGAAGTTTTTAGGCTTAACGCAAGGTTTCCTCAGACAAATTACGTCACTGTTTCCAGCAATGAACTTGCCTTGAATAGCCTTTTGTTGTATTAAGAGTATATATAGACCGAGTGAGTGTCAATAGCCCAAAAATTACGTCAAAGTCCTATTTTTTGGGATAGAAATTATTCACGAGAAACACATCATGTTTCCGCTTAATGGCGATAGATGGCGCAAGCTATTTTGAATATTATACCTTAAAAGAACGGCCTTTTTCTAAATATAAAAGGAATTAAATATTAAAAAATGTCTTATTGCAAAATAATTAACATTTAATTAGTCTTAAAATCAAGGACTATTACGCCATCTGCCATTGGTTTAGTGGCGTCTGCTAAACCGAACCTCTTTTCCTTTAAATTACTGCTAGAAGTTATCAAAACATTGTCTAAGAAACGGTAGTGATTGACGTCACGTGATTGGCGGTTGCGTTTTCTGTATTTACGTTGTGTGGTTTTAAATTAATTTAATTTGATTTAAATTTCTCACTAATGTATTTTTTTATTTATTTATTTAATTGCAGACCACCACCCAGTTTAAGGAGTTTGCCAATATCTCAATCCAACCATGGAACGGAGGGCGAAGCGACTCTTTCGTTTTTGGCATATGGGTGAGTCCATGTTTTGACAAACTTCTCATAGGTGGCGGTAGCGTCTCTGGTAGCGCGCTAGTTTCTTGAAAAGAAACCACTTAGCGCTCTCAAGCGTGCCTATTTTTACTAAGATCTGTAGATACAAGATAGTCTGTTCTAAAGATTACATACACAACTACCAGCTTTCAATCTGTTGTAGATAAAGGTTGAATTGCACTCGTAAATGACTGGCAACACTTATCTGCAAACTATTTACAGGCTTCAAATACTTAACTTCAGGCTTAACTATGGGTTTATATTTTGTTAAAATTTGCCTTAGGTTAAGGTGTCATTATGACATGGCCCACTGTGTTTTCCTTACTTCCTTGGTGTTGTCGGGTTACAGGTAGAGATTACAGTAGGCGATGGTTTTGGTTTTAAATAAATCCACCACCAGGTGGTGCCTCTCTACGATATAAATAAACAAAACCACGAGACCCTTTAGAGCTTGTCAAAACATTTATCCTTTTGACCCTTACTTACTGAGAGGATAATAGGCTTATGCTCATGTTTCCATGTCAATAAACTGAGAAAATGTCATCGACATCACAATAAGTTTCCCTAAAACGTCATTATGACTAATCAAGTCTTTAAAATTTGACAAAAATTTAATAAATACCAAAACAATCGTAACTCAAATCTTCTTAGAAAGTCAGCAATAGAGATGGGCCGATATCGATGCCATATCGGTATCGGTACCGATATTTGGCCTTAACCGATATATCGGTATCGGTTAAAAATGAACCGATATTTCTACCCGATATTTTTTGAAGAAAATAAATACTTATGCTGAGAGTAGATGACGCCATAAGACCTAAACTCTGAGACAGCACAGTTTTTCATCTATTTTTGGATAACGTAACTAGTGTCTAAAATGGGTTTTTCGTATGATAAACCAATAGAGATGGGCCGATACCGATACCATATCGGTATCGGTTTGATATCGGTTTAATCGAAGGATCGGGTAAAATATCGGTATCGGTACGTATCGGTTTAACAAGTATCGGATCATATCGGTATCGGTTTAAACTGGTATCGGCCCATCTCTAGTCAGCAATATGGTGATTCAAGAGTCTCTAAAACGTTGCTATAACTAATCTCTCTAAAAATTGGACAAAAATTTAATAAATAACAAAACAATCGTAAAGATCTTTGAAATTCTGATTCAATTTAAATCCATAAGCATCATTAAGCCTAACGTAAAATAATTCGACGCTTATATTAGCCTAATTAGAGCACCATCCGTTTTATCTCTCGCGTATTATATTAAATTATATTTATTCAAAAGATGGTTTTTAAAATCGTTTCGCTTCATATGTTGTCCGCGTCGTGTCTAAATGATTGTAGCGCAGCCTGGGCCTCGGAATTATATTTGCATAAATACCAGAGTAAAAATAAGGTATGATTTAGATAAAAGAAACAGGAATTCTAGTGTCGAGTAATTAAGAATTTCACGCTGTCGTGAACAGCTGCGTATAAGGGAACGATAATTAACTCTCATTGCAAATTTTTATCCCATGTGGGTCCCCTAGCCCTAGCTTCTGTAGTTAGGCCTTGGCGAATAGATGCGCGATGGAGAAGAAATATCCATAGGAAATTTCCATCCCTATAAGCATAGGTTCATAAGATATGTTCCTCTATAAGTTTGTCACTGGTAACTTAGCTTGTAATTTTGAAGTGATTGAGATAGGTCATAGATTCGAGGTAAAGCGATGTACGCCTGGTGAGGCGCTGCTGTCAAAGGCTTAGTAATGCAGACTAAATAGGAGCTAGATGGAACTTAAGTCCTGCAAAATTAATTAACCATCCGAGTGTAGTACTTCAATTCTCGCTTCCGTCGTTCTCCTTCGAACTAGTTATCTCGAGCTGTAAGTCTCTATGCTATAGCATTACGAACTTGTATAGTTTGTGTCATACTTATCACGTAACATATCTTATAAACTTATGCTATAACTTAGTCTCTGTACGGTACCCCATCTACGGAACGGCAATGAAGTCCTCCCAGCATCCTCACAATGACATACGGTCCGAAATTGTCGACTATGTCGCACCCTATCTCTTAAAAATAGAAGCTAATTCATTAAAACTATAGATTAAAATTTTTAAATGGCGCTAGGTGGCAGCACTTAACAATCGCCTACCATTGACAGAGGCGTTCGCGAGGCAGGCTTGGAAATAAGGTTTATTTCTGAACTAGTCCTCCGGACCAGTGACCCCTGATGTCTTAAATATGAAACTGGTCCCGGGACCAGTGACCCTTCCCCTATTTATTTTTCTACTGGTCCCAGGACTTGTGGTCGTTCTCTCTTCTAAAAAAATCTCTCTCGGCTTAGGGTTGTATACACAACTGGACTCCTGGAGTCGAAATTTATGTTAAAATGAAAATAATTAAAGAGGTCCCCATATCAATTTTTAATAAAAGTAGGAATTAATAAACTAGTCATTGGGACCAGTGACCCTCACGTTTTGAATAAAAAAAGTGGTCAAAGCTATTAATAAACTGGTTTTTGACCTGTAAACCTGTCTTATTTCCTAGCCTGTCGCGAGGTACTCTGAGATACTTTCATTACATATGAACATTACCACTCCGTCTCACCTCTCCTCCAAGTTAGGCTTAGAGCGGATCGAGTTATTTCTACTTCTCCATTATCTGGGAGTATTTTTCGCGCCCATTTTTAGCCGGGGACGAAGTAATCTTGCCACCACCATTTTTCGTCGCGTTTTCCTTTTGTTTTCATCCATTCTACCGTGAAAATGACAATAGAGGGCGCGACCTTAACTTTCTTTTCTGGGCTTCGAAGATAGAAACCAAACGGAGAGAAGGCAAAGCTCTCACTTTCAAAATCTCACTAAAAGATCGTAAAACTGAAAGGTTTTTGTGCTTTACAATCTTTTGTTTTGATTTCTTCTTTTTGTGTTGTTTTGTTTTTTTGATGTGACAAACAATATGATGATCTAGTGTTTTCAAAAAGTACTTAGTCAAGCTGCTTTCAAAAAGAACTTAGTGAAGCTACTTTTAAAGGAAATTGAAGGATCTGTCAGGGTGTTTTAAATTTCTGTCCCTATTTTTGAATGAAACTGGTTGGGTTGAATATGGTTTTCGATAAAAAAAAATGCATCTAGGTGTAACGTTTAGGCTTAGCGTTTAAATAACTGACTTTGAAGTTGTGTTTTAAATCTTGTAGGGGTTAAATTGATAACATTTAAGGAGAGTGAACTACATTCACTTGGAGATAAAATGTATTTCCCGCTTAATAAAATAGGCCCTTATTTTAGGCTTAGCTTTTTCATGAGTTCAAACATTTGTAGTTGTATTTTTAACTGTTGTTGGGTTTAAAATAACCAATCAGGAGAGTGAAAGATCACTAGGAGACTAGGGTTTCCCGCCAAGTAAAATAAGCTAAAAAAAATTAGTCTTTAAAATTTTGAAGTTGCATTTTTAATTGTTGCAAGATTTAAAGTAGTCTGATATTGGCCTAAAATTAGGCTTAACACGCAAGTTATTAGGTTTTAATCTTTATTAATAAGTACATATCATTACGTATTTCAATAGGTAGAGAAATAGCCAACCAAGTTTGAGCAATTTTTATATTTTACCGCCAAATAAATTACGTCTTATCGTTAGGCTTAGCGTCTTGCAATTTGATTTGAAATGTAAATGTACCTACATAATAATAGTTAATCATATCAATCATTAGGCTTAGCGTCTTGCATTTTGATTTGAAAAGTAAATGTACCTACATAATAAAAGTTAATCATTTCAATCGCTAAAAGATTTGATTATAGTTCAAATGCATCTCAAGGTTTAAATTGGTGTAACAACTTCAGCGCATAATTTGTATCAATTCAAAGCAATTAGGTCCAATTTAGTTGGACCCTAGACGAAGATACAACGCTCTCTCTTGTGGTCTGTATAGTCTATAGCATAATTAAGTACAAAGTTCTTTCACCCTTTTTATTCTGTTCAAATTGACCTCTAGACAATCTAAACCTTTTTTTCTGAAGGTCAAGTCAATCCGGAAACTAGATTGAAATCGTTTTAATATAATAATAATCGAAAGTCATTTAATTACGATGATTATTCCATTGAACCCTTTGTAATTCAAATAGCTCATTCATTATAAAACTGCCTTCGACAACAATGAATCAGTTTAATTATCCCTGGAATATTAATGAAGCAAAAGTGCCAGTTTTGGGGCGTGACCAAAATGTGGTATTGTAGCCATTATTTGGCCGATTTCGATAATTATTTTGGGTTTAGTTTAAGATATTTTAGAGGTTTTGTTATGGTGGGACCAAATTTAAATCACTTTTAACCGTGGAATGTGATATTTAAGGTCAAAGTTCACCATGTTTATGGCCAAGGTACATTTATTGCGCCCAGCTCAGAAGTAATTGTTGTTAAAAGACAAACAAGCAATTGCATTTTCATTAGGGGCAATTTTAACGTAAAATAATGTCGATATTTGAGGTTAAAGGTCATGATGTTTATGGAGAAAATACATTTTTTGGGCCCACCTCAGAAGTAATGCTTTTTAAAATATTACCATGCAATTTATTGTTCGAATTTTTATTAGGGGTAATTTTGTTGTTAAAGAATGTCAATATTTGAGGTCAAAGGTGACGATGTTTATGTCCAAGATATATTTACTGCACCCCCCCTATGCGAAAAAGCCTATTTTAAAAATATGTAGACTATTCTGCCAACTGCACTTAGGAGTAGGACATGCGCGTTGTATCAAAATTTGCTTACCTTCAAATATTCATATAAATTTATAATACATTCGTGTAAGTAATATATAACAATATTCAATACTATTCATTGTCTTCAAATAAATTAGATGTCGCTCTACAGTTAAAAAGAAGTTTAAAAAAAAATACCTTCAGCTTTGTTTTGTAAGGTTATTTTCAAATTAACTTTTCTTTTTCTTTTTTGAACCATAACTGACGGGCTTATGTTGTTATATCTTTCAACAAGAACCCATATAAGTTTAGAGAACATTTAGGGCACTGTATCCTTACCATTGGTTATATTTTTATTCAAATAAACGAATTCGTGTTATCGTAAAACAAGTTAGCTGTTACCCTAGCATTTTTAGGAATCATCTAAATTCTACTGTTTGAAAGTTCTTAGTTCTTAAATGTGTTCTTCCTTTCAACAATTAGTGCCCGAAGCTATGCTTAACTCTGTTCTTAAACTTGAGGTAGGCCTGTGTCTTATAGAGAAACGTGAGCATGCTTAGTTCTAATAAGAGGAATACATACAGCTAACTGGAATCGTTGTTCTCCAGTCTTTCTAATTGTTATTTCATTAGTTGGTAGCAGAGAGTGGCCCTACGCAGCGAGATAGATTATTAATTCGCTTGGGTAAAATTCATCATACCAGGGATAGATGTAATTTTAGAAGTAGGAATGGAGAACGGTTAGTATTTACTTCAGTTATTCCGACTCATAGACCACCCAGTATAGAGCCCCTCCCTCCAACACGCAACGAAAAGTTAAAATTATCTTATTGGCTGCTCACTTAAACTACGTTTTGATGACGTTGCTGACGGGGACGGCGAAAAATACGTAATTCCTTTTTACCTCTGTCGCTATGACCCGTCCGCCTCTTCTTTCATACCCCCCTGTCCCGTGGAAGGGGGTCCGGGACTTTGACGCGCGCTCACATTACTCTGTTCTCCATTTCTACTTCTAAAATTAAATCTATCCCTGGTGTTTCTGAGAAGTCTGCCATAAATTAAGAGGGATGTTCTTTGGGAAATCGATTTTGAGTCGTAAATGTTCCATGTTTTTTTTTTAATAGGTTCTCGTGTCTTATATGGGCTTGCAATGCACACCCAAGTTATAATTTGACCCCGGTTTAACCTTTTGGGTTTAAACTATTACTTTTCAAAATATCTAAAACTGATATTACAAGGTTACACCCTATCTATTTCTTAGAAACGTTAGTGTATTCATGTCCAATATAACTTGATTGGGTCTACTTTCTAGTTTATCTGATTTAACAGTGGGTATTCATACGCCCTACCTTTCTCCGTTATTATCAAGTGCATTTGAACGACACTGTAAATTATTTATCCACGTTCTGCAATTCGGTATAGTTCCGGGTGCACCCAGAAGTTAACCCTTTTAAGTGTCAGAGAAAGCGGGAAAATGTTTCCAATTATTCATTTACAAAGGGTGCTATTTATTTATTTATTCTAATAATTTTCAATCTTTTGTTGAACAAACAACAAATTACGGTAATGTGACGTGACCTAGTACTATAGAAATTTAATTTTCACACAGTCACACTATATTATAACTAAATTAATTGAAAAATGGTTGTCCGGCTTGAACCGACAAATTAATTGAAAAAAATAGAGAGTTGTTTATTTAAATATTATCCAAAGCATTTAAAAAATACCTTAAAACCATTTGACTGCGCTTGATTGGTTAATTAATCATTTACGGAAATTAGTCATTTGTATCGTTGTGGTTTTCCACCTGTCCTCAGACTCCTCACCATATGGACAGAGTGGCTTAGCTAATCGAATATGACCAAAAAATCCTTTTCAAAAGTATCGTCTGCTTGATTTAGGGTTAAGAATACCTAACTTTGATTGGGTGTATGTGGATGCAAAGACGTTAGACAGGACTTCAAAGTTACCAGTCCACCACCAATGAAGCGACCGTGCCGATTTTCGAATCCCCGCTGGGTCAAAAGTTGTAAGGGTTCTCGCTAACTGAAAGCCGTGCAATGCGGTTCTAGCGAACTGAAGATGAACAATAGAAATCCTTTTAAATTTATTTCCTCTCGAATTTTTGCTTTCCCCTGAAGAAAATTCTCTATTGTGTATCTTCAGCACGGCTTTCAGTTAGCTAGAACCCTTCCATCTTTTACCCCAGCTGGGATTCGAAAATCGGCAATGTCGCTCTGAACATAGTTATTCTCCATGCTCGGTTTTCAGTTCGCTAGAACTCTTTTCGATGGAAGTCGGCCTTTAACTTCAAAAGTTTCTATTTTCTCGAATATCTAAGCCAACCTGTCCTGTACAAGCGTTCTCCCCTTTCCTAAACGTTAATTTGCGTTTGAGTCGCGGTCGAAAATGAACTTCTGTGATTGGTTCGATAATTATCAATGTCTACGGTAGCGTGTCGTGTGTATATATGTGCATATATATATAGTAAATGGAAGTTGAAGGTCAAAGAACTCCTTTCAGAAAGTTACGAAGATACTAATGGCAGTTGTTTGTATTGGGGAAGGAAGGGGTAACTTGGTGTGTGATCATGTCTCTATTTTACCATATTTCGAACGAACCGACTTGTAACTAAAGGCCCATTCAGACTATAGACTAAAATCTTACGTTCATGTCGGCAGTGAAGTTGTTTTGCACGCTTAACTAGTTAGACACATACACGACTACGTAAGTAAAAGATTCGAGGATTTATAGTTTGAATATTTTCAGTTTTGTCGGGGCAGTGTCTGTCGAGATGGCGCCACTTCGTTAGCGTGCCTTTTCTTTAGCCATAGCTCACTGGATCATGGACGAAGTAATACTGAAGGACCAATGGCAGCCCATAGAGCCCCATACTAAGCGACTAAACAACCAATGTTAAGCTTACTTCCCCCTTTTTCAACCCCAAAATGGAGGGGGTTATGAAAAATTCCGAGTCAAATCCCGGAGAAAGGTAGCGCCATCTAGACAAAATAAGACGTTAGCTGCTTCCCTCTTTAGAACGTTGATTCCCCCATCTGCCCCCACTTTCCGGTTTGCTACTCTGCCGCTAGAAGGCGAATTAACAAGTATTTTTCAACTTTCTTCCTCTGCCATCGGTCCTTCAGTATTGCTTTGTCTATGACTCGATCGTGCCTTACTGACGCGTGATCGAGTGAGCTATGGCTGCATTAGCAGACGATATTATGAAACTTTTTAGGATTCTTGGCGAGCGGTATTTGTTTATCATTTTGGATGAGCAGCTATTTTAGTATTCAAAAGTCTTGGTTCAAAAATTCGCTTTAAACGTCTGAACGGGGAAATGAACGCGACCGAAAGGAACGTAATATTTTACAACAGTCTGAATGGGCTTTTATAGCTTTCCTGTTGAAGGCGCAGGTTAATATGCATGCTTGCAAGGCATCATTGATTTTATGGACCTGAAATATTTACTCGAGCAAACTATAATTTTACAAACATGAAAATTATCTTACTTTTTTATTATGTATAGCGTTATGGATTTTCGATTAAAATACTTTTTATTGGCTTAAAATACACCCAATAGGAGATCGATACTAAAAACAACGTAATTCGTAAAGGTTTTTACCTTGCTTGCTAACGATTAATTTTTTTATGATATTGTTTAAAGGGAGGGTGAAATAGAAAATCAAGTGATTTTTTATATAAGGATTCTTCTACTAATTATAAAACCAATCTGCATAGTGAAACATATAGGAAATACAGACTCAGAATGATTAATTTTAAAATTCAAATTAGTTTTCATAGATTTCGTGGATAATTTTAAATTTGCACCTCCGACCAATCACGTAACGCCCTGCCTTCTTGTTAACAAAATTAACTTAGCACGTTCTATATCTCGCGCTACGATTTTAAGTTGTCACATCGCACGCAATTTTTATAACAAATCTCGCGCTAAATTTCATTCGATATTGTCAAAGGCAGGACGTTACGCGATTGGTCAGAGGTGCAAATTTCAAATTTTATAAAAAAATGTATGTTTTTAAAAAATATTTAAAATACAAATTGAAAATAAAAAAATAGAAAAAATAGAAAGAAATTGCCAAAATAGTAAATCACAATAAGACATAAAATAGATTTATAAATCTTGATCGCCTAGAGATACGTCAGTCACACTTTATAAAGGCAAATAAAATTAATATGACATTTTGGTTGAAGGTTTAACAATAATAAAGTGCTTAAAGGGTCTGTCTTGACGAGTACGATCAAAAATAGAAATATTACAAAAAACTAAAAATAAAAAAAAATAAAAATAAACTGAAGCACGTTTTGTTAAGCCTTGTCATCTTTAAAGAAAAAAATATTTATGCCTTTAGGCTCGCTTTACGTTGTATTATTAAACGAGGTAACTTGGCATCAAAGTATATATGTTATAAGGTTGTAATTTAGTTATTACTTCAGTGTCAAGTGTAATGGTGATAAATTACTTTTTATTTTTAACATTTTCCTTATTCTTATTGAATACCCCGTGAAGATTTTCTATAGAAAGTTTTGGTTATTTTTTTTTTTTTTTTACGTTTCAATAAAAATAAAGATAGGGTCATAAAAAGCCTAATAAGATGCTTCCGAAACATATCATATGCTATGTAATCATGCGAAGCGGTTTTAAAAATAGAAATTTTTGTGTACACGGTTTTATTTGGGGGTGAGATATTTTGCTTAGGTTTTGCTTGCGTTGTAATTTGAATTTTTTGTGATAGGGTATTTGTTAATTTGATGGAAAACATGGTGTTTAAAGGGATTTACTCTAAAAGTTCGTACAATCCTGGAAAATATTAAGGGAAATAGATCGTTGACTATAAAGTCAAGGAAAATTCAAGGAAATTTATAAAAAAAAATTGTAAAATTCTGGAGAAACTAGGTGAATTTTATAATTTTTACCAAAAATTCATTTAAAACTCCAGGAAATTTAGAGTTTTTACTGAAATTTCAGGTAAAACTCCGGGAAATTTAGAGTTTTTACAAAAATTTCAGGTAAAACTCCGGGAAATTTATAGTTTTTACTAAAAGTTCGGGTAAAACTCTTAAGTTTATAATTTTTACTAAAATTTAGGAAAAACTATGGTAAATTTATAATTTTTAGTAAAATTTAGGAAAAACTATGGTAAATTTATAATTTTTACTAAGATTTATGCGAAAACTCTGAAAAAATTATAATTTTTATTAAAATTCTAGAATTCAATGGATTTAATTCCTTTGTTAAATTTAGTTTAATATAAATCTGATTTAATTTTGATTAATTTTTAATCATAATTCGTATTGAACAATGCGCCTTTGTTAAATCGATTTACCAACCCAAATTTAATAACCAACTAAAGAAAAAAAATCTTTTGTAAATCACATGTTTTCCACTTAACTTTAACGATATCTCCTAGATGTAATTCAAAAGGCATAAAATAGTCAATGGTAAATTAAGGCAAGAAAACTATTAAGAACTTAGAATTATACCACGATTATATAACCTTCAGTACCCACTAGTTCCATTTCGATAAACAAAGGTAAAACGCTTTCACTTAAATCTGGGAGTCGACTGACTCTGCAAACGTTATATTTATATTTTAATAAAAATGTACTGCAGACAAAAACCTCCATTGAAATAAGAACCCATGTAAGTTCTGAGAACGTTTGTATAACCATCGTAGGTTGCCATGTGTTCTTCTACGTTTTGTTACCTAATTGTATAAACTTACTTAAACCCTTTCTCAGGTCTTATGTGGGTTCTCTATTGAAGTCAAAACTAGGTCTATAAATTCTATATTTTATTTATGATTTATGTCTATTTGTGAGTGGGATTTTTCTACAATTTTTTGGGAAACGGATTCTATTGTATCGTATGACCTTAATGCGCTTATGGGCTTTTATTTTATATCATTTCTTACATTTTCCATCTCACTTAAACGAGGTTTTGGACACTTCAATGGAAATCTCAAAAAGGCCTTATATTCCAATTTGGTAAATTTTTTCTGTTATGATGTTTAAAATGAATGAGTATAATAATAAGCTTGATTCTGCTTGAAATTGCTGGATTGTTTCTTGGACATTCTAAAATCTCTTCGAAAATGTTCTGTTATTTCTTTGAAATTATAAAATCTCTTCGAAAATGTTGGGTTATTTCTTTGGAAATTTCTAAAATCTCTTCGAAAATGTTGGGTTATTTCTTTGGAAATTTCTAAAATCTCTTCGAAAATGTTGGGTTATTTCTTTGGAAATTTCTAAAATCTCTTCGAAAATGTTGGGTTATTTCTTTGGAAATTCTAAAATCTCTTCGAAAATGTTGGGTTATTCCATGGAAATTCTATAATCTCTTCGAAATTCTGCGGTTATAAATCAAATTTGCCTTTAAATTTGAACTGTTATTTCATACAAATTGGAAATTATCACCGTTTTTCAGGGAAATTTCTAAATCCCTTGGTTTCGTCAGTTTCTTGAATCTTCCCTAGACAGATCAAAATTATCTCAAAATCCTCTAGTTTTGCCTTAAAATATATTGATATTAATTTAAAATCATTACTCTTCCATTTAATTTCTCTCAAAAGTATGAAACTTTTCCATTCGATTCTCAAATAGACAAGCAAGTAGCATACCCCTCACTCACATCGGTAAAAAAGAAAAATCGAAATCACGAATTTTGTTCATTTTCAAATTCTCTTGAGAATAGACTTGAAGAAGTTGGTAAATACCGAGATAAGTTAAGTGAGGTCAAAATGTATTTGCAGTAGGTTAGTATTGTAGAAAAATATCGAAGTTTGTAGTGTATGTACAGTCAGCAAAGGTTGTCTAAAACTCTAAATACTAAATAACTTAAGCCTTTTTATTTTTTTTAACAGACGTTCCTAGTAACTTTTAAATTACATTTCCGTGAATCACGAGAAAGTTTGAAAGTGAAATTTAAAAAAAAAATATTTCTTTTCTTTGAATTTAAGTCATTGTAGTTTAGTTTAGTGGGTGCCCGTTTTAATGTGATTTCCGAAAATTTGGAACCAATTTCACTTGGCATTTATGAAGGCATGATTGTATGCATAGTTAAGCCCTTCACCCTACTGACAGGTAGTTTGGGATTGGGAATAGTTAAAAACTATGGAATTTATAAAAATAAATATATGTCAAATACTAAAATTTTCTTGAAATTTTTGTGTATTTATTTATTTATTTTTTAATTCTTGGTGTTTATTTGTTTGGGGGGTTTTCCAGCGTTAATGTTTTTCTAAATAAGTTTTTAATCACATGAACATAGATAGTGTCACGGAAATTTTGAATTTTTAATGAGGTTACTTTTAGTGTTTTATTAATGAACCCCTTAAATTTAAGGTAAGAAACTGATTTAGACAATGATTACTAATTTAATTAAGAGATCATCCCTAAAACACCAATCAAATCATAACTCGAAAACAGTGTCCCTTGTGGCAAACAAAATGGAGTTAGAAGTTACTCACATTTTCGACTCAAAATCGATGATTTCCCAAAGAACAAACATCCCCCTTAATTTATGCCATGCCAGACTTATCAGCAACACCCTGTACATAAGATTTAAATTTAAACTAGGCCTGATATTAAATGGCATTGCATTTAATTAATATTCAGAATCATAATTCACCACCATACGGCCTACATATTAATTTGATTAATCATTAACAACACAAAAACAAGGTCTTTGGGGCACAAAGTAAAACCCACGTAAACCACTTAATTATCCATGCAGTGAGGTGCAATACACGTAATATTTTAAAAACCAAAAAAAAAGAATAGCGTAGAGCGTCGTCTCCTGGCAGTCTAGGCAACCACAACCCTTAATTAAGGCTTTAACTCCATATATAGCTCAACGTCTCTCCGTAACCGCGGAAAAGGTCGTGACCTTTAAGTATAAGAAATTCCCAAAGTTCTCCTTAACATTTTTACGTAGGCTAACGCTCGTGCCTTCCATCAGTGAACTTCAAGAATTAGAAGAAAAAAATATGTTTTGGTTGGCGTTACGTCTAATTAAGTGTAGGCCTCTTGTTTAAAGGTTTCAGGTGAAGTTAGTAATTGTGAAGTAACTATAGCTGGAGACCTGGAAGGGTTTCCTGCCTATGTAGACCAGGATTTGTAAAATGGGGGATAAGTCAGGGGGATAAGTAACTAGGCCTAAAGCTAGATACTGGCTGGAAACCTGGATAAGTCAGGGATTTGTAAGATGGGCTATAAGTCATTGCAAGGATAGATTTAATTTTTGAAGTAGGAATGGAGAACAGAGTAATCTGGGCGTGCGTCGAAGTCCCGGACCCCCTTCCACGGGACGGGGGGGGGGTAGCGACAGAGGTAAAAAGGAATTACGTATTTTTCTCCGTCCCCGTCAGCAACGTCATCAAAACGTAGTTTAAGTGAGCCAATAAGATATGATTTAAACTTTTCGTTACGTGTTGGAGGGAGGGGCTCTATACTGGGTGGTCTATGAGTCGGACTGAAGTAAACACTAACAGTTCTCCATTCCTACTTCTAAAATTAAATCTATCCCTGGTATATCAAACAATGATTGCTTCAAGCAATGCTAAATAAGGGCCAGGTGTGATCATGAAGTGGGCTCTGGTAAACACGTCCTTAAAATGGCAAAATTTGGTCAGGGAGTTTCAATATAAAAATTTAGTCCAAACCCTTCATGATAACCTAGCAAATGTCGCATATTCATTACTTCAAATTATCTACTACATCTTTTTTAAGGTCCTCTGTGGTGTAATTAAATGATTTGTCAAGGCGTATGTATGGTTAGGTCTGTGTTTAAACCCTTATCAAAATGTCACTGCGTGCATTTTTCAACTCCATTAAAAGTGGTGATCGCGGTTAAGTGTGCTTGTAGCTTGTAGAAGAAGTGGCGAGCGACTTCAAGAAGGGGGTTGGTTACCTTGGTAGAGGCTACTCGCTTTTTCACCACAAATTAATTCCTTTTGATGACCTTAATTGCACGCGGAAGATGATAAACTAAGGGTGTGTTTAGGTTTGCCCCAAAGACGAAGAAGAAGACGTGTGGGCAAGATTCCAATTTTTCTTTCTTTTTCATTTTGTTTTTCCAAAGAAAAACCGAAAAACAGCCCAGTGTGGATTTTTTTTTTTTAAATTATATAAAATGACTTTTATGATTAATTAATCTCCGGTTGAAATTCGAAACCTGTTTTTTTATTTTTTCTTATTCGGTTTTATTATTATTATTTGTTTTTTAAGAAAAAGGGGTAGATATCGTGTTTGGTTACTTAGACCTATTATTTGTCGAAATTTGGCTTCGTATTAACGACTTAAGCCGCCTTTGTTTTATTTATGAAAATCTACTGGATTATTTGAAGTTTTTCGCATAAGGCTTGGGTGTTTTGGAATAACTTTCGATTGGAAATGCAGTGTAGGCTTAGATTTTTTTGTAATAACTTTGTTTGAAATTGCAGTTTTGGCTTAGATATTTTGGAATAACTTTGTTTGAAATAACAATTTAGGCTTAGACATTTTGGGATAACTTTGTTTGAAATTACAGTGTAGGCTTAGATATTTTGGAATAACTGCCTTTGAAATTTCAGTGTAGGCTTGGAAATTTTGCAATAACTTCTTTTGAAGTTACAGTTTAGGCTTAGCTCATTTCGGAATAACCTCGTTTGAAGTTACAGTGTAGGCTTGGATATTTTAGAATAATTACGTGTGAAATTACAATATAGGCTTAGATATTGTAGAATAATTACGTGTGAAACTACAATATAGGCTTAGATATTTTAGAATAATTACGTGTGAAGTTACAATATAGGCTTAGATATTTTAGAATAATTACGTGTGAAGTTACAATATAGGGTTAGATATTTTAGAATAATTACGTGTGAAGTTACAATATAGGCTTAGATATTTTAGAATAATTACGCGTGAAGTTACAATATAGGCTTAACATTTGGAATAACTTATTTGAAATCACAATTTAGGCTTAGCGTTTGAAATTACGTTAATCTGAGACATTTTGAAATAAGTTTGAAATTATGCAGGCTTAGATGTTAATTTTGAAAACAAAAATAAAATATATAACTCTGATTAAAATGAGACTTTTGACATTTTGACCTCTAGAGGCCGCTCGTTACTAAAATCCTAACCACGTAATCCCAACACATATAAAAGTTTGCATGATGCTAGTACTAAATCGGTTCTCAACTCTTACTAAACCAACCGGGATTTTTAAATAACATTTTCCCATAGAAATAAAAAAATTAAAATCCCGTGCACCTGGCATACCACGAAATAGCGTGACACTGGACCATAATAAAATAGATACATCAAAAAGTGTATCATCAGATTAAGAGAAAATAAAAAAAATAATAAAATAAACTTTTTTTATAATAAATATTTTTCCTTTTATATAATACGATGGCCTGCCCTAGACATGGTGAAAATACGGAAAATACTTTTTCCAGGATAAAGATGATAACGTTATTTCAATTCGGGTCTAGAGAGATAAAAGTCCTTTCGAGGTTAAGATTAATAAAAGATGAAGATTTGCCAACAGAAAAAAAAATCTTTTCGCCAGACTTGACTTTTTAAAAGACCCTCATTTTTAACTGAAGTTCTGTTTGCTCCATTTTAGCAAAAAGTGTGTGTTTTATATAGAAAAAGGTATAAAATTGACATATCCCTGAGAGGAAATTAATAAATCAGAGAAAATCGACCGGAGAATCTTTTTCAATATAATCGAAATAGGAAAAAGTCGATCGCGATGAGAGTTTTTGGTGGCAAAAGTGACCCGGTTCCGATTTTCTCAATTTTTACGATTTTGCTGATCTTTAGTTTAAAAAGGGAACTTTTTATATATTTAATTTCAAGGTCACACGATTTCAAGATCAAATTTTTACTGCTTAAATTTTTAAATCTTGATATTTAGAATTGGACTTAAAATTTGGTTAATTAGATGGTTATTTTTGCAGTTTTAAATGCTCAAGTTTAATAAGTTAATTTTGTAATTAAAATTATTAAGTTTTCAAGGTCTTCCTAGTTCAAGATGAAAATTTTACTGCCTGATAGATTAGAAAGGCTTAACGTTAGTTATTTGATAGAATTGTATTAATACATTAAATTATGCTATTGTTAATCTGAATAAATTAGTTTTTATTTAGATTTTCAAGGTCTCTCAATTTCAAGATCATAATTTTACTGCGTTAATTAAGACTTGCTAGATTAGAATAAGGCTTAACGACAATTATTTGACTGGAGTTTGTACTAAATTAAAATATTTGAAATTTATTTGATAAATGAGCCCCAAAAGTTTGTCTTTGTTATTTTACTTTTTCCTATTTAAGGTCTTTTGATTTCAAAGTCAAAATTTTAATACTTTAATTAAGCCTTGATGATTTAGGCTTATGCTTAAAGCAAGTTTCTTAAAGCGAGAGTTTGATGATTATGAAAATTATGTGATAATCAAACACAATTAGTTAAAAATATTTATTTTTAAAATAAAATTTTAAAATATTCAGTTTTACTTGATAAACATTATCTCGCATAATTTAGCGTTCAAACAACCGTAATAGACGCACTTATAATTGTATTTATTACTTATGCCAAAATATATATAAAATTAGTCCATTTAAATTACATATAAAGACTACATTTTAGTTTATACCATATCGTAAATCTGTCAAAACGTATTTTAGAAACACAAAATTATACTTGAAAGAGATTGTGCCGTCTTGTTGTAGTTTAAATTTCAAAGCGTATATTAATAAATCTTTTCAAGAGAGAGCTAACGTCTTTAAGTAATAAGACCTTATTATAGAAGCAATTTTGAGGGATTCACGATTATTGATGTATAATAAGCTATAATGACCCTCTAGACACTCATTTCCACGTAATCATTTAACTAGCCCAATATATTCCAAATTTAAAGGGATACTGGGGAGTTTTAATAGATCTACCCTTTTTCAAAAGTTGGAGGGAAAAATAAAGCGTAGTTCGAAAAATTCGGGGTTTTATTTTGGAAAAAATAGCCCATCATGTTTAATTGGGTTTTCCTGGGTGATATTGGGGTTTTTTTTGGGTTTTACTGGGTTTTATTGGGGTTTTTTGATTTTATTGGGGTTTTTTCAGGGTTTTATTGGGGTTTTTTGGATTTTATTGGGGTTTTTTTTTCAGGGTTTTATTGGGGTTTTTTGGATTTTATTGTCATTCAAAAATCACTGCTTAGTAAAAAAAAAGTCTTAAAATGTTTCATAGAAAAATTGTTAAATAATACAATACTCTGGTGTTGAAACGATACTTCGTGTCCCCTTGTTGGAAAGAGTTTATTATGTATTTATATACTACTATCCCTTTAAAATCGAGGCGCGCGTGCCGCGAACTTAACACTGAAGGGGATTTTCAATAAGGGAGACGAAGACGCCAGAAGTATTCGATCTAGTTTAGAATTAAAGGTAAAAAATATATTTCACGATTTTCAATTACGTTCTTACATAACAAAATTGATTTCTTGTAAATTTCAAATTTCCAAGCCTTAAGCAAAATTGAAGGATCTGCACAAAATCATTTCGGCGTTTGAAATTTTTCCTGATAAAACAATGTTACCACAACCTTCTGTAAATTTATGGAACTTGATACCGCTGTTTTTGAGAACGTGAACTTTGACCTTTAGTAGTACTCGCGTGAACTAATGTCTTTATAAGTTCATTGTAATTAAGTCATTTTTAAACGCAATGTAGTCTGTCTTTTCTACAATTAAATGTGCCGTTAAAATTGGTCAGGGAAATCCTGGAAAAGTCAGGGAATTTTAAATTTAGAACTCTGTGGTAAAGCTCATATATTTTCAGTTCTCAGGGTTCGTACGGAACCTGGATAAGTCAATGATTTGTAAAATAGGGGAGAAAGTCAGGGATTTGAAGTTTTTTCCCTAAAAAGTCAGGGATTTGAAGTTTTTTTCTTAAAAAGTCAGGGATTAGTCAGGGATTTCGTTTGGTATACCAAACCATGCTTCGAGCAGTGCTAAATAAGGACTAGAGAAGTGGGCCTTAAAATGTTCAGGGGTATTGGCAAAATTTGGTCACGTCAGAAAAGTCAGGAATTTTCCAATATAAAAAATTTTGTCCGAACCCTGCTATTAAATGTCGTTAAAACTATTTGTTTTTTCAATTAATAATTGCTAAATTAACTATAATTCCTGAGCTTTTCAATTATGCAAGCTTGAAACTACAAGCGTCTCTTGTAAACCTGTTGTCTATACACAGCATCCTAAAAGGGATGAACTTGTTAAGCCTGAACTTATTATTATTTTTGTCCGTGTTCCAGTTGGGCATTGAGGCATATCGGAATTTTTCTTTTCGTGTTTTTGCTTATATTCCCGATCTGTCAATCAAGACATTGCTGTTTTCATCGGAGATAGTTTCGCTCTTTTTATAGATCGGGACCTATGGCCGATCTATTCTAGATGCCTTGGCACCCACAGCAATGTTTTCTATTTTAGGCTAAACAACTAGAAGTCTGTGGTAGCAAAAGTCTGCAAACTTTTGTTAGGAAGCTAGATTATAGAATAGTCGTAGCTAGAAAAATGTCTACGTCATGTGATACACTTCTGATGTTGTAGATAAGAAGGTCGCGTTTGGTCTCGAACCCTCATCTTCATCTCTGTCATCGCCAAATTGAATCTCAGTCTGGGTTTAAACATTACCACAAGGTAATAAATTGCAAGGGTATAAGTTCCTTTTGCCTTATAGGCTAGATCTGAATGTTGTGACGTAGACCTTGCTAGCTTGCCCGATGAGATTGATTTTTTTAAACTCAGATGCAGCTTTTAAACAATGTCCCCTAGTGGTAGAGAATGCAATTTATTATCTCGGCCTAAGGGTGGGAATGTAGAAACGTACGGGGAAAGCCTTGGCCAGCAGCTTAGCATCTAATATTCGCTATTGCAAAAATTCTTAAGTTTAAACTGAGGCTTAATGATTAAACGGTAATTAATAGGGGTGAAATTACGTAAGGAAAGAGGTGCAGCGAATAAGGCAGTTCAAATTAGACTTTCATACATACATTCGGTCTTGCCTTGAGCTGTAAATCTTACATTTATAAACACTTGTGATTAGACGTTGGAGTGAGAAAATCGAACCGTCCACGCATAGTAAGTTGGTCCCTTCGGGAGATATTGTTACCTTGTGATATTACATAAAATAAATAGCCTAACGCCATAAACTATGACAGGACTTGATATATTTAATAGAATTTTTATCTAGGTCTGTACCAAAACGTGCTGTGTTGTATGTACGGAGTTTCACGTAGCGTTATTAATATTATTAATGACCTTTTAACCTTTGACGTATAGTTTTTTCTGTGAGATATCGCGATATTCATAGTGTCATAGTGTAGTTCTGTAATCAGTAGACCATGCACTTAGTTTCGTTTGCTATAAAAGATTTTGGGACTTTTATAGTCGCTTTTATCATAAAGATCATTAAGTATTGATGAGTTATTAGAGGTCAAAGGTCACTTTATGTTTAAAGGGATAGAAGCCTATAAATCTATCATTAAATTCCAATTTTTTTTACGAATAGAATATGAACGTGTTCTATATCTATGTTCTTAAATGGTAGTGCTACATTGTGAAGGGAAAATGACACCCTTATGACGTCGTTTTGTTGCTTATAGCGTCATTGCTCTATTGAGCAGACGACAGTCGTATATCTTTACCTCCAGGATACACTTCTTGAAAAATATAAGTGTTAACCAACTTTCTCTTTTCGAACTGGCAGGGTTCCACAAACAAACCCCACGCACAGAACATCAGCGCAATAGCTACGTTTGTTTATTGCATAACCACACGTAGCTAATGAAATGGAATTAACTTTATCAGTATGAGTCGCAGTTATTAGCGGTCCTTTTCTTAAGTAGTTCAGAGTTATGCTTATTTATCGTGTATACAGTATGCACACATACACAGACACATCAACGCAATAGCTACGTTTGATTATTTGCGTAACCACACGCAGCTAATGAAAACGAATTTTAATTTTCATTTAAGTTTACTTTAAAAATATTTAAAACTAAACGATGAGAATTGAATTCGCAGATAAAGCCTATATTATTATTATTATATAGGATTGTTAAATAATATTTTGAAATTAACATCTCTTTCTTGACATTTAACCAAAACACAGTTACCTAAGAAACTTCACTCAAAAACTGTTACGTGGGAAAAAATGAAATTCTCCAAATCTTAGGCAATTCCCTCATTTTTAGAACAAACATTTTTTTCTTTGGCGAACCCTATGGGAGTCCATCTCGTTTCATACACGTATTTCTTAAGCTTCTTTACACTCTCCCACCATTTTGGTGAATTCAATATATTTCATCATAAGTTCATAAGATATGTTCCTCCATAAGTTTGTCACTGGTAACTTAGAAACTGGAGCTTGTAATTTTGAAGCGATTGAAGTAGGTCATAGATTCGAGGTAAAGCGATGTACGCCTGGTTTTGGCGTTGTCAAAGGCTTAGTAATGCAGACTAAATAGGACTAGGTGGAAGTCCTGCAAAATTAACTACTTCAAGTTCTCGCCTGTCGTTCTCGAACTAGTTATCTCGAGCTGTAAATCTCTCAGTAGCATTACGAACTCGTATTGGAAGTGTCATACTTATCATGTACCATATCTTATAAACTTATGATTTTAAATATATGGGGGCCGCTCTGCTGCTAAAAGGAACGAAAGAAAAAACGAACCTTCTTCTTTCTCTTCTTCCGAGCTTAATTACACAATAAAAGAAAAATATTTCACACACCCTCTTAGTTAGAAATGATAGGACGATGGTGGAACCATTTTTAAAGGGAGAGTGTCAACCTTTTTAATGATGAAATTAGTTCTAAACAAGAAACCAATATTTTGTATAAGACTCTAAAGGTCCATTCAGACTAGGCTAATTAAATCTTACGTTAATTCACGTCGGTGAAGTCGCTTTGTTCACTTAGTTAGAAACGTGTCAACTACAACATACGTAAAAGATTCGCGGGTTTATGGTTTGAAAATTTGTCAATTTCGTCGGGGGCAGTGTCTGTCGGGATGGCGCCACCTAAGTTAGATAGCCCCTTTTCTTAGCCATAACTCACTCGATCATGCCTAAGTTAATGACGCGTGATAGAGTGAGCTATGGCTGCATTAGCAGACGATATATATGAAAAGCTTTAGGATTCTTGGCATGCGGTATTTGTTTGTAATTTTGGATGAGCAGCTATTTTAGTATTCAAAAGTCTCTTGGTTCAAAAATCGCCGTTTATACATGACTCGTTTTAAGTCGTCTGCTCTTGCGTCTGAACAGGGAAGTGAACGTACCGACAACGCGACTACTCTCAGGGCTTGTAGTAGGTACAAGTACAGTGACTTCTATGGGCGATTTCGAGTTGAAAATGTAAACCTTATGACATTTTGCGAGATGAACCATTGGTAAATTGGATTACTATACCATTATCCTAGCAATTCTCATAGTCGATTGGCCCTAATGCAACTCTAGAAACGAAACGGCAGCGAGTTTAGAATTTTTGATCGTGCGTATTCGTGAGTCACGAAAATTAAACGCGCGGTAAGAGAGGTTACTCTTTTATAAGTTACCATGCCCGTTTACCACCATGGCGCATGTCAAAAGGTGACGTCACGAACAAGCTACCAACCATATTCTTCTAGTAATTACCTTTTATTTCATCTCTCCAAAGAATTTAAAAGATAAAAAAATATATTTTAAGGGGTGTGAAAATATGTAAATTGTAAAAAAAAAAATGAAATAAGTTCCCAAGTTAAAGTTATATTTCATAACATCTGACTTTGACACATTTGATCATTAAAGGCAGTTTAGCAAGTTTGTCGGGTTCAAAGAGGTGTTAACATCGTCTAGGAAGTGAACGTGCGTGCTTTGCCCTGGCACTAATTGGCATCGGGTGTTTTACTTAACTTTGGAGTTTCTAATTAAGCTGGTTTTTAAAATGCAAATATTGTGATGATTCTTTTAGTTTTTAGGCGTGATGACTTTTAAATGTAAATGACAATTTTTTTTCACTAATGAGGATAATACGGTACTGTATGATATGCTCGTTAGTGATATTTAACGCTGTATTTGGTGACAGCGTAAGTTATAAGATATTTTCCATAAGTTTGACACTTACCTATACTTCGTAATGCTACTGAGAGACTTACAGCATAGTTCGAGAACGACAAGCGTGAATTGAAGTACTACACTCGAGGTGGTTAATTAATTTTGCAGGTCCTATTTAGTCTGCATTACTAAGCCTTTGACAGCAGCGCCTCACCAGGCGTACTTCGCTTTACCTCGAAGGCTCGAATCTATTACCTACCTCATTCACTTCAAAATTACAAGCTCCAGTTTCTAAGTTACCAGTGACAAACTTATGGAGGAACATATCTTATGGTGACAGATGTGTATCCATTGCATCTTTTATGTTTACTTCTTCAAGATTATAGAACTATATATTTCGTTTTCGTTACGTTATACCATATTCACATTTCTGGCCGCCATTTTTCAAGATGGCCGCGGATTCGAAAAAATCCTTCTTTAGTGAGTGCCTATTACTTCAAAGTAAATCAACATCCATGCAAAACAATTCTCACCTTTAAGCTATAATTCGGTTAGGATTGGCTTTGATCAGTGCCTATTACTTCAGAATTAATTAACATCGTTGCAAAACAATTTCTCACCGTTAAGCTATAATTCGGTTAGGATTGGCTTTGATCAGTGCCTATTACTTCAGAGTTAATTAACATCCTTGCAAAACAATTTCTCACCTTTAAGCTGTAATTCGGTTTGGGCTTTGATCAGTCAGAATTTGATTAGTTAGTCAGTACTAACACTTCTTAACTGTATTAAACTATTTATTAAACTATCATAGTTTGCAAACTGCGGTTAAACAAAAAACCATCTCACACCAATTCGACAATCAATAAGGTGCATGCAGTAAGTTGCCTCTTAAGTAAACATTTTTTTAAACAGCTGATAATACCGTGCTAAGTGTCTGTCGGTTTCTTTTTAAAAAAGGCAGAGGATTTTTCTTGTCTTTTCTTCTAATAATTATCCACTTATAAAGCAAAATTCTTTACTAAAAAGGAAAAAAAAAATTCGAGCAGCTTTTCTTAGCCTGAACGTCTTTCATCTTTGAAGATGCTTTAGGACTTCGAGAAGTTGACTTTAGAAAAAGAAAACCAGTTGTTGGGAACTTTGAGCATTGCAGGGAGCAGTAGAACAGGGGATATTTTTGGTGTTGACTTAGGATTTTGTCTCTTCATAACTCCTATCAGTGCTCACAGACCTTGATAGAGAGGAAAATAAACGTTCTTTGGCTGTAGTTGGGAAATCAGTTCGAGACGTTTTTTAAAAAGAGTATGTTTAAATTTTGTGTTGGAGAGAGGGCGCCAAATAGTAGCTCTTTTTCCACACCGTAACCCACGTGACAACATGGACGCTGTAATTCTAAAGGGACTGGTAAACGGGGTAGATTTTTCCCCCGATGCTATGTTAGAGAGGACTCGATTTGTACAGTGGAAGGCGGGCGTTTACCAGTCCCTTTAGAGATAGATCCAGCGTTCATGGTTTAACCCTACACTGTGGGAGATGTTTAGGCTCGCGTTATAGTATATTAAATCACCCCACAACCACAATATGTCTCCTTTTCGATTTAAAAACGTTCGTAGGCAACCCTCGCTATCGGGACATAGAAGGGGGTTTATACGTTGCCATCCCTCTCTGCGCATGCACTCTCATTGTACAAAAAGACTACAGCGCTGGCGCCAAAACCGAGATGGAAGGCAGAGTTTTACCCCCCTGTGTCTTTCCCCTCTTAGAGTTACATCGAAATAGTCTATACGTCTCCTTTTCAACACCTCCCTGCGCAGGCACTCTCATGATACAAAAAGACTACAGCGCAGGCGCCAAAAGCGAGATGGAAGGCAGAGTTTTACCCCCGTGTCTTTCCCCCATTAGTTACATGGAAATAGTCTCTTACGTCTCCTTTTTAACACCTCCCTGCTTAGAGGAAAAGTTCTTAAGAGAGAAACTGGAGGAGATTAAAAAAGATGATTCTCTGTGATCCATCGAAACTTTTTCTCGATTAAATTTTCGTTTGAAGTGGCCCTTTCTCGCTCCCTTCAATCCTCCCATCCCATTTTCACTCTGAGCAAATATAAAAATTCTTAATTTTTTTCTTTCTTTTTTTTTATATTTTTCGTCCAACGAAAATTACCAGATAGAATTTCCGATAAAGATCGGGGCCTTAATATCAAAAATAAAAGAAATAATTTCCTTTATTTTTTTTTTGTTTGATCAAAATACTTAGCTGGGATTAATTAAATATAGAAGTTATTAAGGGAAATGGTCTAGGTTCTATACATTAAACCTTAAAAGAATGATTGGCCTTTTTCTAAAAATGAAGAGAAAATATTAAAAAATAAAAATAATTAAATATCTCTTATTACAAAATAATTAGTACATTTAATTAGTCTTAAAGATGCTTCTATAAAGTTATGTTGCCTGAACTGTTTCTTTTATTAATATTAGAGTTTAATTTAAAATTAGTTAATTTTTGTGTTGAGCTAAATACAGCTTTTAATTGAAGAAAATACTACCAAAAGGTTATGACTCTGTACCAGGAATGCATACATCTACTAGGAATCATTGCGCCATCTTATCTTCCTTTTTAATTTCTATGCGGGTTGTATGGGCCGGGCTTGAATACTACATGCCACGCCTATTAATAATTCTGACGCCTCCTAATTGTTTGGTGGCAACGCGATTTCCTTTAGCGCGCATGCGTATGGTGCAACAGGGATTGAGATAGTTTATAAATTCGCTTGGGTAAAATTCGTCACACACAATGATTAGTCCCCAGCTCTCTCCACAAATTCCGCCTAGTTAGATACGTTGAGTGAAAGTGGATGTAGCACAATTATTCCTAGCAGCTGTATGTATTCCTGTTATAAACAGTAAGGTGGTGGTATGGCATTCCTCATAAATAATAATGATTAGTCCATAGCTCATCCCACAAATTCCGTCTAGTTAGATACGTTGAGTGAAAGTGGCCATACACAATTATTCCTAGCAGCTGTATGAGTTCCTGTTATAATAAACAGTAAGGTGGTATGGCATTAACCCTTTGAAGTATTTGATAGTAAATTAGTGAGCCCATCCCTATTTCTTCGCATTAACGGCTAGGCTAGGACCCTTTCAATTTGAAAACGAAAAAAACCCGAAAAACTGCAGCTCAGTTTGAATTCACACCCTCGGAGGTGCTTAATAAAACGGTACTGTACTGTACCTCTTAGGCTATTACGTTTTTTAATAAGATTGTATACAGATCCTTAATGAGTCGGCTCGTTAATCGCATCGTCTCCATTAGCTTAAGAAGAAGAAAAAAAGTTAATTAACCCCCAAGAATTCCAATCTTCCTACATTTTGGTATTAAAAAAAAATTAAAAAAAAAACAAGTATTTGGAAACTGCTATAAAATTAACGTTATAATCACCATAAACGAATTAATTTTAATTGGATGTATTAGCAATCAATAGTGTTTAGAGAATACTGATATGGTCAAGAAGTGATATCTAGTTTATTAGGGAGAAGGTATAAGACGTCTAAGTATTCCCAGTCCCCCTTTCAAAATACAAGGGAAGGGAACGTAAAAGGAGGCCGAGCTATTTCGCTGACTCTCCTCAGTCGGAAAATATGACTGTAATTTTCGTCATTCGCAACGCGCTGACGTGAGTTTTCAAGTACCAATGAGACGCTGGTTGTAATTTAGAGGCGGCCGTCATTAACTCCGGACCTACTCTACGTTTGGACTGGAGATAAAGCTGGAAATGTGGTCAATTTACATCTTCTCCCTAATAAACTAAATATCGCTTCTTGATATGGTATAACAAGATTCGTACAGTACAAACCTGCAAAACCTTAAATTGTCAGGGAAATAAATAATAAACTGTTAAAAAGTGTGAAGTTTTCCTTGATTTAAGGGACAATCAAGGTTTGGGAGCCCTAATTTCCGTAACTAAATGTTGTAGGTCGCCATTTTCCAAGATGGCCACGGATTTAGAAAAAAATTATTCTAGAGTAATCTATCTCGCTGCGCGTTGCGCCTGCACTCGCGTTGATACAATGAAATCACAGTTAGAAAGACGTCAGATATGAGTCATGACGTCACGCCTACAAAACCCTCGTAGTAATTAAGATGGAAGAAATGGGCGCACTATTATTCCTATTAGCTGTATGTATTCCTGCCACTTTTAAATAAATACTCAACCAAATTAAGTGTCAACGAATTACATAAATAAATTTTATCTACCTTAATATTTATACTGAAAACAAAGGAAGTATAAAATGCAAACTATTTTTCCCATATAAGAGAACAAAGCTTTTTATTAAATAATCTTGATTTGATTAGAGTCGAACGTGACAGGGTGCAATTTGTTTCTGTATTAATTAACTACGTAATCTTATTGGTATACAACTTTTCCGTATTAGATTATACGATAAAGATTAGGTTGGTTTGTTAGAACATTTTATAGGCGACATTTTTCCCACATTGTCGACGGGTATCAAATTCAATCTGATAGCGATGCTAATTATTAAATGCAATCTTCCTGTTACTTCATTTTATTTTAAGCCTAGCTTTGCGGTTATAAGAAATATCAGAAGTATATAATATTCTTCTCTTCGAGAGAAGTGTACCACCACAAAGCGGGGTAATTGTAACATTATTCTTACCAACATCGAAGAGACTTTTCCCCTCAAACTTTGTCGCCCAGAATCTCGACTTACAGAAGTGCGCTACACTCCTAACCGATTTAAAAATATAAATTTAAATTTTCTCCTTTTTATTATAAACATGTTAAATTTTAACATGCGCCTTTTTAAATATAGACCATATTTTACCTTTTAATAAATTAATTTAAATAATCAGTCCATATTTATATCAAAAATAATTAGTACTAGTTCCTAAAGACACCGCTGCAATATTATTAGCGCTGCGAACGTCAAAAAAACCATAGAGGAGACGTCTGCAAATTATACTTTCCAACAGCCGAACTAAATAAAAAATCTACTAGTTGATGAGGATAGTTTTTTGCGCGAAACTTCCTCAGGAGGCTATGGCAATATGACAGAGGGGAGGGCTGGAAATATTCTTTTCAAAAAGAAACGGGGGTCCTAAGTCGAAAAGATTTTCGGTTCGCCAGGCTCTACTACTAGTCTGTCTGTTTAATATCGTTTCGAACCATGCTAGTGAACGCACGTCTGTACGCGCGCTTTTTATATGGCGCGAAACAACTTTGGCGCGAAATTATCTCGTGACATTTAGGCTTAACCATCATGCGTTGTTTATGTTGTTTTCCCGGATTTATTACAACGTACCGTGCAGCGCTCGCGCTTTTCTTGTGAATTAATTTGTGTTTGAAGATGTGTTAGTTCGGGTTTAACTGCGTAGTTTAAATTTGGCATTGGATTTGTTTGTGTGAAAAATTGTGACAACATGTTTTCCTTGGAAGAGGATAGTTTAATTTTTCAGGAGGCGGTTTTTGTGACAACGCGACAACCTTATAAGAGACGTACTGCTAAAATAGGTGGTCAATCTGTGGTACACGCGAGTGAAAAAAGGTTAAATGGTCAACTTGGGAAGTATTGTCTAAGGGTTAAGGCTGTGTCAACTGCTTGTTTAAGGTATGATGTCATTTTTAATTGTTTATTTTTCGTTTTTAATTGTTGTCACAGCAATGTTATATTTGTTATTGCAAATTGAATATGCATAATTATTGGTTGCTTAGCCTATAATCATTTGTGTTAAATTTGTGACAACATCCGAGGAAACTAACAGATTGGTGATAAATTTGTGACAGTTTTTAAGACCCATTTTAGTTGCAAGTTGATGGTAAAATTATGCCAATTTCTAAGAAAAGGTCACAAGTTGGTGGAAAAATCTTGACAATTTCCATATATAATAATTTACTAAATTTTTGTTAAACTGACAATTTCTTGGAAAATGTCGGAAGTGTTTGTAAAATTGTGACATTTTCTTCGAAAAAGGCACAAACTGGTGGTAAAGTTGTCACAATTTCTTAGAAAAGTGACTATTATTTCTAAAATTAAGACAATTTCTTAGAAAAGTGACAATTATTTCTAAAATTGAGACAATTTCTTAGAAAAGTGACAATTATTGCTAAAATTGACACTTATTGCTAAAATTGAGAACATTTCCTTTAGAAAGTCAGAATTTTGTGGTAAAATTGTGATGACAATTTCCTTGCAAAAGTCAGAAATTTGTGGTAAAATTGCCACAACTTATAAAAAAAAATTCCCAAATTTTCAAAACTCTTAAACCAATATTTTCCATTGTTAACTAACTGAAGTACATTCTATGCATACCATATACTTACCATAGTTATTTATATATAAAAATATACTTTTACGTTATCTATCATTACGAAATTTTCATTTCCAAATAAGAAAATTTTTGAATGGTTAATGATATAGAACTTAATGGTGGGTGGAATTCCAATCCCAACTAATGGCACTTAATATTAAACCCTTAAAGAATAAATATACAATAAAAGGCTAGCGTTGCCATTTGCGTATTATTGAATGGTGAAATTCAATTATTGTTAAAAAAGGTATTTCTCAAACGTCTTTTGGGGGATAATTTTTTTATCCAAGACAAGCCTTTGGCGCACGTCGGGTCTTGGAAAAAGTATTTGTGTAGGATTGGGTTTAAAAATCGCCCATTTATAGAGACATGTGGGAAACTTCTAAGCAAATATTTTAAAACAAAAACTTTAGGTTTGGGGATCGTTTCGAGCTCGAAATATTGTTGTGATATTCTTCGAGACTTTTGTGTAGGTGGCGTTGGCGTACAATATAAATTCCTGGTTTTGGAAATATTACTTATGGGTGAGCCTTTATAAAAGGTTGAATTCAAGGAGAGATAGGGATGGAGTGGAAACAGGGTTGCCATAGATCAGGGAAAACCTGGAAAACTCAGGGAATTTCAAAATGGACTGAAAAAGGTCAGGGAAAACGCCAGGGAATTTCAAAATGGGCCAGAAAGGTGAGGGGAATTTGAAAATGGGGCAAAAAGGGTTAGGGAAAAGTCAGGGAATTTTATAATGAGCCAAAAAGGTCAGGGAAAAGTCGGGGAATTTTATAATGAGCCAAAAAAGTCAGCTAAAAGTCGGGAAATTTTAAAATGGGCCAAAAAAAGTCAGAGAAAAGTCTGGAAATTTTAAAATGAGCCTAAAAGGTCAGGGAAAATTCTGGAAATTTTAAAATGAGCCTAAAAGGTGAGGGAAAATTCTGGAAATTTTAAAATGAGCCTAAAAGGTCAGGGAAAATTCTGGAAATTTTAAAATGAGCCTAAAAGGTCAGGGAAAATTCTGGAAATTTTAAAATGAGCCTAAAAGGTCAGGGAAAAGTCGGGAAATTTTAAAATGAGCCTAAAAGGTTAGGGAAAAGTCGGGGAATTTTAAAATGGGCCAAAAAGGTTAAGGGAAAAGTTAGGGAATTTTAAAATGGGCACAAGAAGGTCAGGGAAAAGTCAGGGGATTTCAAAATGGGCCAAAAAGGACAGGGAAAAGTCGGGGAGTTTTAAAATGGGCACAAGAAGGTCAGGGAAAAGTTATGGAATTTTAAGAATTAAAAAAAAAGTCGGGGAATTTGGTTAAAGTGGTGAAAATATCTAGCTTTCCAATCAACCCCCATTTAAAATTATGAAAATCGTCACACTTATTATTATTATATTACTAATAATGATATCCATTTTTGTTCACTCTCCCTTTGTATTTATGCCTGGTTTATCTTCTCTAAAACATTCTGTAATACATAGTTTTAGCTTTCTTTTTTAAAAAGGGCATATTAAATGGGGCCTCGTACGAAGTAAGATTTTATCATTTTGAAATGACATGAAAAATCTGGAAGGAGTGTTGTTAGCTAAGCTAAGCTAAAAGTTCCATGAACCTAAGGACCTACCTAAAATGGTGCTGAAATCAATTTCACTTGAAACATTTATTTATTATTTTTCTTTTAACAAAAATTTCACTTTTAAAATTGACATTATAAGTCCTATTTACTAACCAGAGCGGTTAAAAAATAGCAAAATAACCAAGTAACATCCTTTCAATTTTCAAAAGATAATCTGTGATTATCCATTGGTCAATTTGGTGGGGTTTTTTGGTGACGTAATGCTTATACGGTTAATAAGCGGTATCATGGTTTTATAAGCAAGCATTCAGAATCGTATAAAACTGACCGTAAACCTAGATATTTTATACGGAAATAAAAGTAATTTAATTTTAAAGTAGATATGTTACTCAAAAATATTGGTACTTGCTGATAAGCCCATCCTAGAGATGCAAGTCGGCAATTTATTTCCGAAATACCGATGATATAAATTACTGGTGCTTGTACTGGTGCTTGTACTGGTGCTTGTACTGGTGCTTGCACTTGTATTGGTTTCAAAACTTGGTGCGCAAACGAGTTGTCAACCGACTCCTGTGCAAGTGTGAACATAACATTGCAGCCCCAGATAACTAGTTCGAGAACGACGGAAGCGGTGGTTAATTTTGCAGGACTTCCATCTAGCTCCTATTTAGTCTGCATTACTAATTAGGCCTTTGACAGCAGCGCCAAAACCAGGCGTACATCGCTTTACCCTGAATCTATGACCTACCTCAATCACTTCAAAAATAATTACAAGCTCCAGTTTCTAAGTTACCAGTGACAAACTTATGGAAAGATCATATCTTATGAACTTATGCTATAGAACCTTTGCTTTACTACGAATTTTAAATTTTAAAATAATTCCTCCAAGTTGCATATCCACTTTAATATTTTTTACCTGAACCATTTTTGTGTTAGGAAATATTATATATGGTATAAATTTTCTCGGTGTTTTTTCAAAAATTCGTAAATTCTATAGTCTTTATATT